>NW_008751720.1:1432640-1433888 GCF_000715545.1 Opisthorchis viverrini | reverse complement strand
ACTATGGTGCCCGTGAAAGTGTCCACCTACCGCATATACCATCAATCGGTTTTAGACAAAAAGGTCAGTAAACTAATCTTCAATATGCTAAGAAATGATGTCAGGGTAAAAACCATACAACCCGCCCCTCTCCAGCCAAGATCAACGAAAACGTACAACTCAAGGGGGGCTGACCTGGATGCACTGGATCTTGATAGGGAGGGTACAAGTGAAAAAGTAGTATTGAATGATTTATGGACGTTTGTGATCGAGTAAAAATCGATTTTTAAGGTATTCGTAAAAATGGAACCATGACCACGATTGATACGTAAGTGTTTCATCATTGAGCTAAATTTGACCTTCACTGGCGCCTCTTGTAAGAAGACACCTCATCCCTGGATGGTCTTTCTAAAGTATGGCTGCAGATTGATCGTTCGGTGATGTCCGCGGGAGACGGTACACTTAACGGACAAAGTCGGACTGATAAGAACACATTGCACCGATAACCAGCCACCACGATTCATTCAGTAAAGGTGAAAACCACGGCAATTTGACGAAAACGCTCAGAAATGCGGATTTGTGGCCTCCGATTTCGACGTATTTTTTGAAATAGAAGATGTCCTACCAAAGTAGAGGCAGTCAGCCTCTTGTAAGAAGACACCTCATCCCTGGATGGTCTTTTTAAAGTATGGCTGCAGATTGATCGTTCGGTGATATCCGCGGGAGACGGTACATTTAACACTTAGCGTGTGATTGCTGGGCATATTTGATTTGGTCTAATCATGAACTGAGGCAGACTAATTTGATTTTGAATGCTAGAACAATTTAATAAAGTATACTTATCACATCCATCCTTCAGCAGTTTCCTCTCTGACAGAACCTATTCTTGGCCTTCTCAATCGTGTGAAACCGTGGTAGTGAGAAAGTACACGACACCAGTTAAAACGGAGTATTTAATACTCGTACGTACTACTGAAAACGATTACTTTTATACATTACTTCCGTTAAAGTCTCAGAGAAATTTTCTCTTGTCATAAAGGAAACTACTCACAAGTTTGCTGAAAAATGTTCGTCAGCCCACGACCGGTTTCGCCTTTCTTGGGCATCAGGTAGGCGCAGTCCCCGAGTTTCCGTCAATCTTATGTTCTACTTGAACCCAAATTGGACCGTTTTCGAGAAATACACTAGTTTGCATATCAGTCTGGTTTTTCATGAGAGACTGAACTGAATCTCTCGTTTATAATATTCTACAACTGAATGTGCTGCACA
>NW_008751720.1:1425349-1431747 GCF_000715545.1 Opisthorchis viverrini | reverse complement strand
GCTCGCCTACGTATTGTTTCATTACGCACCTGCTAGTTAATGCCTGAATTACTGTAAAGTTATCGGTAATCAAGCACTTGAAGCAGTCTAAGTTCCTCAGATAGGAGAGGTCAAGTCTTATGGCCACACATTAGGACTGTTCTCGCGTTTATCATGAAGGCACCCTCTTTAACCCTATCCTCGTTTCTGTTGCCAAAGGTGAAGTAAGTTGGTAAATATTACTCGTGCCTTGGTGACGCGTGTATTGAGTTCGTCCGTCACACCACGAATTAAGCAACTGCCAGAGTAAAATTAACAAACTCAAGTTCCTCAATTTCAGGTTCCAAAGGGGGTACACAAGAGTGGAAAGTGCTGAAGCTGCACACCAAACGGGGGACCACTTCCGGGTAGTCTGCGCGGACTTATGGGCGTCAAATAAAAGACAGTGTCGTCTGCATTGCCAAAGTCTAACAACCTCTTTTTAGGTGTGTTTTGTCAACCAGATTCACTGTGCTTTGTAGCGCACAACCACGATGGCGTCAGTGGCAATATTGAACGCAAACAAAGAGAAGGGGATTTTGAGTAGCTCATTGCAAACACAACGGAAATAAGAATAAGAATACTCACGAAAACCTACGAAATTCCTCTCCAAAAAGTAAAAAAAACACCTGACGGGGCCAAAAAACCTCAGAGGCAGGTATCGTCCCAGCACGACATTTCAATACTTCCAACCTAAAGTGGCTACGTAGATAGTACGACTGTGTGACAGAAATCGTTTTCAGGCCTTCAATAAATTAGATTTTGCCTACAAACTGACTGAGGTCCACACAATCTGAACAAGAAGTTAGGACATTTTGATAGAACAGTAACTATGGATATTTCTCGATTTCCGTAGTCCTGGAGCGATTCGTTTGGCGATTTCATACCAGGGGAATCGGTGGACTCGAGTTTCACTCCTGTTAGAGCTCATTAGCAGTGCCCATTACTTTGGGCTTGCCGGGGTTTTAACCCTGACATACGAGGCGAGTATGTTATCACGGTTTTAGCGGGGAATCATGTTCAAATCTGAGTACAGTACAGGAATTGCCATATTTGTTTAAAAAGAAATTCTCGTAAGCTACCAAATTGCAGCTTTAAAGCGTGTGTAAATTCTGCGACAACTCCCGGTAGAGCTTCTCCCAGATAGGATGACGTCACATCGATGACTGTGTCGTTCCGCACTGATGTGTGCAGATGAACGGCAGCGGTCATCTGAAAGTATGCTGGGTTTTTCCTATTTATAAGTCTGACTGAAACTTTTCAACACCTCTGGGTTCTCATCACTTTGCGTTCAAACTAAAAACTGTGTGATCTGATGGCTAGTTCGTCGGACAAGGAACATACCGGACCTCTACGGAACATCCGGGACACGCCACATGCTGTCCTTCACCTTACTCCATCTTATACGAAACGGATTGTTGGAATGCGCGAAGAGGAAAACCCACTCCAGTCGCTGTGTTAGAGTTTACCCTTTTTGGTAGTCCCCTTCTTTTAGAAAAAAAGATGACATCACTGACTGCTTGTTAATTACAAAGTTATTGAAGAATAAAGTAAAGAATAAAATATATTTTTTTTAGAAAAAAAGACATACTGTAAAGAATAAAATATTTTTTAGAAAAAAATGACTACTATTTGCTCACCTTTGAATTTCTTGCATTAAACTTGTTGTGGTGGACGATACCTGGCAGTCCTGCGTATCCTGAGCACTATCTTGCAACAACTTGTTCTGCACTGGCGAGAGTCGTAGGGTTCCGGTAGTGTTTCCAAGGGGATAATGTGGATTGGTGCTTGGCATGCGCCTCCTCCGGGGCATCGTCACCGCGGGGTACTGTCGTAGGTGAGAAAATGGTACCGTACCCGAAGAAGAATACAACGACAATTCGAGGAACAAGAATCCGTAGGTATAAATGTAAGGAACACGGTAACAATTGTCGTCGGGCGATGACACATGAATGGTATTGTGGTAACCACGACAACGCTAAAGTTGGGGAGCAGCACGTGGGATCTATTGGATTTTTATAATTCAAAAAGCGTTGTGTAAGATCTATCGTGTCTACCAATTTGCCGAATACTTGCTACAATCCACGTCCGGTTTTGTGCTAGTCAGGGAAATAGCTCATCAAGAAACGCTGTAAACGGTGCACACATACACACAGCAGTAGATCTGGTTAAAACACGCGGACATATTCTCTTGCCCTCTCTCTCACATGCAAGTAGCACTGATGTCTGGTTCAACGCGCTTCGTAACTCCCGTCTCCCAACCGAATGCTTCCGTTCCACGGCCCAGACAGTGCGTACGTACGCACACACACACACACATACACAGGTACGCTCGCACGCCGCACCCGTACACGCCTATCTTGCTAACATGTCAATCATCTCTAAGTGAATATGAATGAATAGGTGATGGCGGTGTGTGAACGCGTGTTGTTGTGACTGCATGGGGTACGCAGAGTAGTCGGTAGTAGAGGGGTGCGGAACAACAATTTGCGTCTTTCACCTCCCCACCTCCCCGCCTCCCTTCAGACGCTCAACCAGCATAAGCACGAGCGCAATGTCCCCGTTCCATGCTTGTCTACTCGTTCCGCCTGTGTGTACCTGTACGCACCGCGGCCCCGGCAACCAGTCTGACGGAACAACACATGTGGAGATGCATAAACGTGCACATGCGTTCTTCACAATTCGGCAGATGATTGGATGATATTGGCTTGCGCTTAGCGGAAGAGCAAGGCACTGATCCACAACACGTGTACGTGTGCGTCCGTGTTTAGAGCAGTGATTGGTTCGAACGCTTAAGTGTAGCACTTGTCTACCGGCTGTCAATCAACCTTCTAGACGGGCCCGTGCAGGCCCATGAACACGCGCACCTGAACTGACCAGCTGCTTGCTTGGTCTCATGCTTACTGCGTCACTCGGTTGTCGCCTATCTGTTGAGTATTCATTTCCTACCCTAAAACTGCTGCTCAGATGCTGTTGTCTAGGTAGACAGTAGTGCGAGTCATTGCTGTGTTTCGACCGGCTTCTTCACCAATCTCATTAAAATCAACTTTGCTGCAACGACCCTGTAAAATCGCCGATTATTGGAGGTATGTTTGCTTCATTCTGGGGATATCCTTGTCTATATTGTGCACCATCGACCTAGATTAACTCACTTACCATCGAAAGAAAGGTTTGGACACTGCGTCGAGATCCACAGTTTCGAAACATTGGATAAGGCAAACAAGTAAACTGAGAAGTGTGAATCCGAGAGGACCACTGTTTTCACGGTTCCGGAGTCTAATTTATTGATGTGTACTGGGTGCGTGCATTTACACGTGAAAGGACTGTGTTGCCACTGGTGATGATATGTACAACAGTCAGCACAAATCCACTTTCCGGTGGCTCACATTCCCAAGCACCAATTCATCTACCTTCGCAAAACAAATGAATACAAAATTGACCTTACCTACCGTCAACACTAGGATAGACTTCATAACTTAAGTTATCGGAATTTCTCAGGGCTTACATGCTAATTAGAAAAAAAAAACAGTCGACAATAGTCAGGGAAATAGCTCATCAAGAAACGCTGTAAACGGTGCACACATACACACAGCAGTAGATCTGGTTAAAACACGCGGACATATTCTCTTGCCCTCTCTCTCTCACATGCAAGTAGCACTGATGTCTGGTTCAACGCGCTTCGTAACTCCCGTCTCCCAACCGAATGCTTCCGTTCCACGGCCCAGACAGTGCGTACGTACGCACACACACACACACATACACAGGTACGCTCGCACGCCGCACCCGTACACGCCTATCTTGCTAACATGTCAATCATCTCTAAGTGAATATGAATGAATAGGTGATGGCGGTGTGTGAACGCGTGTTGTTGTGACTGCATGGGGTACGCAGAGTAGTCGGTAGTAGAGGGGTGCGGAACAACAATTTGCGTCTTTCACCTCCCCACCTCCCCGCCTCCCTTCAGACGCTCAACCAGCATAAGCACGAGCGCAATGTCCCCGTTCCATGCTTGTCTACTCGTTCCGCCTGTGTGTACCTGTACGCACCGCGGCCCCGGCAACCAGTCTGACGGAACAACACATGTGGAGATGCATAAACGTGCACATGCGTTCTTCACAATTCGGCAGATGATTGGATGATATTGGCTTGCGCTTAGCGGAAGAGCAAGGCACTGATCCACAACACGTGTACGTGTGCGTCCGTGTTTAGAGCAGTGATTGGTTCGAACGCTTAAGTGTAGCACTTGTCTACCGGCTGTCAATCAACCTTCTAGACGGGCCCGTGCAGGCCCATGAACACGCGCACCTGAACTGACCAGCTGCTTGCTTGGTCTCGTGCTTACTGCGTCACTCGGTTGTCGCCTATCTGTTGAGTATTCATTTCCTACCCTAAAACTGCTGCTCAGATGCTGTTGTCTAGGTAGACAGTAGTGCGAGTCATTGCTGTGTTTCGACCGGCTTCTTCACCAATCTCATTAAAATCAACTTTGCTGCAACGACCCTGTAAAATCGCCGATTATTGGAGGTATGTTTGCTTCATTCTGGGGATATCCTTGTCTATATTGTGCACCATCGACCTAGATTAACTCACTTACCATCGAAAGAAGGGTTTGGACACTGCGTCGAGATCCACAGTTTCGAAACATTGGATAAGGCAAACAAGTAAACTGAGAAGTGTGAATCCGAGAGGACCACTGTTTTCACGGTTCCGGAGTCTAATTTATTGATGTGTACTGGGTGCGTGCATTTACACGTGAAAGGACTGTGTTGCCACTGGTGATGATATGTACAACAGTCAGCACAAATCCACTTTCCGGTGGCTCACATTCCCAAGCACCAATTCATCTACCTTCGCAAAACAAATGAATACAAAATTGACCTTACCTACCGTCAACACTAGGATAGACTTCATAACTTAAGTTATCGGAATTTCTCAGGGCTTACATGCTAATTAGAAAAAAAACAGTCGACAAGACTGAACTGTGCAAACTGCTGTACTCTAATATAGGCTCTTGATGTGAGCTGTGTGTAAGCCGTATCCTACTTCGTCTGCGTGAACTTATTCGATGTGGAGTACAACCCATTTTTTCACCAGAATGAGCTAGACTCACCAAAATGTGTGACAGTATAACCCAATATACTCATCTGTACACAAATTTGGTTTTTTGAAACCCATAGTGGGCTATCGACGGATTTTCAGCAACCTTATGAGTAGTGCAATGCAATGTATTGCGATATCTCGAATACCGTACCAACTGAAACATGAGGCGGCCTAGTGGAGCACATTCACTTGCTTAGAAACATTATAAACGGGAGATTCAGCTGGGTTCCAGGTGGGTCGCTCGCGAAACCAAATTAGTTTCAAAATGAGTGTATTCCGCTGATTTCGTACAATTTGGTTTCAAGTAGAATATAAGGTTGACGGAAACTCGGGGGCCGTGCCTACCTGAGGCGCCCCAAGAAGTACGAAACCACTCGTAGGCTGCCGAATAATTTTCAGCAAACTTATAAGTAGTGTATTACGTTTGTGACACTGTAGTTAGGATTCAAGGCACTGTAATAAACACCGAAAATACTCAGTGAGATGCGGCGATCGAGGTGTTTATGTGATCTGCAATCTGAAGATATGCAATACCTGAAAAAGCTGAATGTAGTTCGATCAGATGCAATTGCATTGGCGGTATTTTTGTGTGTGCAGAAATTCAAGCAGAATAAATGCATAGAGCCTGTTCACAGAAGAGTAACCCCCCAAATATGCAGAATTATGTCATCTATTATGTTGGTCGCGGTTTCGCTCGGTAGCAGAATGACTCATAACGGAAATCTGCTTGATTTTCAACAGAATATTCAGACAACAGCTTCTAACTCCGAGTTCAAAGTAGCTCAGTGGTTAAGACGCGAACTTACTCACTGCGGGAACCGTGGTCTAAGTTTAGCTCCGACATCTCAACTGCTCCTGTTGTCTAGGCCTTGGCAGCCTGGCAGTATCTCGCTCCTCGTGCTTCCTTCGGACGTCTAGATACCTAACAATTACTTATTTATTTGCTTATTGACTCATTGGATGATTGATACCCTAATAGGTACAACGTTGTATATGACGAATTAGGTACTGGTTGCAGGGACCATATGGATACACAAAAAGAATGGAAGTTCTATTCTTTTACTCAAAAACTGTGTTATTTTTAGGCAGTAAAATACTAGCTGGAGTGATCCGTAGGCCGTTCAAAACAAACAAACAAGGATGCCTATACACCGAGTTCTTCAGTAATTACTGACATTTCTGTTTGATCTATCTGGGTGACAATATTGTATTCGTATGCATGCCATATGAATCATCGGTCATTAAACAGTGACTTCGACGAACAGTTCAATTTGGGTCGA
>NW_008751720.1:1421088-1425228 GCF_000715545.1 Opisthorchis viverrini | reverse complement strand
TCTCGTGAAAATCAAATTGATTTGCAAATGAGTGTATTTCTCAAGTTTGATCCTGTTCTCAGGATTCAGCAAATTGTGGTGTGTGTGTGTGTGTGTGTGTGTGTAAGGAAGTGTTCTCTGTACAGAGGTTCGGGTAGCAAGTTCTCTCGGAAAGCGTGAATGCAACTGAAGATCAAGCAATTACCTACCACTGTGCAACGACGGTTGATACAGTTTTCTGGGTTACAAGCATCGAAAAAGGCGAATAAATTTGTCAACTTGCTCCTGATTTGGACTACACTTCCTAATCGGCTTGTACCATCATCGCGCGATTTCGTGACATGTACAATGAGCAATTAAAACCCCGGATCCCCTCAACAAACCAGCATGTTTTTTCCACACATTCTTCTTGCAAAGACCTCCTGGTATCCCTCCCAAGTTATCCTGATAAGATATGTTAGGACATGTCCCGAAAAAAGTCTAATTATATTGGGTTATTCGAAACTCGAGGAGTCGTAAATCCCCTGGGATATAAGGAAATCCGGCCATATTGGGACACTTTGGACATCCGACTGGATCGTCCTGGGAATTCCGTTGACTCCTTAACATGAGAAAGAATGCCACTCGAGCTTGTGCGAATTGCACCAGTTTTTGAACTTGCCATTCTTGTGAACTATAAAGCATTTGAAGGTGTATTAAGACCGAAGCTATGTAGTTGGCTGGTGATAAGCTACCGACAACATTTGCTCACAGAAGTTTGTGGATGCTATCTGTGAGATGAAATTCGCTCAGAAAAAAACCAACCACAGGGTACCCAGTTCATCTGAATTAAATGTCCTCAACCCAAGTTGTTAAAATACCTGATTGGCCATCCACTATCAGTAGTAATTGCTTCCATTTTGTACCGATTCGTCCAAACCGCTGAGTTATTCTCACCACAGATAGGAAAACTGGGAGTGTAAATACAGTATCTGGGAGTTAAACTTAACTAGCCATAGAAGCCTAAGCGTCTCAATGGTGTTTGTGAGGACGAAGTGGCTAAGTGACCGGAAGGTCCGTGGTTCGAACCCGACATCTGCCCCCTGGACTTCCTCTGTCTAGGCTTGGGAAACCTGGCAATATCCCAGCTCTCTTGATTCCTTCTGGTGGCTAGGCACCTAAGGGATGCTACAGCTGTGCTAAATTCGGAGAATCTGAGCTGTTCTCACGGATCTACTCTGGGTTCTCATCATGTTTAGTGTAAGTTTAGAACAAGAAATTTTCTGTAGAGGATGCCACCAAGAGGCACTTCTTGTGCTTGGGACAGGGAAGTTCTCTTTTGCAGACCAACAGTCCTCTCAGGCCTTCTTATCAAGAGTGTACGAATGAGACTACACCGCTGACAATCCGACCATTTGAAAAAAAGACTTCAGACGAGCCACTGACCTAGTTTGAACGTACACCCAAGTATAGACATTTATGCATCTTCCGTGATTCGCACGATCCATACCTTGAAAACGTGTCATAGTCGAACGGTACGATACCATTTTTGACTTTATCGAGCACGAAAGGCAACGCACCCCATCGCCATTGCGACCTGAGCATCTAACAACCCGAATGTTTGTTCGGCTGTTGAAAAGATTTAGAAACCTTCTGCCTATGTGGATTCGATTCCCCACTTCATCCACACGACTGTGAGTCCGATCAAATGATGTACCGGTCAACAAACACTGCCAGTGACAACAAAAGCAACGCAACAACAGCTGATCATACACTTCCACGTGTGGTTTATTCACCGGCTGAGCAGTCAGTCATTTGTCCTGGCCGGCCAGCCAAACAGCCATCTATCTATCCATCCATCCACCCATCCACCCAATCTGTCAGTCAGTTAATCACGATTCGAGTGAAGGCGGAGTTCCAGTCAAAATTTGGATTGACAGGCCTTCATCAATCATTGGCTTTCGTGCCAATAGAAACACGAATGCGTGAATAGGTAGTAGATAAACTGACAGCATCGAAAACAGATGATCCAGTTTAGCGCACTGTGCTGGTTTCCATCAATGTGGGCTGATCATAAAACAATTGTTAATTAGTCCTCACCAGTAGAATGATGACCTTGAGACTGCGGTCAAGAGGAACAAATGGACAATTTTTCGAAATTATATAATTTAAAAACAAGAAGGTGGAGGGGAAAACTGGTGGTGTTTGGCCTGCCAAACAGTCAAACTTTATTCATTATATTATTTTGGGTAAACCGAATGGGTGTGGCTCCCATGAAGAACACAATGGCACACAACTGAGCGTAGTCCCCGAATTTCACACACTTTGGGTTCAACTAGAACATAAGATTGACGGAAACTCGGGGACTGCGCCTACCTGAAGGGCGTGATCGGTCGTGGGCTGCCGAAGTGATTTCAGCAACCTTGTGAGTAGTGTCCCTCACAAAAAAAGAAGCGAAATAGTCTATCATATGAGATTTACTCTCTAAGCGGTTGGAGTGATCGCTTTCCATTCAGCAATAGTTTCCTAATGGAAAGAAAATAACAGGAAGTAAACCATACTCAATAAACAAACAAAATCCTTCTTTGCGTTTGAATCGCACGGATACTTACAGTCGAGAGGTTTCACAAACACTACCGAAAATCCCGGTGCCTACGAGCCACCTCGCCATAGCTTCCTTCTGTGCCGGTTCTTCCTGGTTGTTTGTCGAATCGAAGGAAGTTGATCACTGAAAATACCTCTCAACAACCAATAATGATTCCATACTTTAAAGTAGGCAGTTCTACGAAAAACCTGGATATGACATTGGAAGACCGTTTCCCAAGCTTACTGGAATCTCCTCTTTAAGATTGTTATTCCTGGTTTACTCAACCCAGTATTAGTCCAGATAGAAAGATAGTATCGTATTCCTTACTATACTACCAACTATATTACTGACTACTCACGATACTGCTTAACACTTACTATACTTAAAGTATTAATTACAGTTAACAGATCTCCAGGTAGACTAGTGTGCAAGATAAACTGGTGCATGCCTACAAATCTAGAGTTCAATCGCCTGTGAAAAACGTCTCATTCACTCGATCCGCGCCGTTTACTGGTAGATAACTTGTGGGAATGTTTTCCCGGGCAACGTTCATTTTCACCCGGCGGGTACATCTTCCCACTGTTGAAAAACGGCCCTCAAGTAAAGACGAACCCGAATTACGGTTCAGAAAGATGGCGTCAATTTTCAGGCTAATACAATTAGTTTAACCTGTCGTGAGATGTTTTCAGCTTCGCAGAGTTTTCCACATGGTGACTTGAAAAAACTGCCTCCAAACTGCTACTTACTTCTGAAAACGAATGTTACCCCCAAAAAATCAATCATGTTTCTTCTCAAGTGCCTTGTAAACAGCCGTCCAAACAAGGGGCGGTGTTCTGAATTTTTGCTGTATTTCACGTTACCAAAATGCAATAGACTGGACTGAAAAGCAAGGAAAATAAGAATTCCACCTGGACACGGAGGTGAACTTTTTGTTTCCTACCCCCTTGTGGTCAAACGACAGTCGGAATGACCGTCCTTGGTACGTTGCTGACAAGAGTTCGCTTCACCTAAGAGTCCTGTTTGGGGTTTCTGACTACAACTCGGTGACCAGCATCAAGTAATAGGCAATCAGCCTGCCAAAACTTTTCTCTTCAAGTTTCAAGTCAGATAACTGGATTGCCTTCGGCTGTTCAGATGGCTACAGTAGGATCTGCCCTTGTTTATGGCGACGAGGAACGATAGACGTAGGGTAGTGGCAACCAGGTACAGTAAAAAGTGGATTTCAAGGAGCGAAAGTGTGTGATTTTGTCGTGGTAAACAACAGAAGTCATTGAAGTGAGATGGAGACAGGTGCCTTCTGGACATTGCTAAATCCACTGAGTTTGGTGGAGGGCATGCGTTGGACGCGCTGTCAAGGAATAAATCAAATGGAATATACGACTAAGTGCTGATTCGAACTATTTGGGTGATATGTGTTGGAACTGCTGTTACCCAGCTCTTAGTGATGACAACACTTATACATCGATACATTAATTCCAGTGAAGAGTGAAAAAAGGTTATTCGTTGATTTTCCGTCAAACTTGCAATCATTTCGTCATCAATTAATAACCATTTGCGTTTCCTGCTGCCTTTTATAAAGTTCCAAGAAGTACCTG
>NW_008751720.1:1410223-1420991 GCF_000715545.1 Opisthorchis viverrini | reverse complement strand
TCGCTGTGGCGCGTGTGTGGGTGGGGGGAGGGGTGTTACTGACTTGATGTAGCGTTGGGACAACATTGTTGTGGATCTTCCAACACGGTGCATTTTGTTTAGAGGGTTTTTTTAGAGAACTAATATTTTGAATCGGTGAAAGGGCCGATCAACCGAACAACCGATGCCTTTTGATTCATAATTGCGTTCTTGGAATGCATCCAAAGGGTAGTGGATAATAGAAGCGCGATTCGGGGGCATGTCTGAGCACTCCCGTCTCCGAGGCTCACATTGTTTCTCACATGATCAATGTAACGAATCTTGTTAACGAAGTTGGAATGAAGGAAACATCTTCATGCAGTCTCATCGACGCCGGTGTTTGTCCGAAGGAAAGTGACTAGACTTGACAGTGCTCCACATTCCGCACACGAGGGTGATTAAGCTTCATTCCTTCCTGGTTTTTCACAACTTTCATGAGGGTGAGATAGAATATCGTGGGGTGAATATTCATACACATCCGTGATTGACATTCACTGGAGCAACATGGTGAGTTTCCACAATAACTGTCAGCCCTTACGATCTGAAGTACTGCAGACGAGCGTCATCCACTGAGTATCCACAAACAAGGTAATTTATCGCGACTACAAACAAGCCGCACAGCATAATATAATACTTATAAAATTTATGAAAACTCGTCGACATCTCACAACCGATTTCGCGCTTCTTCTCAGAACTTATCAGGTAGGCACAGTCCCCAAGTTCTCGTCAACCTTATGCTCCACTTGAACCCAAATTGCACGAAATAGGCGAAATACACTCATTTGCAAACGAATTTGGTTTTGACTGGAGACTCACCTGGAACCCGCTGAATCTCTCGTTTATGATGTATCCAAGTAACTGAATGTGCTGCACCAAGCCGTCTGATGTTTTAGTTGGCTGGTACGATACTCGAGATATCGCGATGCATGCATAGACGAAATACACTACTCATAAGTTTGCTGAAAACCCTTCAATATAGGACTTCCACTGAAAGGATTGGTATTGCCTTTAGAAAGAAAGCCTCATTGTGTCTAAATTTCAAGGGCGATCCTTTCGCTGACAACGTCAGAAAAATCTTAAGTTTGTCCTAAATCGCATGCTCATTTCCGCTTGCAATCATGCGCTTATTTTTTGCAATAAATGTGGGACTATTCCTGACCACTCTTCCGCATGTGCCATTCATCGGTCCACTTGTAGTTACACGTAAGTGGAACGAGCAGCTGGGCGGGAGGGGGGTCGGAAAAGTCACCAGAAAAAGTTGTTCCTTTCCATGAAGCTGGAATATACTCAGTCACCAACTTGCATATGGAACTGGTCATAGAGATGACCTTTTTCAAAGCGTCACGACTTGGTTGTGCAACGAAAAACCGGAAGTTATCAGCATTTTGTGGACAAATTCTTATCCTCAAAGGGGGTTACAACTGCTAAAAATCTGTTCATCCGAGCCAATTCCTCGTTGAGTTGCTTCCTCTTGAAAAGTATCCTCAACAGAGAGTCCACTGGATCGCTGACAAAACCAGAAACGTGAGCTTACCAGATGGTCTTGTAGTCTGAAACCCACCCAAGAATCAACTATATCCACAGAAAATGTGGATTTTCAGAGTGAATTTCAGCATATTAAAAATGTTGTTGGCGACGAGGGTATCTGCTGCAACCAGAATGATACTGACTCATTCTATACAGGAAAATGTTAGTAGCTCAGGTAGCGTTGATGAGCATTGAGCTGGATCGAGTTTACGCACCACTACGTGCAAAGGACCAACATCTCGACCGGAATACTCAAGGAGAAGCGAATATCGTATTCACAAACTAGGATCGCTTTGGAGTCAGAGCAATAAAGGTCACAAGCAGGAACTCGGAAGGGTCAAGAATAGAGGTTACTCCAGCATCGATCAGAGTACGAGGGCCGGGAATGACAAGCTCAGAGGTCACGTGGGTATCGACGAACCAGGACATGGGATAAGAGAGCAATCAGTGGACTGAACTGAACCGACCGAACAACCAACCGTGATCGAAGCTCAGCCCTGGCTAGCAGTACGTATATTAACACACACGCAACACTACTCCACGCAAAATGACCATCCCATCGCTACGCACTACTACGCTCCCTAACAACACACTGATGATGTCACCTCGGTCGGTGATGAAACGTTTGCAACCGAATTCCCCAGTTCATCGAACAAACCAAAGACCACACTGACTCATTTTATTGCGGCCACAAATGGATCTTGGTGAAGCCAACTAAAATTAGTCATTATAAGGAAGCGATCATTTTAGCGCGGTGCGGTGACGAGGTTGATACGGTAATCCTCCCTCTAGCGCAGTCCCTTATTGGGCAACGAAATCGGTTTGGAGGAGCAATACCTAACTCCACTCGATTTTCAACAATCCACGAAATCACCGTCATGGGCGGAGTGAACGCTCTAGGGACAGCAGTTTGGTAGACTGGTGCATAAAATTAAGAATCATTGTAGGGAGTGGCTGTTTATTTCAGTGGTAGACCAACTTCGATCGACGTTTTGTTCTGACAGTCGGCCAGCTTCAGGCAGTCTCAAAGCTACATCCGGACGTTCTGGCACTATTGCGTAGGGACCAAGATCTCAGGACTGTTAGTAATCGCATTGGCCTTACAAGATTTCACTTTACACATCAGTCATATATCGAAATGCTAGATGCGACAAAGGGAAAGCAAACTATTCAACTGGCCAGATTGTGGAGTGTCTGTGGTCATTGTAGGGAAGGTATGCGTTCGAAAATGTGATAAACTGGTCTGTGCGAGGGGTTGGTCGTTCTACTTTCCGAGTTTTGCAACTAGTATCCTGATCTGGCAAGTGCTGAAGAAGTGGTCACTATCAAAAGGACACGCTCGGGGTAGTCACTTCGAGAAAAGTTGCGTAAAACAGGGTGCTTAGATTCCACCAGGGTTGTACTCTGGATTCAAACTCTGTCGTTCCGAAAGTCCAGTCAGCTGAGCGTGTCTGGATGGGAGGCAGACGAAAACATAGTGCACTCGAATTCATCAACACAGCAAGTAAAGACAGGTAGTTCCATCACGCAGTACATAAAACTGTGAATTGGCACGCAGACATCATCGAGGTGATGACAACCTGTCGGTTCATGTGTCTCACCGGATACGGCTGAGAAACAGCAACACAATGAAAGTGTTGAAGCGATGGTGGCAGTGACGAGCGTTTTCACGATATGTCTATATTGGTCACACGCACACCAGCACATCAACCTTGGAATACATTGTCGTTCATCAATGTCCATCTAAAAAACGTCACACCCGTCGTTTCAGTATCCGCCATTTCGTCTATCTCCTCGGCTATTGACGACCCGCCCCTCCGACTCATTTGCACGTTTATGGTCGCTTTGGTAGCACGTTGTGACCTGCAACCGGGATCGACAGGTCGAGAAGATCGTGTTTTCCGGATGCAGCCATGGCAATGCATCTCAACCGGTCCCATCACGCTTTTTGTTATCTTGACAGGCGAAGTGACGGACTGTCCCACGCTGCGGGTGAACACTGCTACTTTTCGATTTTTGGTTAAAAAAAAACGTTATTTTTTGTATTCCTCTGGCAGATCGCTCACCACGACCAAGCTGATTTCGTAATTTGCAAACTCACTGACTTCATATGCAGGCCGCTTGGATGAATTCAAGGGCCAAATCCTCGACGAACTGGGTCCGGAAGGACGGCGGTCTGAGAGCAGCAACAAGCTCACCAACTACCGTGCCGTACAAATTCATGTTTCAGTTGCTAAATTAGACCATTGCTCTAACGAATTACCAACTGCCTCTAAAGTTGTGAAGAAATCTGTTTTTTCTCTACACTCAACACAGGATGACGAATTGCACTCGATTGAGTGCAATTTACAACTGACTCGCGCTACTTAGAGGGAACTTTTTGATATTGATCCAGGCTGACTGATCGGTGTCCAGTGAACACCAATCAAGATCGACCGTGCTTCTATGAGATGGCTGAGCACTTCTCATATTCGGTCGCGCTTTTGTGGCGTGTCTGAACACTCATCGGCTAAAGTGATCCAGTGATTGAGTGGCCTGCATGCTTGCCGGCTTCCCAGTTGAGATTTTGGTAGGGTTTTTGGGTCACAGCAGGTTCCGGGCATTCTCGGGTTATTTTCAGGAATCTGACCTTTCTGACATCGACAATGCGTCCTGACGCCCCTAGATCGCTACATGTGTACCTGAATAAACCTAGTCTGGGGAGCCAATGTGTAAAAAAATTACCTTAAATTTTGCAGTATACAAAAGACCACTAAAAGCCTGTCTTTTAGATTATCTTAACCGTCTTCAAAAGAAATGACCCTCGGGGGATACTACTGACGGAGCATACGAGTATTATGTGGCTTTCTCGTAACTCTGCCTCGCGTCTAATAGAATGTGGGATTTATTACGGAACCTGAGCAATTCGACGAGGATTTGTAAATATGTTCGGTTCATTACTGTGCTAAGTTTGTCGCATTAGACAGCTTGCACTTTGAGATTATAGGGCTTGAATCACAGTAACTTATGTTTAGCGTACATTGTGATCGACCTGGGTTATTGTACGATTTCGAATCGTGCTGCTCGGTTAACCTTCCCCATTTGAAGTCATTTCTTAGCGAAGCAGCTTACTTGGCATTTATGGCGCTGTCGGGGCTTGAACTAATATCTAATGACCAGCAGTACTGGTTGTGGTGGGACAACTTGGCTAGCGCCGTTGAAGTCCACAGAGCGTGTTTAACCCAGGTAGGCCCCTGTTTAATACCTCACGAAGAACTTCAGTCTCCTTGTTGTCATACTCTATATGAAGCCATCAACTCTGTGACAGGCATACAGTTGATTGACTAAGTATTCATCCGCTTATTGCAGTAGCATTTGGAACGGCTGCACACACACACACACGGTTGGGTAATACGACTTTCACCAGTGATTATGCACCTGGTTGAACTTAACATTTGCGTCATCGGTTTGGTACCTAGGCAAGACGATAAAGCGTACAGTCATAAGAGCAGCACTTTCGTTTGTGTTCTGTGAACGACCTCATCTCTTTAGACCATGTGGTCGTTATCTTTTTTCTTCATAAAGGAAACTACTCACAAGGTTGCTGAAAATGCTTCGACAGCCCACGATCGGTTTCGCCCCTCATGGGGCTCATCAGGTAGGTGCAGTCCCCGAGTTTCCCTAGTCGTTAGTTCGTTTGCCGTGATTGACGCAATCGCCGCGATCCAACAGTTCACGCCACGTGCATTTTCGGGGGCCACCGTGGAGATCAAATTGGCACAGGACTGGGGTTGCATCCAACACAAGCACCTGTGGTTCAGTTACTTCATATCACGACTCATTAACATGCCATAGCATCAAGCGATCAAACTATTGATAACATTTTCAGCAGAATTCTCAAACTAATGATTAGGTTGCATCAAAAAGATGAAAGCTCTTATCCTGGCAGATGAAAGGCAGCGAGCGCAGTTACATCCTGTGTGTAGACTTTACGGCTTCCGTTAAACAATAAATTCAACTGACAGAAAGATGACACTTTCCGTTGCTAGCTGATAGATTTATGAGCATGCTCGAAGGCTATCAGCTTAACTTTCACCTAGGTGCCGTGTCGATGACACAGTCACCGTGGCCTCAAATGTACTCAGCACTATTGAGATTCTGACGGAATTCGGTCAGGTCCGCTCAAACATCACACTCACCCTAGAGCTGATATCTCCCAGATATTTCCCATCATCTGGTCTGCCAAGATGAAGCTTCTGTGACGATACGGTGTATCGATCAAACTGCGGCACTGATCATCTCCGAGCCATTGTGCTCAAAAAACCAGATCAAAGTCTGTGAATCTGAAAACCCAGTGAAATAAAAAAAGGTCGCTCTGCAAAAATGTCTATTGTTACTCTCATTCGGCCAGACCACTACTGACGAGTATTGAAGACATTCCAGAGTTTAGAACGTAGGTTGTCCGACATGACAAGGTCAGTGGGATAGCTTTACAGATAACTCTGTTCCAATCTTCGTAGGGGTGTATAGTTCGCACTCAGATGCGTTTCAAAGGCCGGGTGTACTTTTTTTGGCAACTATTGTAGCTGGTAGAAAAGGCTGGAAGGACCTCTCCAACGAGTTTTCCTGAGATTAATCTGGTAGTTCAAAGCTACTGTGGTAGGTCATTACTTGAGTGTTGAGGCCGATTAAACTGTTCACAGCTAAGCAACCGGGGCTGTCCATCACTTATCACACCTTGGCTGCACTTGGTTGATGATTTACCATTTAACACAGTATGGATGTGAAACTGAAATGTACGTCTTTTCTCGGACGATCCATAGATGTATACATTTGGCGTACGCTGTTTATATGAGCTTACTTGGAGGTTGTCAATAACCTGTTTTTTTGAAGGCGAGAAACATAAATTTGAAACGGCACCGCTCTCCGGACATAACACGATCTCTGGCTACCAATAGGAACTGTAAAGTGTCCCAACAAATTCGAATGGCAGTTCCTTCGTATGAGGTTAATATCTTCCAAGTGACGTGAGACCAGGATCACCTCACCTCTGGTTTTACGAGAACATACCTTGGATTTGCTGTCGTCCAGTTTGGAAACTTCATCGAAATATCATGTGGAGACTAAGCGTTTCCTTACAATCATCATCATCATCATCAACGTCATCTTCATCTTCATCGTCATCATCATCATCATCATCATCATCATCATCATCGTCATCTTCATCATCATCATCATCTTCATCATCATCGTCATCTTCATCATCATCATCATCATCATCATCATCATTATCATCGTCATCTTCATTGATAGCAGTTCCATCAGTAACGCGTACTGGTGCTTAACTGCCATACAGCAATGAGAGGGGAAAGCCTTAGTAAAGAGTATATTGAAAAGGGAAGGTTAGAGACTTTGTGTGACGAAGCCCTACGCTAATAAGGAAAACGAACATAAATAAAATGCCCACATATCTGGATAGCAGTGAAGTGAACACATCCGAATATACTGTCAAGGAAAGGCACCAACAGTGGGGTCGAACCAGCGCCCCTTGCAAACCGCAGCGATTTCTACCCCCATCTGTGCACTTTAAGTGAAAACAAAGTTTACCCACTCATTTGTGTTGACGACAGGACGGATTAATTGATTTCTCTCATTCTACCGCAGATGTTCCAGGTATTCCTCCGGATTCCGAAAATATTTGGAGCCATCAGTCATCAGAAAAAGCATCACCTTCCTAGAAAACGCATGACTTTCTCTCGACCTTGTCTGGAAGCATCTTTTCGTGTCACAGCAGATCAGCATACGGAACCGACCATACTGCAGTCCCATCGAACGTAAAAACCGATCATCAGTTTACAGGACCTCAAAAACAGTGTACTGCACTAGCGGTTTACAAGCCAACCAACCAATACGGGACAGACTGACAACAACACCGCACTCTGCTCACTGCATTGGGCTGAAACACTCTGAATAAAGTATTCGAAAGTGTTTTCCCGGGATCCGGTTCCCAAAGTTGGTCAGTCACGGACGTCGAGCTGACGAACAAACGTTCTCGGTACTTCTTCCCCCGGGTCAATACAATTTGGAGACCATTGTAAAATGAATAGTTGAAATGGCTGTGAATGGGGTTTCTGCTCTGAAATGTATCTTATAAGATCAGAAACTCACTTACTATGATAGAGGGGATCTCTAACGGACAAAAAAAACCTAGCTATGGAAATCGGGTCCACCAAAGCAGTTTTAGTCGAACTTTCGTGAATCAGATAATTTTTACATCCATATTCAGTGTTATATCTGCTGATTCGCCAATCTGCTGTATCTGACTGCTGACCCACTCCAGTGCCTAGTGCTGGAGAAGAAGACTCACAGAAGGGAATTCAACAGCTTTGTTCCGAATAGGCGAGTGCGGGAGCGAAAATGCAGCGGTCACAAGCTATTTATTGGTCTCAGGTTGACGCACGCTGTCTGACAATTAGGTTTATTCCATCTTCCATTAAGCTGCATTCAGCTAGAAGGGGTCAGGTCACGTGGTGCTGTAATTAAGGATACCGATCTAGATAAAGGATGATATATACATGTATAACCCAGACTTTACACTCAAATAATAGACAAACTGACTGAATGATCGTCTAATCAGCTGTCAGTCAGTCGGACTGCTAAAGTCAACTGGTGAAGGCAAACACTTTTATTGGCTTCGAATGGCCTACAAAATGCCCATACCGTGTTTAGTGAGGCATACTACCTAGCTGACATCACTAGGAGGGTAGGCAGCTCTGCACACAGATGCACACCTGCTTACCTACACTTAAACTATCCGTACAGGTAAGTAACCTGAAGATTCATACCAGTCACTGCAATCGATCGATACGAAGTCCAGTTTGACTAAGGAACATCTAACACAGCGGGATGCCTTCCAGGCTCTCAGCAGCTTACGTAGTGTTTGAACCAGTTCGATGAGACAGAGAACCTATGTGTGTGTGTGTACGTTTAGATGTGAGAAAGGACACAGGACCGATGCGGATCTGTTTGTATGTAGTGCACATGTCCAAATATGCTGACAGAATGATCATAGGTGGTGCTTGTGGGGTCACTACTTCTCGGTGCGTGTGGTAGACCAGTGTGAACTGGATGTGGCTCTTGAGTAAGGATAGTTTCATCGACTAAAATTGGTGACACGGTTTGTTATTTTGATTTTTAACTACAGAGCGAATCTTCCCTCAGAAGATCTGGTCACATGAAGATGTAAGTTCGGAATTACTTTCAGTAACTTTCAGTAACACAATCAAGCGCAAAAATGTCATCAGTTACGAGTGTAATTAGAGTCAGAAAATATGAAGGTTACTAGATTATAACCTTTCTTTCAGTCAGTTAGTCAGAGTGAAAGCGTCGCGCACAGGTGATCGGGTTCCGGGTGGATTCCGTCGACTTGTTGAGAAACCAGAATCTCTCATTCCTTTGTGTCCTTTGAGTCCGTGCTGGTATGAGCGAATTCTCCTGGCAAGTTGTTCGATTTATCGATTGCTTTCACTGAAACGGAACCAGACGCAATTTCCTGAGGCCAGGTCCACGTATGAACCATCCATCTTTCATCTACTTGCCAGGGTCTCGGTAAAGCATCCTCCGCGTGTATAAAAAGTCAACTTTACGTCTCCTGTAGATTTGAGAGGACAGCCTAAAGGTGTGTAGCCTCCCACGGTGAGCCCACTTCGTTCCACAACGGTAGACTTGTTCCAACAGGAATATTTCACCTTTCGTGGAGGAGATGCTATCTGTATTCCAGACGTGGACTAACGTGCGCCCCAAACGGGCGGGAAAATTTCGGTCGAAGCTAGGCTGGATGGCACACATCATCCTGGTGTAACGGTGTTACTACTAATGGGGAGGTACGCGATTAGTATGTGTTGTTCGTAGAATTTCGCTTTGCGTCTATTGAAAAAGGGAGATCTGTTGCGGAATTAGTGGAGCCACTTTGCAACATTTGCTTGGATTTGACCGACGAATGAGTGGAGTCACTGAATCTCCAGGAAAGTTCAAGAAGACTTGTTCGAAAGAAGATCGGTGTCCAGTTTTTGTAACTAAGATGCAGATTAGAGTTTTACTTCCCTGTTCAACGGTCTGTAACCGGTCAGTTGGCATTTTTCGTTCTTAAGTCTGTGTGGCCAATAACACGGACATTACTGCGATGATACGGTTGATGGCACGGTGACGCATACTGACCGATGAGGTGTATGTGTGGGAATAACTCCAGCTCGGGTATGAGTGGCACACATCTAGGAGGCGATGGCATAACTTGGGAGTCGGCAAGAGTCATCAATTAGATAATCGATTTCATTGGCTTCAGGCTGTGTCCCTCCGAAGAAAATAAGTGGAACTACACCTGGTAAACTGCAAATTAGTCTAAAAAACAAATGGAGACTACTGGACGTGAGTGGCGTCAGGATCATTTCGCTCAAATTCCTTTTGCGTAAGTTGTGTTGGTTCTTTCCCCGTTTAGGTGTTCCACTTCGTCTACATGCTTCAAAAAAATATTTATTCCAATCTACTTCACTGCAGATGAACTACCAGAACGCTTGCACCAGAACTGAAGAGCTTGATTTACTGTGTATTCACTTTGGGACGAAAGAACTAGTCTTGGAAAGGTAGAATTTGTGAAATGAATGACTTTCAAGTTTGAAAGGGTGAATTTCCCGGTGGATAACGGATTCCTTCGAACGAAGCTCAGTGCCGCTAACCTTCAAATAGTAATCTGTCTTGGGGGCACAAGGTCTAGTCTGTCTAATTAATAATACTAGTGGAAAGGAGAGGACCTTCGCTGCGAAGTTATTTATTAGAAAATGCCAACTGAACAGTTACAGACTATTGGACAGAGAAGCAAAACTCTCATATGCATCTTGTTAACAAAAACTGAAGATCCATCTCTTTCTTGAACGCGTCTTCTTGAACTTTCCTGGATATTCATTGGCTCTTGCTCAAATCCAAGCAAATGCTACAAAGTTACTCCACAAATGCCGTAATAGATCTCACTTTACAAGAGACACAAAATGAATTTACGGGGAAACCTACTACTCGCATGCCCCTCCCATCAGTAGTATCACCGTTACACTAGTAACGGTAGTAATAATCGTTCAACCAAAACACTTTTTTGGTGCTTAGCTGCCACGCTTTAGGAAGGAACCACGAGGGCGAGGAGGCTGCCAAGCTTCCCGAGCCTAGACAAGAGCAGAAGTTTGGTTCGAACCATGGA
>NW_008751720.1:1405022-1410202 GCF_000715545.1 Opisthorchis viverrini | reverse complement strand
ACTGCTGAACCAGCTCGGTCTCTCGGCCCAGAAGATCCGCATTAAACAGAATAGATTTCTACAAAGACCGGGAGCTTGTATGACTTTATTTTTTTTACATTACTGATTCTGTAACGATGCAGAGAGGCTTCAGACAATTCAATCAATACACTAGAAAGTTCGGTGTAAGAGTATAACAACGGGAAATTTGCTAACTGCTTGAATCATGGCAGGAACCGCGCACGTCCAGTACTTTGTTGACAAGTCCGGGGGGTCTTTCCGTTTAGAACCATGTGCTTGGACTTGCCATGTCGTGGTCTACTGGTCCGATGAAAAAACTCACGATATTTTGATTTTGAGATTTCGTCTTGTAAGTGAAGCCAGTCCATGCCAAAACTGCATAGCTGCTTCATCCTGATTGAGAATCATCAACAGTATGCATCTTACGAAGCTTCAGGAGCGAACTCATGACCTTTGTTATCAGTTAGTTTGAGCACTATTCGGACTTTGTTTTGAGAACGCGGGTGAAGTGAATACCACTCACACATTCTCTCTCGAAAGCGGGTTTCCATCTAACCGGTTATGTTCAAAGTGGAATCACGAAACCTAGTTAAAGCATCCTATCCTGTCATTCAGAGATGCAAATATTTTGACTTTTGACTTTTTGATGATTGTTCACAAGTTGTCAATCGTTCCCCAAAAATTTAGAAAATTCTAGGTGAGACAGCTCAAACGGAACAGGGGAAATTTACCAGGCAGCGTGGGGTCTACTGGTTCAGACGGCGAGTGAGGAGCAAAACCCGTCAGTTTGACTTTGTATTGACACACGGTTGAAATATGTCAGTTTTTCCTCTGTACCACAATGAATAATGGACAGGAACAAATTCAGAAGCGCTACCGACCGACCGACCGACCGACCGACCACGCTGAGTCGGTTGTGCACCAGTTATGGCCACGGAATTGTTATTGCGGATGGTAATTCTTCCGTAGCTCTTGACATCGTCTTGGGAATAAGCAGGTGGAATACAGTACCGTGATGAAGCGCTTTGATCGACATGAAGACAGAGAGTAGAAATAAGTAAAGTGAAGCTGATTGGGCGTTCCTCATCGATCTGTCGTGTCCCTGAGCTGTCACGCAGTTAAACGCAGTCGTTGTCACAGCCGCCGTGCGTAGTGCAGGACTGCTTGAGTCGCAAGGTCTGAATAATTCATTCATGAGTTGTGTGAGTGAGTGAATGAATGAGGACAAACTTGTGGTTGCATGCAAAAGTCCAAGGCATACTGTTCCTGTGTACTTACACACGTCATCCTACCTATCTTACAATAGTATCGGTCTCAAAAAAACCCACCGGTGTGTGGCACGTGGGATTACTGTCAACGTTTTCGGTTGGAGGCAAACAAATCACTGGATACAAGACGCTAGCCCACGATTCAGACGAAGCCAGAGAAAACTGGAGTACCAAGAAGATCCTTTCCAGAGAGGAACTACTCGTCTGGCAAAACTGCGACAGCGTTCCCCGTTGGCTGGTGCTCAGCCCTCAAACAAACAGGGAAAGCTCCAAGGTGGTGAAGTCCTCACAAAGAAATAACACACAACTTGGATCGTTTCACTCAAATGTGCAGTTTAACTTGACGCCAATACCATTTTGGCACCTCGGATGTCTCTCGGGCACTAATCAGTCCTGATAGTCGGGCACGAAGTAAACAGCCGACCAGTGGCAAAGCGGACAAGTTTTTCCTGAGGTGTTACATGGTCTGAGAGTACGGATTTCATTTTTGTGGCATAACTACTGGTGCCCCCCCCCCCACCGCGAAGAGACAGTCTACATAGGATACCTTAAGACGAGAGGAAGTCAACTCATGTCGAATGCCCCAGAGATGGATATTTGTGTGCATGTGTCGGAAACTGGAAGAAAAAACCCCACCGCGAAGAGACAGTCTACATAAGATACCTTAAAACGAGAGGAAGCCAACTCATGTTGAATGCCTCAGAGATGAACATTTGTGTGCATGTGACGGAAACTGGAAGAAAAAAACTTGACAGTACTTCCCCTATAGTGCTTATCAAGGTCTTTCTACTCCAACGAGAACAATGTTTACATAGCGCATGGTGTATCTAACGTTTTTGTGCTTTAAACAGGTCAGCTTTCCTAATCGGCCACTTCCTGGGGGGCGGGAGAGACCCATCAGTACACTTGACCAGTAGTCTAACTGGGTTTGACGTCGAAATTGAAATTGACGTTGCTAACGTCTAAAGCGATTGGCAACTAACCTTGCTGCACCGAAACATCGTGTATGTCAGTAGAGCGATCCGGTAATTTTATGAAATTATCGCTCCAGCTCAAGTCAGCGTCTCTAAATTCGCTAACTACTGAGTACAAACTAACTCTGGCGACTGGACGCACAAATCTGTCGAAATATGCAAAATTCGATCACATCCAAAACAATTCAGGTAGACAATTGACTGTTCCAAAAAAAAACGGACGCCCTCCCTATTCACCAAAATACAAACTTCTAGCACACTTTCAGTCCAATTTGTCAGGAAGTTGTCATTTTATTCTGGTCGACGAATTTGTTGTCTCGATCGTATGAAAGATTCATCTAAGTCCAGCAACCTGGACGTTCCTGATGCTGCTTAGTTTGGGACTAGATGCCAGACAGTCCACCAGTTACATTGAGAGGTACAAACTACTATGTCTTTGCAAAGCTGACGATATGTTGACACATTTCTTGAGATTAGCCGTTCTTTGGAAGGGCTCGAGATGACTCAGTGGTTAGAACGCGAATTCACTGACCAGAAGTTTCGACCACAACCTCTGCATTTCGACTGTTCTTGTCTAGACTTGGGCGACATGGCATTATCGCAGACCTCGTGCTTCCTTCGGACAGCTAGTCATCAGAGTGGTGTTACTGCTGAACGATTTTGTTCTTCGAAACTATCAACAAAAACGACAGGCATACCTTCTGCCTACTTCTGGATCGTATGAACCCGTCCGGCAAAAGCTACCCATCATGTTGGATTTTCTTTTCTCCGAGGTCGTTCAGAATGACTTTTGTCCGGCACGGATATTCAATTTCCCCATTAGAGCTGCCAGCTGACGTGGTGTTCTGTCTACCTTCCCCGTCTAATTTGGTTTGGTGGCTCAATTTTTGACGCCATCCTGTTCCATACAAGGGACACTGGACTAATCAACGAGTTACTTGTAACCGGACGTGTTTGTGGTCGATAGTGGTTGCCAATAGTCACAGCTCGATTTTGAACAGTCATCCCACCAAATACATTGTGTTTTATTCTTTCTGGCGAAAGATTTCTGACCTTCGCGCTTTCAATTACCAGAAAAAACAGCTGGAAATCTACTTCTCTATCTCTTTTCGCGTCTTCATCCGCTCATGTAGGTCCTAACACCGAAGGTCCCATCCGAACTTAAGGGTAGTTCTGTGAACAGTTGTTAAATTTGAACCTCCGGTGCAAATGGGTGTCCACCAGGGTTAATTATCTTGACTAATGACCGTGTAACAAGCAGCTGTTCGCCAAAAACAGTTGACACACAGTCAGGCTGTTTGGACAGGACAAATTGGCGTCTAAAAGAGTGGATGGGTTTGTGTAAAACTGCCTGTTGCAATTGTGAACTGCTAATAGGGCACCGATTTTACGGACAGTGTAAGTTTATTAGTGAAACGCTGGACCCAACTGTGAAAACAAACGTTAAGAAATGCACAAGATTCTACGATATTTTTCTCGCGAGCATACAATGTAATATAGTTACTTATGTGGTTGCGAAAGCATTTCGTTCCCCATGATGGATGAGAGAGTTTAGAACAGTGACAAACAAACATCGTTATGCGCGTACGAAGATTGGGACACGACGCCCCTTTGCTATTACAAATTCGTGAAAAACGAACAAATTTTAGGAGAGCACCCTCGATGAGCAGTGTTTTTTGTCAAGAAAACAAGCAGAGCAGTGTTTTTTGTCAAAAAACAAGCAGACTTTGTTTAATTAGAGACGTAAGTATTCAGAATCGATTGGCGTTCTTGGACGCTATGGGCAATCTTCATTTTTTATGATCATTTTCAATCCCAGCGCAATTTTTGACTTTGGTTTTTTCATCGTCTTGACTGTGAGCATACCTCCTCACTACTCTATAAGCTCCTCAGTTTCCTAGTATGCGGGTTTCGTTTCCTCATTGGTGCGATATCTGCTTTGTGAGTAAGTTTCACAATCAGAACAGCGACGGATTTGGAAGTAGCGAGCAGTGGCTGAGTACTGTTCACCAGCTTATGCTCGTACTATTACGGTAGTCGGTTAGAAAACGGTGTTATCCCAGAATGGTTGGAACTCATAACTATCTTTGTTCCATTGTTCCCCTCCTTGACTAGAAAAGATGAAATGTGTCTGACAAACATTCGAAGTAATGAATTGCGCTAATTCGTCGCGCGTTTGAATCAGAAGAAACGCAAACTCAACCCATTGATGGTTTCCAATTAAATTCACAGATTTCCTTGAATTCAATTCCTGTTAATCGAATGAGCGATGTTCATTTCGTCAAAGTTCGACGACGTAATAACAGTATGCAAACTACGAGCTATGGCTAAGAAATGTTGGAAAAAGTAGGGTTGGCTATTCAAGGCGATATTTTTTCGTGTGCCCACAAAAAGAAGCTGGCTCAGGAGTGCAGAACACATCGACTTCGATTGGAGAATTATGGAGACTAAGGTACTCGCTGAAGCTGAAGGCGAAAACTGAGTGGTATTTTCGTGTGAGTTAATCACACTGCTGATCAGCCACTCGTGGCCGAACGGTTAAGTGTTCAAACTACTAGCCGGGAGGTCGCGGGTTCGAGACTCTTCGGAGTTTCGTGAGATGCGCACTGCTGATGATTCCCAATAAGGATGAAGCAGCTGTACAGTGCTTCTCGGCTTTTCAGCACAGATTGGCTTCACTCATAGGACGAGATCTCCACAGATTCAACTATGCATATGCCGAGTCTCCTTTATTTCACATGAATTATGCTTGCAACATTCGGTAGGTTCTGTCATCGTTCAACAGTTCGTCACTCTGTTCTTTCCAATGGAGAAGTGATACTGGAGTGGTTTTTGGTGCAGTTTAATCACATACTGAGTCAAAATAGTCTATTTAGAGACGTCTGCTTTCATAAAATGAGAGTATCGGATTCGTATGAAATATTATGAAGAGAAGTAT
>NW_008751720.1:1395620-1404950 GCF_000715545.1 Opisthorchis viverrini | reverse complement strand
TATATATATATATATACTCACCCAAAAGAGAGAACATCAAACAGGAAAGAGATCGTGTATGGTTATGCCCCTTCACGGGCTGAGTGGAAACGCCGTCATAGCCCCTTTACGGAAGTGGTATGTATTTGGGGTTAACTATCTTAGTTGACTAGTGTACACAAGCGTATGATAAATCTTATCCATAGCTTACAGCTGAAATGCGATTTCACTTCGCAGCCGTGGGTATCGCACTCCCATGAACCCATTAGGAAACGGCAATCGATTCCGAGTTTCACCTAATACCATTGGTGTCTTATTTGATCGGATCTCACGTACGTTCATAATCGCGCAGGTTACTCATGTCACGGACCAGTTTGAATAAAAATGACTCAAATACTCATCCAGAATTAATTTNGCACTCCCATGAACCCATTAGGAAACGGCAATCGATTCCGAGTTTCACCTAATACCATTGGTGTCTTATTTGATCGGATCTCACGTACGTTCATAATCGCGCAGGTTACTCATGTCACGGACCAGTTTGAATAAAAATGACTCAAATACTCATCCAGAATTTGCGGAACCCTTGATAATTTTTTGAGTAAAATATTTCTTCAAGGACGCTTGGATAGCTGAATAAAAAACTAGGTTAGAGAGGTCACCTAACCCGTTTGTATCCCCCTCATAAGACAACTACCTCTTTGCCTTTCAATTGGATACGTTGAAGGATGGTCACAGACTACCGACACTTGACATTATTTGTCTAACATTATAAACTACTTATATCACCAGAAGTAGGCGTAAACGGACCATCCGACAACCGGGCACATGCATGCCTGGGCATGCACTGACACCGTGCACTGAGATGAGCTTGTTTTCGATGAAAGGTAACTGGGCACAATCTGGATAAATATTTAAAATATAAAATCTATAGGTCATTAGCTAACAGAGAGAAAGCCGGTTTGAAACGGACTGTCTACTTCAAACATTCCAAACAAAATAGGTTAGTCGACCTAGTGATGGAGCTGACTGGAGCATTACAACAAGGGAATAACCCTCAATCAATTCCGAAGCACTCACAATAGAGGTATTCGTCACCACAGACCTTCTTATACGTCTCCATCTCCGAAACATCAACTTTAGTAATTTTTATTTAGTGACTGGCTTTCAGCAAAACTGCCGAGGGAAAAATGCACATCAACCAAGGTGAGCTTACCAATTCAGGATGATGCTATTTTTAGTTTCCAGGGTTAAAATGTGCAGATAAAGAGATGTTTTTGGATGGACTCTTAAATCAGGTTGCCTGTTACGTCGTTTGAGGATGCTCGATTTTTTCTACTCTCCTGAAATTCCCTAGTTAACAGAGTTTTGTTTTCATTCTGGTTGATGCGGAGAAATGCAACATTAGAACGAGAGAAAGGCTACGACTACACTTTGATGACCAAATTTAAACCCAGAGCACCCCTCCCCCCAAAATAGCTCGGGTTAGGTCCATCCCCAAAATTTTTACAAAAGTCTCTACCTCTCAAAGTGACCTTTGCCCTCCTCATAAAAATTTTGTAATTCTAACCCCTGGCGACGGTCTGGAACGTAGCCGCTTTCGTGAATTGTGAACCAAGTGGCCTATGAACGACACGAAGGATGAAGTTCACGTCGGCACATCCATTATCTTTAGGCTGTTCGAAAATGAGTGAACCGGTTGAACAATGGACAAGAAAGCGAAACGAGAAGTATGATGCATCTACCAGGTAGGTTTTTGAACTTGCTATCCGGAAAAGTTAGAGACTAGACTTTGCTAACTACTTTGCCTCATCAAATTGAGTATATATGTCAAAATCTGTCCAAGCTGGGTTCAAGTATTCGAAAGCAATTTCACAAACTGAATCCATCATCTCAGGTACGAAATACCTGAGTTCGTTATGCCGTATTTAGGCATTTGTGCCCACCATTAATGAACCAAATTCTACCAGTTGATGACCACGGTCGCCAGTTCTCAACGTGCTTTCTGCTACACACAAATCCAGATGAGGCATCTTGGTCAAAACTAACTGACTAATCGCATTTGAAGCACTACGAAGAGAGCTCCAGGTTGTAGGCACTCCCAAACAAGGTCTGTCTTCTTTAATTTCGATTGTAAGGTATTCGAAAATTTTCTTGTGTAGTGTAACAGTGTGTTGCTTTCCACTCTGTCATTATTCACAAGGTGGCAAAGTTTGAATTTTTACCGGTCTGCCGGCGGGATTGAGTGAGTATAACATTCTAAGGAGTTAACCGATATGCTGGGTTGAAGCACTCTTTCAAGGTTGATGTTACTCAGAAATCGTGCATTCATAAGTATTCGGCTGAGGTTTGTACACGGAAAGTGTGTTCAGAATGCGATAGCAAGTTTATCGCGGTGTCCGCCACACAGTTTCAAAGAAAATGCTCATAAAGGCGTTGGAAAAGGAGTATCTTATGAGGGAAGTACACTCACTTACAAACAAATTTGGTTTTGAGAAAACAAGGTTGATGGGTACTCGGCATTATTTCCAAGAAGAGTGAAAACAGTTGTATGTTGTTGAAAGTTTTCAGCAACCTTATGAGTAGTGTGTTGCGCCTGGAAAAAAACTTACTGCAATATCCCGAATACCGGACCAACTGAAACATGAGGCAGCTTGATGCAGCAGTTTCAGTCAAAGTGGACTGTCACAAATAAAACAATGAGCTGGATTTAGTTGAATCTTTCGTCAAATCTGTCGAATATTTATCGTGCTTTTAAGTAACTGGATGCGCTGCACTAGGCCACCGCATCTGTAGATGTAATACACTACTCATAAGGTTGCTGAAAATTCTTCGACAACCAACTACCGGTTTTGCCCTTCTTGGGAACATAAGCTTGCAGGAAACTCAGGGAATGTGTCTGAATGATGATCCTGAATAGGGATAAGACCAGCCACCGGCCGTCCAAGAGTTTTAAGTAAATTTATAAGTAGTGCATTCCGTCAAGGAAATATATTACGAAATCAGGAATACGCTAACTGAAACGTGAGACGGCTTTTGCGTGTCATATTCACTTGGATGATATCAAATTAGAGAATCAAATGGGACTTAGGTGCGTCTGTGATCAACGCCACGTTAATTCGAAAAGGAGTGTATTTCGCTAAAAGCCCAACTTCTTTCAACGGAGCGATGTTTTGAAGATTGCAGGTTTTCCGCATAGTGTATCATTTCCAGACAAACTGAGTGACAAGTGAACACAAGAAGTCCCCTCCACTATGACAGACCAATGACGCAGAATCTCGACACGTTCACTGAGGTAATCCCCAGAAGGCAAGTAAAACTAAAAGTTTAGATAATCTGGGATCATCCTGTTTGCAGCAAAAAGGCGAAACGACCAACTACCGTATATACATTCATTATATTACTAATGTCTTGGCCTACAGAATTCTAGTCCACTGGATTGGAATTCGCAAACTTTTCAAATTACGATCACGTGATTTTCGAACGCAAAACACCAGCTGACATCTCACAACTGGGTGCGTAAAGTAAATGCCATGTCAGCTGGGTGCAGTCGTCTTATATCCAAGAAAAATGTTTCACGAAAGGTGAACCACAGACAAAAACGTTTGTCAAGTGAGAATCGAATAGTACTTTCATCAGTAAGCCCGTAACGTTCCTGTCGGATGGAAGGATATGTAGGCCAGTGGTTCCCAGAGATTTTTATCACTTAATGGCTGACTACCACATAGTATTCAGTAGAGATCGGTTTTGTTTAGCACGGAAACGAAGACAATTCACACGGGTGTGGTTCCAAGTAACTCAAAATTCTGTTCGATTCGTCATCAAATGTTGTTCCAATCTAGAAAGGCCAGAGGTATTAAGTTTGATTTTGAACAGACTGTTTTCATCTGGAAAACGCAACACCACATCAAGCTGATATCGCATCGCCGTTGGAAGAACCAGTCTGCCGATTCTAGGCTACTTCGGTGGGATATCCATTTCCCCTGTTATTGGTCGCAAAGCACTTCCCTCATTTTGAATCAAACTCAATTGGACAACACGTGGCCAAAACTTGGATGGTTTGCTACCTCCGCTCCAATCTAACAATACAAATTCACGAAATACCTCAGATTTGTCCTGGAAGACTTCCGAAGAGGCGCTGATTGGTGTTGCTAGCGGTTGATGCTGTTGATGCTGGTTCAAGGTGGTTACACAACCGGATGATATTTTTCACTTTAAATTGTATGTACGTTGCGAATGATAAAACTGCACGATCTTATATGCAAGCGTTACAATACTGGTTTCTAAAACCTTAAGCTAGGTACGGAATGTCTCATAATAAGCGCAAAATATAAATGAGTGATTAAAGGTAGTGAATAAAAAAAACTTAACAAAGTTTTTATTATTAGTATCACATAAAGGAGGCTTTGTATGCAAGTGTTAACATTTTTTAAAATTTACGATGGATGTCAGTACGCACATTGAAATTGTGAAACTCTATTATTCTCTTGGTGAAAGCGCCACCGCTGCACTCTGTGGTTACAAACCCAAACATGGTCTCATCAAAGATCTTTTCACCGTGTCGACCATTACACGCTTGATTGCGAAATTTGAGTCCACTGGATCTGTATTAGATTTTCCTGGCAAAGGAAGAGTCTCTGAGTGATGAAAGAGCATCCATTCTACAGAGTGCCGGCGAGCAATTCCAATCCCAGAGCACCATGGCATCTTCGTCAATAACTCAGGTGTCTCAGTTGACCGGCATTCCCCGCGCCAAAGTGCATCGTATTACGAGACGCCACCTTCATCTTCTACCCATACATTTTGCTTTATTACACAACATCACGGAATAAGACAAGGAGCAGCGCGTCACGTTTGTTTACTGGCTGCTGGACAATGAAGAAATCATTCCCAACATTTTCTGGAGCGATGAAGCGAATTTTTCTGTGGATGGCATAATCAACAAGCACAACTGCGTGATATGGCCCCGTGAAGCTCCTCACGAGTACCACACCAATACTCTCCATTTTCCTCAGCTCTGTGGTTTTGGAGAATGACCAAGGCTTGCGCATATCATGAAAATGAACCGAAGAATTTGGTGGAGTTAAGAGCAAGAATTGAAGGGGAGTGTGCATGACGAAGCTTGAAGAAGTTAAACATTCTGTGTCTCACATCGCATACCGCCTCCAACTTGTTATAGAAAAAAGGGGTGGTTTGTTTCAACAACTTTTGTAATGCCAGTTTATTTACAGCAAACCTCCATAATGCATACATGGTTATGTAAAAATGACAAATGTTTTAATTATTATTAAATTTCTAACAGGTGTATTATTTTTGCGTCTATTATGAGACACCCTGTGCAACCGATATTTAAGGCCTGATAATGACTTAGCAGGGTTGCTGTGGTCAGGCGCCTTTAGTGGTGCAATCAGTGTGATCCTCAGAGGATTTAGTGTATTTGGTAAAATGATGCACTGAGATTTTTCTCTCTGACATCATGTGTTCACTTCAGAACAAAGCCTCGGCTCACTTCTGGAGACCCCCATTTTATTGCACAAACTCCAAACTCTTCATCGACTGTTCGAATTCTTATGGTCGGGATTGTTAGTTCGGTTCCTGATTACTTGTTCACTCGTTTGTGTCAGCTGTCCGTTGTTTATTTGTAGTACTCCTATTGTTAATCTGCATAGCTGACTAAAACAAACAAAGCTTGCTTACTGGAAGACCTTGACTTTCGCTGACTGTTGATTTTACACGTTGGCGCACTGATCTGATTGGTTGACGTGCTTTGAACGGAATTCGGACTGCTATTGGCTGATTGTTTAGTTCCCATATTTTGCCCGAGACTCGTTGTGTTTCTTAGGACCAGGCCAATAAAACTTAATTAAAATAGTCCGCGCAAACTTTACGATCCTCATGCGGAAACCTGGTCTGGTCGAGGGCTATTTTACCATTGGCTTGGGAGCTAGCGGGACCGTTTTCACGATGTCAAGACAGGGTATGCATCCGATCTGAATGCAGGTTGACGCCAGTGCGAACACATTCAAGTGCACGACAGAGGTTAGGCGCGCACGTTTAGCGCCTCTGCCTCTTACAGAATGGGTCCACGCTTTCCACCGATGTGTACGTACGTTCGTTGTTGTGGTGAACACAAATCAGATAGGTATCGATCCGGAAGCATGTGGTGAATACATGGTTCTTCGTGTAGATTATTGATTCATGAGTGGCGCTTGAGTACTATTCAGTTGTACTGAAATAATACAGACGAACCGGCGTGATTGTGTTTACATGTATTCGTTTTGGTCCCATTTACTCGGTACTCTAAAACAAGTGTCTTAAATGTACGACATTCAAAAAGAAAAAAAACATTTGAAAATCACCCTAGTGTGTTGTTTTACACGATGATGGTCCACCCGTCTGTGGCCAATTTCTCAGGCAAGTTAGTAACTTTAGGACCTACACATGGATCAGCACCGGCAAGCGTCACTTCCTGATAATCTTTGAAGGCTGTGTGATTAACAGTCTCTATTTTTCGGCACTCCAGTCACACCAGTTTGAGGGTGCAGAGCATACAATGAAGTGGTAAATCTAGGCTGTTCGAATGGGTAAAAGAGAAAGAAAAACTCGGCCAAAAATCTCATAGCAGTTGGAATGACGAAGTAACGAAAAGAAATAAAAAGTCAGTAAGATGTTGTCTTGAGCGGAACGGGGTTCCATACCCTACACTGTGCTAGACGACTAAGTTCGTTGTCAATTTTCGTCGGAAGTGTGTTGGCGTCAGGTCAAATGATACAGGCAGACACAACAGCAGGGGCTTGTTAAAGTCCTTTTTATCAGAAGTACCGCAAACGTTTTGTTCGGCTAGTGGATCACCGGAGATTCCGGCAACTCCAAACGAAGACTGATTTGAGCGAAGATCGAACTTGAGGTGACTCATTGATTAGGTCGTGAACTTACTGAACTGAAGGTTCGAGGTTTGAAACCAACCACCGCATCTTGACTGCACTCGTCTAGGTTTGGGTAACTTGTTAATAACTCGGCCATCATACTTCATTCTGGTGGCACGGCAGTCAGACACCGAAAGGGTGCTATGGCAGATCGATCGTATTGATTAGATACGTGAGCAGGGATACTCCCAGTTGTGAGAACGGTTTTTTGGAACGAGTCGTTTGAAGGTTAAAAGTGCAGAAGACGAGAGATACTTGTCGCTGGTGGTTGGGAGAGCTCAAACCGCGGGCTGTGGAAAGCAAGTCTGAGCAGGTTTGCGAATGGACGAACACTCTTGCTTCACTGGCAGGCTAGTGAAACCCAAAGAGATAGACACTCTACTAACACTGGAAAACTGCGTAGCTGGTCACTGTTCTGCCCCTCTTGGACTATTGAGCATTAATCGGCCGATAAACTTTGGTCCTGCATTATATTTTGAAATGCACGGTTCCGTTAGTCCAGGGGTCAGTTTTTTCACGCACTACTGATTAGTAGGTACAATTGCAACATGCTGGTTGCTAATATCTTGGGAAGCAGCACAAACCTCAATCAACATGCTGTATCTCGAAAAATATGTCTTTTACCGAATGCGTTGGACAAAAACTTTGTTTTTCGGTGTAGTTGATAATGCTTGTACCAGTTGGACCAAAGGTTTCTAAGTGCAGAGAACATGCGATCAGTCCCAATGTTTACCTATGTGTCGGTGCCTAAATGCAGATGTTTAGTTTGTCGCTGGCTCAAAGTAGGAAACCTCGAAAGAAGACACTTGAGTAACTTTAATTAGCCATCAAGCTGGGGGTGTGTGTGCTAGAGAGAGGTATCCATATGCTTGGCAAATACTGTGGATGTTTACTGGTCGCGTTTTCAAAAGATATGGAAATCAAACAACGCGCGCCTGAAAGTTATCTGGTCAAAAATGGAAATTCGAATACATGGTTTAACAAGATTGGAATTACGCTTTTGGCTATAGAGTTTTGGTGGACACAGCAGTCTTCCAGGGGTCACCTCCTGAGGTGATTGTCACCCCAGGAGAGGCCGATATCGATCGCGAAGTGGTAAACTCTAGCCTGGTCTCCCAAAGAGAGGACAATGTTCTCAGAGAAAAAGTCAATCTGGTCTACACAAGTATCCGGTTCTATTCAACTACCGTCGCATTATCAACATCCATACAGTAAATTTCACAATCAAATCTGTCCACTGTAACAAGTGTGGTCTTACCAATTTTGTTTGCTTTCGGATGTCTAACAAAAAAATCACCAATCAGATAAACAAGTACACTTTTCGCCGCGAAATGTACACGGGTTCTCAAACCCTGTTGAGTACACACTTGTGGATTACGCATGTGACGAGTTTTGAGTTGGAATATGTTCGTGTAGATCATCATTTTCACTGCAAAACAGTTGAAGTCTTATTATTTTAGAAAAAGTACACTTTTGGATCGTGGTCTTTAGGGTACACCAGAATGCGTCCGGCGTGTGGTTCGATCTATCTTCACAAATCCATTCACTTTGTGCCTTCTTGTCGTTCCGTCTAACTGCATCCTTCTGGCTAAGCTAGCATAGGAATAAAAGACCAAACTAGTACAGTTTAGAGCGAAATTTGGCCATCGGCACTGTTGAGCACTCTGAGCCACAATGTAAGAACAACTCGATAGAAAATCTTTCTATCCTGAATCTGAGGCCCTTGAGGTATCACGTGGTTTCCAAAACTCCCGAGACATATTGAAACAACCTAATAGTATAGCTGGTTGAGAGTTTTATGTACGTAAACTAAGTTGCTAGAGCTGTATGTCAGACTGGGGGCCTAAGGTTTGTGTCAGATCTTGCGGATCTTGGATACATACCACTGCCAAGCAGTGTTGATTCTACCTAACCTTGACTGGAAAGCTGCAGTTAGGTGGCACAACAATCGGGCACGCGATAATCTACATTAAGAGGAACGATTTAAGCAAAGTTGGATCCGCTTGGAAACCATCGCTTTCGAAGGTTAAAAGTACACATTGCGAGGTCACACCGGACGTTTGTGGAGGTGCCCGTTGAGGTACACAAGAAATCCCGGTTCCAAACTTCATTCGAACCTTCAGTGGCAAACTTCCCATGCAATTTGTTTGTTGACTGCAGGCAAGTCATCATCATCATCATCGACAGCATGACATCAGTGTTCAACACCGATGCTTCACTGCCGCACAACTATGGTTTATTTGAAAGCCTTATTGTAAAGAAAAGAGTAAAGGTGGACAGGGAAGGGACTTAGTGCTAGCTTACCACAATCATTCCGAGGTGCCTACACCTCCAGACACTCGCTCAGGCAATCTGGACAGAAACTGACAACAAGAACGCCACTGACATCGGTTGGCAGCCATATCTTGTACTGTCTCCAAACAGG
>NW_008751720.1:1389235-1395332 GCF_000715545.1 Opisthorchis viverrini | reverse complement strand
ACGAGCTATGGTTTTGAGACAACGATTGTCGAACACCTGAAGACGTCTCAGGTCCGCTGCTCGAATAGGCCAAGTCTCACAGCCATACAACAAAACAGCCCGTACTGTAGCTTGATACACACGTCCCTTCAGATTCAGGGATAAACCATTCTGACGCCATAGGTGTCTCAAATTAGCAAACACGACCCGAACCAAAGGCAACTATGCCAAACTGCTTGGCGGCTTTGTGATTCAGGATCAAACGGCCTGAAGCTACTAACAGCATTAAGTTTGGTAAATATCAGATACCCTGCGAGGCAGAACATTGAGGCCACTCATCGGTAGTCAGCTGATTTTCAGATTCAAATAAAATCCACCCAGAACAAGAATTACAGCTAGACTGACTGCTTCGCTAGTGAATATTTCTTAGGTTCTCACTCACATCCGTGTAATCTGACTTATTGTTGTCCGTTTCAAGAAATCACAGCTTATTATTAATGAAACTTTCAATGAATTCCATTGTTATGATTGAATAAAACTGGAATCCTTGTCTTACCCTCGCGAATGATCGATAAATCGATTATCAAGTGACGCGTCAAGTACTCCCACACATGCTGTTCTAAAGAAGATCAACATCGTCTAGTTTTGACAATCAATGCTAAATAACGCAACGGACGTGAAGAATAACCATAAGACGGCAGTTGTTTTCAAGTCAAGGTGATCAGCTTACGTTCTGCTTATCTCTCTCAAGAAATATTTGGTCCAGCTCGTCTAAAGGTAAGACCTCATGAACGCACACGGAAAAACCGATTCGCCGCAGTAGGTACTTTGTGATTCCCAAGTTAAAGGTCAGCTACACTGCGGGTGTTTTCGACCAAGCCAACAAATCATGAAACTATTTGCAAGCAAACCAGGCACGCCATAATCAAAACGTATTTTGATAATTCATCTATTAAAGGTTGGTGCTGTTTTCCGTCGAAAAGGTTTAATTGTATTCAGTAGATTTGTTTTTAACACTCTGCTAAAGACAAAAATAATTAGTTTGGATAAAAAAGTTTTCATCTGTTCAGTAATTATTCAAACGAAACCGGATTTGTGAAGATAGTACAAATCAATAAGACAGTGGCGGTGAAAGGAGAAATCAGTTACGTGATAGCCCCAAGTGTTCCCAAGTTCCCTTGACGGAGAGCGCAAATAACGGAAGAAAAATACAGCCTCTGTTGTGAGTGACCTTCGTTTGAAGCGTTTACTATGCCTTGGCCTACAAGAACCGCTGAAGTGGACATTCCAGACTAGCCATCTTACTTGGAGGGGATTTTTATGCAAACTACCAAAAAAATGCACACTTAAAACTGGGATGCACACATATTTGTTTCGCAAGTTATCTGGACGGAATACACTACTCATAGGGTAGCTAAAAAGTGCTCAACAGCCTAAAAATGCCAGCACCCTTCTTCGGATTCATCAGTTAGGCCTAGTCCCGAGTTTCTGTCAACCTTGTCGAACCCAATTTGTACGGAATTTACGAACTGCATTTATTTGCACACCATTTTGGTTGTACCGGCAGACTCAACTAAATCCCAGCCGAATCTCATGTTTATGATACCGCCAAACTGAACGTGGTGCACAAATACCATGTTCTGTACATATCAGTTGATACGATAATCGATACATCGCAGTATGTTTCCCAGAGAAAACCGACCGCAAGTTGGCCCACGACCAGTTTCATCCTTCTGGCCTCTGCGCTCCTACAGAAGCTTGAATGTGCATCTCATCGGTTGCCTTGTTCGACCAATTCGCTGAAACCTCACTCCAGACGGCCTGTACGTTCGGCCTTGAGGCAAACCGTATACTTGGATCGATCAACTCAAAGCATGTTATTGTCATCGTGCTGCTCAGATGGACCTCTCAACTTCAGGTGTTTCGATCTCGAGTCCAAACCAGGGATATACACTACTGATAAAGTCCAACAAGAGTAGAACTCCTGCCCAAAGCTTCCACCTTGGTGTGAACCCACCAACATAACTGGATCGGGCAGGATAAGGACCATTCAACCGAAGTGATATGGATTCAGATTCGATTCCGTATCCAAACTCAACTATTTTTCATTGTCGGCAACAAGGATGGATAAATGTCGGTTGCAGATCGGGTGGTAGTCTGTTCACTGAGCTTGGCACTTTGAACAACGTCTCAAATACAACGGTTCAAGTGGACGGTATGTCTCGAAATTGAACAAAACCTGTACCAGGACAATCGATAAAAGTACACACCGGACAACACTGTCCCCGCAGGTTATCTAGTTTAGTAAGGTTCCAAGGGTCTTCTATTGGGATGGCGAAACAACCAAAAACGACCAAATATATGTTCGATTCCCAGTGAAATCACGTGGGCAACTTTCAAATGCATACGAATGGTAAATGGTCGATTTTTTCGGCAGAGTGTATATGCAGCGAAAGTACAGATGAAACACTGAGAGGTGACTACGGATTCAGAAAGGGATTTTTCGATCGGAAAGTGCATGAGATACGTACCGGACTATTGGGCTACTCATTTGTCAGAAAGGGTTTAGTATGATTTTCAAATGGCTGCGGACTTGCCCCACTCACTCGGTTTCAGCGAAGTGGAAACAAGTTAAAGAGCAGTTGTCTTGGTAAAACCACTCAGGTGAGTTCAGAATCTCGAAAACAGAAAGGGTGTCACTTAGTTTTGCATTGAATGGACATGATAACTCTTACGGCATAAAATGCAACGAGAGAGTGCTTTTTTAGGGCAAGACATTAGCATAGGGTTAAAAAAATCAACAATAGGCTGTTGATGAGGTGGGGGTTAATCTGTTCACCGAGCTTAGCAAATGGCTTGAGCACGTTTCGTCACCATGCAAGAGGACATCTTGCAAAAAGCAATATGCGAAGCCTTCACTACTAATGAGTAGTTTAGGAGGTCAGTGAAAATGCATGGACTGCTGCGCTGGACATTCTCGCGATATCAACTCTGTTCTATTTGTTTTGCGCAAAATGATTGGACCCACTTTTCTTCTGTGGTTCATGCGACCTTACTGAATGCAGTGTTTTCGGTCGTGGTTAAACTGACCAATCACATTTGTTTCGATTTGAAATTCCTTAAAGTCAGAAATCTCTTCAGCTCACAAAGGTTGGCCTTGTATATGGCAGAGACCTTGTGAAGAGAGGGAACTGTCCGTACATGTTAAAGTCTAGTGATTGAACGGTTCACGGGTTCTTTACTGTACAATTATTTGATCACAAAAGACTTAATCGCCAGTTGTTCCAAAGGCCATACATGGGGTCTTTACCTAAGCATACTAGAAGGAACGGCATGGAAGGAAGTGTGTCGGTAAAGAGTAAGGTTCTCTGGGCACATTCTACATCCTTCCAAGTGCTTATTGATTTCGAGTCCTAGGTGTTTTCAGTAATTCCTGAATTTAGCAGTAATACTGTGGCCTTCATCCATATACTCGAATCGGTCCCTTGCAAAGTTCACTGGGGATGCACACGCTGGCTCCGCACTTGGGAATCAAACAAAAAGGTGACGCTCAGAGTATGGATTGCGGAAAGACCCTAGTTCTCAAAACAACAGAATCTAGTTAGAGGATGTGTAGACTACTGACGCTACCTCAGCAAACGTGTCAAATCAAGAAAGGCTACCAAACTGTTTTGTGTATGAACAAACTGCACACAACTCTGTGAAATTTGGCGTTACCGCTTGTTCGAATCTGATACTCACTGGCTGATGCAGTAAAAATGCATGTGAACCTATTTTTTTTGAAAATAATGGTGGATCATATTTCCTGTGGGGAATACGGACATTCTCCCTGGGATTACATAGAAGTGGTTAGAAGTGTGTTAGAAATTCCCTCCGACTTGTCGTTGGTTAATGACTCAGGAAGTCCTACTCGCCAGAGCAGGATGGCTTCGTCATAAATTCATTGGCTGCATCACCAAGGAGCCAGGAGTTACTTAATGACTTTGTAATCTGAAATCTCTGCGTATGTGACGGTGAATTCCACGCACCGATAAAATTTTCTTGTAGTGTGTACTTGTACGCTACCTTGGTGGAACACCACTGAAATTTCAGTAGTAGGGCCTTCAGACGAACCCAAAAGTTGTCATATTGGTCATTGCACATTTACAACTGAACCAACTGCTTCACTCGTCGTATTTTTACTCGCTTATTAGCCTTGTAGATACCGTGAATCAACGCATTAGCTTTACTGGGGTACTGATTTTTTCCACAGAACTCTTAGTGTACCAGAAGTTCATCCTTCCTACAAACCGCAACTCATCTACTGCCAGCTGAACACTCTTCGAATGCTGGTCGAATTCATTATAAACTCATTTCAGGTGATGAAATTCGTAGTCGCAAAGACTATGCAACGTTTCAGAAGTGTTAAAAAAATTCTCAAGGTAAAGAAGAAACTGACTTCTGAGTTCCATATGAGGACATACTCATCGCACATAAACCAGACGGATCTGTCCAACGTGACGTACACGAAACAATTCACAAGACAAGGGGAGTATATTCATTTTTGCGATGTAAAAATGCAAAGTTGCCCAACCTCTGTCACCTCACGGAAGCAGAATCTGCGCATAATATTCGATCATAGCTGAAGTAAAGCAAAACGAATATCCCAAACAGCAAACTGAAGTTGTACTGAAACCACCCGACTGTGACTTTGTCTCGTTCACGCCAAAACAATACTGCGGAGTCAGCGAAATACACTCATTTGCAAACTTATTTGTTTTTTTGAGAGACTCACCTAGGACCCAATTTCATTCGTACGATATTCGAGATATCGCGATACATATATATTTTTGTAATGCACGACTCATAAGGCTGCTTAGGGGGAGTTTCAGTACCCTTATGAGTAGTGCACTACAAAAATAAATGCTGCGCATTCCCGAATCTCAGTCAAAGGTCATCACTACTTTCATTTGGAGGCGTGAAACTTGTCGGGGTCAAATTTGCCTGTGTATTTCAGTTCACATGTAGCGAGAATTACGCGAGAACAGCCGATGGTGGTCAGGTGAACGTTGACTAGTTTGCGCTTGCCAGATATCATTTTCAAAGTGTGCTTAATCTACGAAAGGACTTGAGTGATTCATCTTTTCGAAATCAGCCAAAGTTCGGAGACCTCCGGTTCACTGGCATATTCGGAACGATTTCATAACCCCGAACAAGTCAAAGGATGAGGGAGGCGTGAGGTTGACTGACGATTTAATCCATTCCTATCCAAACGAACTTTTACAAGTGATTCGCAATAATTGTCTGTGATATTTTTTGGGTCCTTTCCCTTAGAAACACTCTCGTGAAGGTCAGTAAGTTACTCGAAGGCCCATCTCCGTCGCCACTGAATGAACCATTCGGAACAAAGGGGCTTGTTGAATGATTTATCAAGGCAGCATTGGGGCGGGGGCTTAGGTGAGCTGTTGGAGAGTGCTAGCTCGTCAGTGATTGCTGCGATTTGATAGCACTCATTGAAGCGTTTGAGGGCAGTGAGGCGTAATTCACTATGCGCCACTACTTGCCTTAGCATCCTGATATTTTTTGCGGTGTTCACAATGCAAGAAAGCGAACAAAATCAGATAATCGTTTGTGTCTACTTGCAATTAATGGGAAAACGTGCATCCCAAATTTTCGCATGAGGTCATCACTTGAAACTTCACCATTATTAGCAGGCAATGAATTTCAACCTTTGTATTTCGAAAAAAAGTGACTTTGGAGCAGTGTAGGCGGAGCCTACACACGACACAGGAGGAGTCGATCGTTTCTTCAGGTACAAGAACGATGAAGTACTAGAGACGCAGTTCCCGAGGCTTTTTGTGACCAGTTGGCAGGCTTCCAGGTATCTTTTTTGGACTCACAAATCACGGGTTGTCCCTAAGTCGGGGAAAATCCGTCAATTCTTGTTGTCTTTAAGTCGGGCAAATCCGTCAGTTGGTTGTCCAGGGCTTAATCAAACTCGTAAGTGGTATTGGAAGCTCGAGTACTGTCGTCAGCTTGTTGCTAAGATACGACAAAACCCGACCTCGTTGCCTTCTATCCTAATCCAATCTCCTCCCTCACTGTTAGAATTCGGAGCATTGCTCGAGTCTGGTGGGAA
>NW_008751720.1:1386939-1388787 GCF_000715545.1 Opisthorchis viverrini | reverse complement strand
GCTCATGCATCCAAGCTATTGCCTTCAATGAATAGTTCTCTTCCCAAATCCCCCCACTTAACAGTCCACCTATAGTGCTGCATTTACGCACTAATTTATCAGCTCCTGCCTTCAATGCACAGCCACCTACCCCACCTCCAAAATCATCGGTGGACGAAACTGTACGGGTACGTGGTTATTACAGCTGACAATGATGATGATGATGCTAGAAGCGGAAGGGCGCGCAAAATCGGCCGGCAGCTCATCAAAACAGCACCGTACAAGTCAATCAGCACTCAATGGAAATTCCGAATGTTGCTGCGAGGCGAAACCTCCACTCCGAGGTGCACTGACGAAATCTAAGGTGGTGTGGGGCTGATGTAAAAACCTAAGTAGAAAATTCTGTTTTCACTCTACCAAGCAATTTTTCCCACCGATGAAATCGGTGGTAATTTCGTGAGTGAATGTGTTTTTCTACTGGTAACAAAAACGGGCAGAAGGTCGACGTCAAATCCAGTCAAATGGCCCTCCGAATGAAACTAAGTTCTCTCGGAGGACGTTATAATCTACGCACTAAAATGAACAACAATGGTTGGTCAGTATGTAGGACAACTTTGAGGTGTGATAAGTCTGTATCCAAAAAAATTTACCGCGTGAATCTGAAGTTCACCGCTTCTTTGCAAATCACCATAGTATTCAAATTCAATGAGAAAAGCGAGCAATTATTCCACTAATTCTTCGAAGTAACGGCCTCAAAATATTCCAACGCATAGTGAACCGCCGTGATTGGTTCTAATTTTGCAATACATTCTCAGCTATCCTCGGGATGGGGGTGATATTTCACTTCCACGTGGCAAAAACGGACTTACAGAGGTTCCATAAAAAGTACGTTCTTTAGAAAATGCTGTTGATGGAAAGGAAATTACTGTAGTTGGCCTGGGTCATCAAATAAGTTTGCTCTTAGCGCAATGCGATGCGAACGTTTCCACTCACCAGTCTCCGCTACCTTTGTTAGCTCGGGAGAACTCTAGCCAGAAAAACTGTGTTGCAGAAAGAACAATAGCTGCATTACTCTGTTCGGCCAGATGAGGATCTACCATCGTGAATGCTACTTTGTCAATCAGTGACAGCAGAAACAGATGGATGGGTCTGATGGACAGACATCAACCAATGAATAATGTACGAACAGGCACTTGTAGGTTGTTGAGCGACGGTACTCATGATTTTGACTGTGATAACCGCTAGTCATTTGGTCATTTGGCATGGAGATGGTTGGTACCCGTACACGGCTATGTGTGTGGGGGGCGGGGAGGGAGTGGGGTAGTGGCTAGTTGGACAATCCTCAACTCGATGCAAATATTACTAGCAAGAGTTAAAGTAATAATAATGTTTCAGGTGAAAAGAGAAGCCATCTGTATTTTGCTTGCAGAAGTTTTGTACTCATTATCAGTCGGCCTGAGCGTAGTAAACGGTACCAGTTTAGGTGAACAATCTGCTGGAATACCCTAACTTACATATGTTGTATTCCAACTCTCTTTTGATCGCCTTGTGTTTGTGAAAATTCTTGTATTTGCTGCGATTTGATGTGAATGAACTCGAAATGGCCTTGAAGTTATTGATCGAAAGGTTTGAATGCAACCGCAGCATCTACATTGCTCAACCTAGCAGCAACTCAGTACTCGTGCTCCCTTCGGGTAGTATAGCATGTCGAGCTGAATGACTGTTATTTTATTAAACACTGACTTGATTTCTCGAACAAGGTTCATATGAACAAGAAACACACCTTCGAAATATTTCCTCTCGTAAGATTTTTATTTCAAACATTGTAGCAACGGCTAAATATCAAAGTTATCGAATATATATATATAT
>NW_008751720.1:1377708-1386740 GCF_000715545.1 Opisthorchis viverrini | reverse complement strand
CGGCTTTATTTATCCTCTGACGTGTATATTATCCTTCATTATTTGGGATAAAAGTAGTCAGGGATGATCCAAGTGAGTTTGATTGTGGTGAACTGAACTCCAGGCTATCTCGGGAACAACAAATTCAGCCTTGCTAACGTGAAATATCACTCCAAACTTTGAGTACTTGCCTGTTGTCTGAGCCGTCCTCTACATTTTCTGGTGCAGTAAACTTAGTTGACCTACACAGTTAGAACAGTTGCTGAGTTATCGAACACACTTGGGCAATCGTACATCCCTTAGGCTTGAAGATCGCCTGAAAACTCAACTGGGTTCAGCATGTGCTGAAAATATTATCACCAAATAGGCTGCTTATTTATTTGAGGCAAAGTAGTACTAAATTCCTGCCTGAAAACCCTCCGAAATACTAGTGAGATAATACGGCAAAAAGTATGGACGTAATACACTACTCATAAGGCTGCTGAGAAACCCTTGACATCCCACGACAGCTTTAGCCCTTCTTAGAGCTCATTAGGTGAGGGAAGTCCCCGAGTTTCCGTCAAATTTAGGTTCTACTTGAGACAAAATTGCACGAAGTTAGCGAAATACACTCATTTGCAAACTTATTTGTTTTTTTTTCGAGAGACTCACCTGGAGCCCAGCTGAATCTCTCGGTTTTGATGTTCTCAGGCAACTGAATGTGCCAAACCAGGCCGCTACATGTTTCAGTTGCCACGGTATTTGAGTTATCGCGATACATGTATATTCGTACTTCACTACTCATAAGGTAGCTGAAAATTCTTCGTTAGCCCACGACCGGTTTCGCCTTTCATGCGGCTCATCAGGTAGGCGCAGTCTCCAAGTTTCTGTCAACCTGATCTTTTACTTGAACCCCAATTGGACAAGTTTCGACAGATACCCTCGTTTGCATATCAGCGTGGTTTAACGACATTCAGCCGGGTTCCAGGTGGGTTTTTCTCACAAGACCAACTTTGTTTACCAACCAGTGTATTTCGCTTATGGCAAAAAGTGCTTCGAAAAAGGGTACACAAAACTGAGAGTACTAATTGTCACTAATCCCGATTTAACTCCAGTTTTTTAGTAATGCCGAGACTCAGACTGGCGCAGCCAGAAACAAAAAAATCACCTTGGTGGTTTATTTTTGAACATTTCAAGAGATTTTCACAATCAAATATGAGGCATGAACTCAAATAAGCTTGTCCTGCTGGACAGAAATCAGTAGTATATCCGAGGAGAAAATAACGATAGACAAGTGTAGATTTTCCATCCTTATCTACTAAAACACTATTTAATCCCATAAAAAATGTTCAAATGACAAGCAGATGCGAATGAACTCTATCATTTTCCTACAAAATCGGGCCCGCAATCCCGAGGAAATTAATTTGGGTTTCAGCGAACTCACGCATTTGTAAACTAATTTGGATTTGAGAGAGACTCACCTGGAACCCAGCTGAACCTCTCGGTTGTGATGTTTCCAGGCGACAAATGTGCTGAACCAGGCTACCTCATGTTTCAGGTGCTACGATACTCAAGATATCGCGATAAATGTATATTCGTAATGCACTACTCATAAGGGTGTTGAAAACGAGAGATTCAGTTGGGTTCCAGGCGAGTCACCAGTCAAAACCAAATTAGTTTGCAGATGAGTGTAGTTCTCTAATTTCGGGCAATTTGGTTCTAAGTAGAACATAAGGTTGACGGAAACTCGGGAACTGCATCTACCTGATGAGCCCCAAGAAGGGTGAAACCGGTCGTGGGCTGTCGATGGATTTTCATCAACCTTATGAGTAGTACATTACAAAGACATACATGGATCGCGGCATCTCGAATATCGTAGCGAATGAAATATGAGGTGGCCTGGTGCAGCACATTCAGTTGCCTGAATACATTAAAACCGAGAGATTTAGCTGGGTTCCAGGCGAGTCTCCAGTCAAAACCAAATTAGTTTGCAGATGAGTGTAGTTCTCTAATTTCGGGCAATTTGGTTCTAAGTAGAACATAAGGTTGACGGAAACTCGGGAACTGCATCTACCTGATGAGCCCCAAGAAGGGTGAAACCGGTCGTGGGCTGTCGATGGATTTTCATCAACCTTATGAGTAGTACATTACAAAGACATACATGGATCGCGGCATCTCGAATATCGTAGCGAATGAAATATGAGGTGGCCTGGTGCAGCACATTCAGTTGCCTGAATACATTAAAACCGAGAGATTTAGCTGGGTTCCAGGCGAGTCTCCAGTCAAAACCAAATTAGTTTGCAGATGAGTGTAGTTCTCTAATTTCGGGCAATTTGGTTCTAAGTAGAACATAAGGTTGACGGAAACTCGGGAACTGCATCTACCTGAGTTTTAAGACGTGCTTGTTTCTCGGAACCATCCCAGACTTTGTTATAGTGTCTCCGAAAGACAACACCAACCCAAATCAGTAAGTTCTCAAAGGTTCTGAAAGAGTTTTCACTTTGGTCGGAATAGGTGTTTCTTTATAGGTGAAACCTTTCGCAGAGCAGTTGTTGCCCAAGATCCCATGGCGCCAAAGAAGTGTTGGAGAAAGCTTGCGTCGAGAAATTTCCGGGACAGAATACAGAGTAAGAGACATTCAACTGCATTACTGCAAGTCACACCATTTCACCAGTTCCATGTATCAAACGTGGACAGATTTTACTGTGTTTACACAATCAGAATCCATAGTGGATTCTAGACAGCTTCGCTGATGACGTAAAGTCATGCTGGAACGCAGGACAAGCCGGTTTGAATCAGAGATATTCTTCAAATGAGATTTCATCCTGTCAGTGAAGTCCGTCTATACGGAAAAGGCGAGAAGCACTGTTAGGGATCGTCAGCAGTACGCATCTCAAGAAACCCTGGTAGGGAGTTTCGAACCCGTGACCTTCTGGTTGGACATTCCAAAAATTGGCCTTGAGCTGCAGTGTGAATAGCTCTCAATTTCCTACAAATTCCGACTGCTATCACAGCTTCTGTGTTTATTTGTGCAATGAACGGAGTAAATGGTTTTGCAACTTAAGCTAGTTCCTCAAAAAGTCATGACAATTAAGCTCATCAGTTTGGCACATAAACCCTCTGTCGACTACCAGGATAACAGACAGATGTGTCTTTATTGGGCACTTTCTAATCCAACAACGTATTTTGAAATTGCAAGTGATGCAACTCTGCAGTTTGTCCACACATTCTGGCCACAAAAACAAAACGATTGAGCCTGTTTGGACGGAAGTTTAAGAAGTGATGAGTAAACAACCGAAAGAGGGAAAGTCCTTTTCGAACAAGCCTTTAACTTTTCTGAAGGATACATTAACTTAACCGTTTGCTTACTACGGGACGCCACAAGCGAAGCCGATTTGTCCGGATGCTGAAACTTCACGGAATGACTAGATCAGCATACGCCATCAAACCTGCGATTGTCAGACTGCTGAGATCGTCCGCGATATCATCGACTTTTTTCTGAGGACTATTTCACAACTCAGTGTCTTTCCGGGGTTCCTTCAATTGCCTTAAAAGTACCGCACACCTCAGAACTGATCACCTATGATCGAAATTCCCTGCGAGTTTCTATGTTTTATCGGAAAATATCAGACAAGTTCATATTTTCATTGCAAGCTGTAAAGTACAGCTTTGGCAAGGTATATGATCTCGAAAAATCTCATTGGACGGAGGGTTTCAGTCGTGGTAACATTTAGTCACAGTTAATCGGTATATTTAGCCGGAACTTTTGTCCCCTTGAGAAGCATTCATTAAAAATTCAAGTTTTACCATAACCCGATTTAAGCAGCCATTTGTAACCAGAAGAATCAATCTGTCTTAAAATGTCGACCAATTGACGTTGAATAAAGCTAACAATCCATCTCACCGAGATTGCTTCTAAAACTTCTAAATAGGTGTTATGAGTTCGCTGTCACTGATGAGAACCCATCAACTGTGCAAATCATGAAACCGCTTGTCAAACAAGGAGAGCAACATAAAGTAGAACTCTCTGGAACTGGTGCATGTCAGTCGAACAATATCAGCTTCCACAATACAATGGAAAGCCGAATAAGATGCACACTTTTAGGCAGTTGATTTTACTTTAAAAAAAAACAGAAAAAACAAACGCACAGTTGGGCAAGGTAGATTGTCAAAAGGGACACCAAACGGCAAATCAAGCTTTGCCATCCAACTGGGTGGATGGCAGAATGTGTCGACTCCAGAGCCTCCTAATTGCTAAAAAAACTCCGAAAAATCAGAACAATCCTCTTCAGTTTGTCCATCCACGAGAAGGATCAATCGCTTCTTTGTGTAAACTTAGAACGTTTCCAAGTAAACCTTTAAGTCCAACTTATAAGCTGATGGAATTCCAGAGATGTGTGACAGAAAAAAAACCTGCAAAACGGTCACCCACACCGCTGTGTCACTTTTTTGTTACAAAGAAAAACAATAAACGAAAAAAACGAGTCGGGAATAAATCCAAAAAGGAATCTCATCAGAGAAAGAAACACGGATGTATTTGTTAGATTCTAATGGGTATTGAGTGACAAGTGAGTATGGCGTCGCAGAGTATTCATTGGCACTAGAATTTTCTGCGACTTTTCATCCGCAGGTTACGCCCCTTAAAAAGTTTCAGAACGGAGCAGCGTTCACAAATCTATTTGTAGGTATCACAAGCAGTGTTTCCAACGTAACCAACCACATCAAACTAAACCAGCAACTGCCCACTTTGGGGACGTCTCAGTCACCAATTGTACCCAAAAAGAATGGTTCCAAAAAAGTTTGTTTGAGGTATTCGAACTCATTCGACAGAATTCTTCCATTGCTGCTTGAAGCAAGGAAAGTCATTAGTTCTAGAAAAGCTCAAGTGTAGACTTCTGTCGCCCTTATTAGAAATTTTTAGGTGGGCGTGGAAGAGCCGGTCAGGTGACCTTTTGGACTAGCAGGTGAGCCGCGTTTAATTTCAGAACATGGAGTCTACGATCGTATTCCTTCATGAATTGTACTTTCTCCATGAGCACTTGGCCGTCCATGGCTTACAACCACGGTTTGTAAAGGACGTACGAACCTTTAGGTCTAACAGAAATTTAGCAGCGTCAACGTTGTGGTTTTCTAACGATGCACGAAACGCTGATATTTTAACGCATACTTACTTCGAAATGATTTTATGGTAGGCTACCCAAGGTTATACAAAGGCACAATCACCAGCCCACCATTACGCTTCCTAAAAAAGCACCAATGACGTTAACCCGATTAGCGATGAAACATTTGCACTCAGATCGCTCAGCTCAGCTCAGCTCAACGAACAAACCACCGACCATACGTGGAGACCTCTGGAATGGTCAACAGAACGCTGGCGATCCAAACCAACTGGCTAATTTATGAGCAGTTAGTCTTCTGATGATTCTGTTGTCCCCGATTTATCTTACGCTCTAAAAAATCTGTCGACCGGTTTCTGAAGGAAAATCACGTGAAGAAATTTGATGTTACATCATCACAACGACAGTAATAATTTCAAATGTTTATTACTGACAGTTTCAAGGAAAATGTGTGCTTGCTGGCAAAATACACTCACGTTCAACTTCATTTAGTGTTGATTGGAGACTCGAATAGACCCCAACTGAATCTCTCTTTTATGAAGTCTTTTAGCTGAATGTAATTCACACATGCCATCTCACTTTCCACTGAGAACGATAGCTGAGATATCACGGTGTACTCTGTTGGCGGAACACTACTCATAAGATTGTTGAAGACCACGAAATCCGTTTTCCTTCAATAAACTATACTACACTATCTCGATTATTTCACCAAGTGAAGTTAGCTTTGTGTAGAATATTCAGCTGAAAAATATCACGAATAGGATTCATATGAGTAACCCGTTAAAACCAAATTAGTGTATGACCGAGTGTATTTGACGAGTCCTGTGCAAGTTGATTCAAGTAGAACTTCATGTTGACGTAAGCGCGGGAACTGTTGTTACTTGAAGAGCCCGAATAAGAACAAAACCGGCCGTGGGTTGTCGAAGTTGTTTTCAGCAACTTTATGAGTAGTATGTCCGTCAGGGAAATTTACGAGCACCGTGAATGGTTTAGACATTCCGTTGTGTTTATCCTCGGGGAGATTTTTAGAAATATGCAATTGATTATTGCTTTAATTCTTTCACAGCAGAGTTCTTGTAAACTATCTTGGCTATCCAGGTGGATAAAAGTCAAACGGGTCTAGTAACACTGACGGTTTAAGGAAATGTTTTGTAATGACGTGTGGTTCACAATTGAGAACCATTTCGCAGTCTGTTGTTGTCTCCCATCTCACAGTGTGCGCCGTCAGAACCAGCGGTACCATAGCAAAGTGTACCTCATGTGTAGCTCTTTCCAGCATTCAACTCCACGAGTGGTTCCATCAAAGTAGCGCTTTCTCTGGACGTCACATTTGGTCTTCTATGATTCATCATCTTCATCTACGCAGAAATGTATGGAACACCCCATCCGCATCTCAAGGTCTGGGGTCGGATGTAGGATTCCCGCCATGTAAGAGCTTCAGAATCGCTTAATATGCAGTAGAGTGTGACGGTTGAATGGATATAATCTAGCTGGCTTATTTGTTACTTTCATTTAGGGATTTCTCATGGTAACTTGTCTTAATTTCCGTTCTTTTCTTGGGTCAAAAATAACCAGACGTTGAGGTAGAAAGATCAACAAAAGCATTTCTATCATCTAAATGTCATTCGACCCTTTTGGGATAAAACTCGCGTCTTCCTGAACGGAAAGCATGTTTACTGGGGTTAGTTGCACCTCTCTATTATTTTTATACAGGATTTTGAGAAATGATCAGCAGGTGAATTCTGTTTACAGTGTGAACAATCTTCACAAAGACGAACGCCCACTGAAAATTTCTTAAAAAATATTCCTTGGTTAAATTTAGGTTTCTTAAGCAAAGCCGTGATGGTACTTGGTTCCGAAGCGTTAAAATTACTCGATTACATTTATAAAATGGCAAAGTGCTGTTGCCTGTTAAGGCATTGTGTACTGTTCAATAGGGCTCTCATTTTGTCAATGAAGACAGTCTGTGTTTCAAAGCCAAGAAGCACTGTTGGAAATCAGTGTGCACCCCACGAAACTCAGGAAGGTTCGAACCCACAACCTGCCGACTAGTGGTAGAACAGTCAACTGTTTGACCACAAGAGACTGATAAGCAGTGTGACTAGCTCTCACTTAGACAGGACACGGTGCCGCTCGGCCCTCAATCCCGGAGAGCATATCACGTGGTCACCTATTGGCTGCCTTCTCGAGTGATGACTTCTCAGAAGGATAATACTTGTGCAGAGTGGTACTTATGGGAGAAGTTAGTCTGTCGACAACATGTAGTTTTTTTGGCGAAAGTTTTCTCCGTTTTCTGGCTGTTTATAACTGGCGAGAAAAGGTAACAATGATAATTCGGTCATGTGACGTAGTGGTGTAATTGTGATGCTACTGACGGATTAGGCTTGCGAGTAGTATGTTTTCTTCTTGTAAATTCGCTTTGCGTCTCTTGAAAAGAGAGTGTGTGGAGTCGCGTTGTGACATTTGCTTGGATTTGAGCAACAGTCAGTGAATATCCAGGAAAGTTCAGGAAGACGCATTCAAGAGAAAATGGATATTCAGCTTTTGTGGACAAGATGCATAAGAGAGTTTTGCTCCCCAGTCCAATAGTCTGTAACTGGCCAGTTGGCATTTTCTAATAAATAACTCCGCAGCGAGAGCCTTCTTTCTTTCAGTAGTGGCAACCTCAAAACCCAACGCAAAGTTTGGAAGTATGTTCCATACAAAGTTTCCTCAGGCTGTGCCTTGTAAGTTAGGTGGATCCCATCAGAAAATATGGATAGCTCCAGTACGGCATCAACCAGACATGTCCGGAAGCGACTCATCGCCAACTAGGCGTGATCGGCATCCGAATGGGTACCACTTAATGACCGAGAACAATTATGTTTTGCGATGCAATTATGTGACCGGCGATAATGACACCCGGATGGCCGTATCACCCCCGCGTTAGTCTGTAAACGCGAGTATCTCCAGAGCTTGCATGGCTGCACGGTTTGAGGTGAATACGGTGAGGTTTATAACATCTAGTATACATTGAAAAGTTGATGAAGTGATTCATCTTTTAGTTGGCAGTTGCTATTATTTCTGAAAAGTTTGTTGTCCCCGTAAAAAAGGGTACGCACTTGCTCGAACAAATCTACCTACTGAATTTTGTACAGCAGTCCTGTCAACTGGGACTTCTGCCGGTAAAAGTCAGTCTACTGGAGGGGTAAAAACAACGCTTTCTGTTAGCCACTGTATAGTTTGGTTTGTCTCTCCCTAGGGTTATCTACTCTCCTGAAGGAAGCAAAAATCCTCTTTGTCCCTGGTAACCTTTAACCACGAAGATTACCGGAGTTTTACAAGAACACGAATATGAAGTAAACTTTATTGTACCCAACAAGAAGATCTTAAGATACCAAGTTCTGTTTTTAGCCTACAAAAGAGGCTAGTAAGAGAGGTTGGTGAGACGCGCAGTACTGGCAGCTTTCAACCAGTTATTCATAAAATTTCTCAATTTCAAAAATGTATAAGCCCCACTTGTAGAGCGAGACTTATTACAACTGGATCAAGACAAAAAGTTCGGTGTACAGGCATATAGGAGCAACATCCGATGAATTTATCTAGTATTATCAACACCTGCCCAGTTTTTGAAATATAGGAATTAGGCAGGTCAAAATGGTAGAACTAAAAATCTTCGGCTTCAAATAAAATAGATTGTTGAATTTTCACTTGTCGATTCTGACCTTGAACACAAATTCTTTGTATGCATCATTTTCTACTAAAGAATTCATCCGACAACTTTATTTCGACAGGAATACGAACGATGGGAAAAGCGTGGCCGTCGAAAAAGTGGGGTGTATTTTTTTTCAGGAGACACTGACGAGTTCAGGGCGCTACTGCGACAATAACCGAGCCATTCGGATTCACCAAGGTAGCGGCGACACTTTGGCTGGTGAGCAGAGGTCCGGCATAGGCCGGACCAAGCTTTGGTTCTCA
>NW_008751720.1:1370927-1377556 GCF_000715545.1 Opisthorchis viverrini | reverse complement strand
TTTTCTTCTTGTAAATTCGCTTTGCGTCTCTTGAAAAGAGAGTGTGTGGAGTCGCGTTGTGACATTTGCTTGGATTTGAGCAACAGTCAGTGAATATCCAGGAAAGTTCAGGAAGACGCATTCAAGAGAAAATGGATATTCAGCTTTTGTGGACAAGATGCATAAGAGAGTTTTGCTCCCCAGTCCAATAGTCTGTAACTGGTCAGTTGGCATTTTCTAATAAATAACTCCGCAGCGAGAGCCTTCTTCCTTTCACTAGTGGCAACCTCAAAACCCAAGGCAAAGTTTGGAAGTATGTTCCAAACAAAGTTTCCTCAGGCTGTGCCTTGTAGGTTAGGTGGGTTCCATCAGAAAATATGGATAGCTCCAGCACGGCATCAACCAGACATGTCCGGAAGCGACTCATCGCCAACTAGGCGTGATCGGCATCCGAATGGGTACCACTTAATGACCGAGAACAATTATGTTTTGCGATGCAATTATGTGACCGGCGATAATGACACCCGGATGGCCGTATCACCCCCGCGTTAGTCTGTAAACGCGAGTATCTCCAGAGCTTGCATGGCTGCACGGTTTGAGGTGAATACGGTGAGGTTTATAACATCTAGTATACATTGAAAAGTTGATGAAGTGATTCATCTTTTAGTTGGCAGTTGCTATTATTTCTGAAAAGTTTGTTGTCCCCGTAAAAAAGGGTACGCACTTGCTCGAACAAATCTACCTACTGAATTTTGTACAGCAGTCCTGTCAACTGGGACTTCTGCCGGTAAAAGTCAGTCTACTGGAGGGGTAAAAACAACGCTTTCTGTTAGCCACTGTATAGTTTGGTTTGTCTCTCCCTAAGGTTATCTACTCTCCTGAAGGAAGCAAAAATCCTCTTTGTCCCTGGTAACCTTTAACCACGAAGATTACCGGAGTTTTACAAGAACACGAATATGAAGTAAACTTTATTGTACCCAACAAGAAGATCTTAAGATGTCAAGTTCTGTTTTTAGCCTACAAAAGGGGATGGTGGAGAGGTTGGTGAGACGCGCAGTACTGGCAGCTTTCAACCAGTTATTCATAAAATTTCTCAATTTCAAAAATGTATAAGCCCCACTTGTAGAGCGAGACTTATTACAACTGGATCAAGACAAAAAGTTCGGTGTACAGGCATATAGGAGCAACATCCGATGAATTTATCTAGTATTATCAACACCTGCCCAGTTGTTGAAATCTAGAAATTACGCAGGTCAAAATGGTAGAACTAAAAATCTTCGGCCTCAAATAAAATAGATTGTTGAATTTTCACTTGTCGATTCTGACCCTGAACACAAATTCGTTGTATGCATCATTTTCTGCTAACGAATTCATCCGACAACTTTATTTCGACAGGAATACGAACGATGGGAAAAGCGTGACCGTCGAAAAAGTGGGGTGTATTTTTTTTCAGGAGACACTGACGAGTTCAGGGCGCTACTGCGACAATAACCGAGCCATTCGGATTCACCAAGGTAGCGGCGACACTTTGGCTGGTGAGCAGAGGTCCGGCATAGGCCGGACCAAGCTTTGGTTTTCACTACTTGCTTTAACTATGGGAATAAACAAAAAACTCATTCGATGGGCTTTGTACATTTCCACTCATCGCATACTATTTTGAGCCCGGCTGGGTTTCAGTTGATTCACCGTAAAACCCAAATTTGTGTGGATATAACTGCACTTGTGATCTGTATCCACTTTGGGTTCAAGTAGAAAATCAAGTTTCAGGGAACTCGGAGGATGCCGTACCTGATGATTTCGAAGAGAAAAGAAAGCCAGTCGTCGACTGTCAAAGAGATTTTAACAACTTCATGAGTAGTGTTCATTGTCAGAGCTGATACCAATTGATGAAGTTTATGCACCCGACAACGATGCACTACGACCCGTTATGTCGTTCAGATGTACAGATATTCTGTTACTGGATACCGGATGCAGACAGAAAGATGACCCGATCATCCTCCAAATAGAACCTTATAAAGCATAAACATACTGACGGCCCTTGAGCCGTGGAAAAAACGAGAACACCAATCAGCAGAGCGAAGCCAGACTACTGAAATGGGTTAGCAGTAACGTACATTCCCTGTTTTGCGAAAAAAAGGATGCCCACCCCACGAATAAATAGCATCTGTCTGGAAGTCGCTTTCTTGGGGTCCCAATCTATTTCAGCGCAGTCCTAGTTGACCAGTTTCGAGGATATTGTGGGGGGTTACTGTGGTGGACAAAGGTGATTGAAGACTCAACGAAAGCCTTATTGGAATGCGGCTGTATCGATCAGTTGTAAATTTTCAGGCCAGTTATGGACATTTTTGGTTTAGTTGGGGTTGGGGCTGCCACGTGGACAGACAGTTATCAGTACAGTAATCACGTTACTCATGGTGAACGTGTGATAACAATGAGATAGCAACAATTACAAAATTACGGGCGACATCAACAATTTGCTTACCGTTCGAAAGAAGTGCACACTTAGGTCCATACACGCTGAGAATTTTATTCCAGAGAACAAAAGCATCCACCAGCAACTATATCCCACATTTGCCTCCAGACTGGCTCTGTTCCCACTAACGCAAGCAATCCAGAACCGGACGCACGCCAGTAGCCTGGTTGTCCGGGAAACATTTAAAAACAACAACAACAGCATTACTTAGTCACAACATGTCACCGCGAATCATCGCCATCAACAATCAGTCATTCGGCTACTCGGTTGGTTCCAATCGAGGCATCTAGTCAAACTGGCGAATGATGTCTCTAATGGTGGCAGCGATGCTCGGTGCACACAAGACAGGTTGTGAATTCGCAGCGTGAATGACAGACGGAAGCGCTAGACCGTGTGTTTACACATGTCTGCTGGTTGGTACAAGACCTGTTTGTCCGACCACACCGAGGCGTACACATGTATTCGCACATCGGTAAAGTTGGGTGTCATTAATTTGCGCCGTGTTTAGGTTTATCGAGAACTTATTTAAAAACTTGTATTCTGTACGATCAGTAGGTGAGCAGTGCGTGTAGACATCCAGGTGAAGGTGTTACGGTGAATGACCCATGACAAAAGGTTGAACTTTATCGAGTCTGTTTCCATAACTACAAATGCAGGCGCAGACAGTGGGCCTCTCTTGAGGAGTGCCTAAGGGTGAAGAATACGAACGAAATATCGGACTACGGATCGATTGGCAGCTTATTCTCCTCGGAAACCTTTCCCGGGGTTGGCCATTAAAAAGAAACGACTTCTGAAAGGCAGGATTGTTGCAAGGTCAACCAATGACCTTGGTTTTCCATGGTGGGATGCTTGTAAGGATTGATTTTTAGGTATCGCGAAGCACCATTTGGAAGGATAACTTGCAGCAGTTGTGAGTGCTTGGTTGTATCTGTACCACGACTTTCATTTTGAATCAGAAGAGATATTTCTAGACCAGCCGAGTTTTGGGATTACCCGGTAGACTGGCTAACCGAGCAACTGCACTGGCTTGTCAGTTCAAGACATATGAACCTATTCGCATGTTTCGAAGCAACTGCACTGGCTGGTCAGTTCAAAACATATGAACCTATTCGCATGTTTCGAGAGAAGTAACCGGACTGTGGCTTTTAGCTTGGACAGTATCCAGAGCAAACAGCACATCAGTATTGGACGTTCAGCAAGCCAGTCAGTGATAACAATACTGATGAAACCTGGCTTCAAACATTATGAGACCAACTGAGAAAAACTTGGGATGAAACAAACTACTCACAAGACTACCGAAGAATCCTCGATATCCGCTTTTCATCAAGAAAACATCCTGAATATCATACCCATTCAGTTGAAGAATATCATAAACGGGAGCTTCATCTGGGGTTCAGGTGAGGCTCTAACTGAAATTAGATTAGTATGTAAATGAACGTAGTCCGTCAGAAGCTTTAGACGCTCCGCACAGAGTTCACGGACAGCAGGAGTGTTCGGGTGTAATATTGACAGAGTTAATCACCCTCAAAACGTCCACGGCTTGTGACTGAGCTACTTCTTGATCCGACCTCCATCCTGTTGAGATGCTGTGGAACAGGCCAAGTTACGTTTGTGACCTGAAGATTCAACAGATAGCTGATCTGGGAGGCAACTGAAGACATCTCAGTAAGAGTAGCCTCCACATATCATTCAAAAGTAAAATGAACTGGAGATTGAGACGAAATTACCGGGTCTTGGTTAAAAGTTCACTCCCAACAAAACGGCACCCCGAAAGGTCCTATAATTCTCTGACCCATTTATGAGACCACAGGTGGAATCTGTTATCCGGAATTCTAACTTTATTGACCCGGAGTTGGGCTGTAACAAAACGTGTGGGTGTCCCCAGAAAACTGGTAGGATAGAACAGCGTGAGATAACATATTGGCTCGGAATAGTTGCCTTTTTCCGTGTTTTCTTAAGAGATCAAGTCCTCCTGAATGGTGACTTATACCGTCAAGTGTTTCCTATTTGAGTTACAGGGGAGTAAATATGGTTTGTGATGATCCAAATAACGGCAACCGACCACAACTAACACCATGTCGTGCAAGTATGTCAATTACGGAAGTGCGAAAACAATGGTTTCCAGAAACATTCACTATAACGGTCCGCTTGGATCCCGACAAGTTCAGAGTCCGGAGCTCTTTTGTTCATATTGCGACCCATCAAACTGTCATTGAGCGGAGTATACGAGATAAGTTGATTAACCATTCCGAGTTGCACAAACTGGCGGCTCGGTTTATGGGTGATAGCTCGAAACTGTGACTCCGAAAGCTACTTGTCCTATCCCATCAAGTCTACAGGATGAGTCTTGAACGCTTCTTGAAGATCTGGTCACATATTGGCATTAAACACTCGCTGAAATCCCTGTGATAACTGATGATTCAGACAAAAATTCCTCACTGTTTACCACTAGTCAGATGATTGACTGAGGTTGAGATCTGGTCACACATTGGCATTAAACGCTCGCTGAAATCCCCGTGATAACTGATGATTCAGACAAAAATTCTTCACTGATTACCACTAGTCAGATGATTGACTGAGGTTGTCAACAGCTGGTTTGACTAAGACCCCTAGTTGGGGGGTAAGTTCCATCATAACCTCACGATATCCGTCGGAACCCAGTGTTTATACAGAGCAATCTAAATAAGAGAGTGTACAAGACGTGCGACGCAGTTCTTTGATAAAAATCACCTGAGAAGTGAGACTTTGTAGACCTACGTAGATGGCTTTTCCAAGGGAAGAGTATCGGACAAGAAAATGATGTAGTCTAGCATACGCTTGTCAAAGACCGTTAGTTCTTCAAATATGTGGTAATTTACGACTTTCGGTTGAGTAGAGGTCAGGCAATATTTTTCGCTACATAACGGGAACATCGAAGACTAGTGGCGTGTGGTTCAGGGATTTGTAGAATTCAAGGTCATACCACTCTCGTTTGAACAATCTTCTTCCCGTCCTGGTGTAGTTGGTGTGGTGAGCCGACAACAAACGGGGAAGCACCGAACTCGAGAACGAATCAGCAATGTCTTTCCTCGGCCGTACCGGAATGTGAACCCCGGACATCCGGCTTGAGAGGAACGCACCGGGCAACTACTCCATCAGCGCCCCTGAATTGCCAAGACGTCTGAACAGGCGAACGTGTTCATTCTCAAGCGACGTGACTGGTTTGCACAACGCTCAAAACGTTGACCCAGTGCTGCGAATTTTACAACCGTCCACAATTGATTAAAGGCTGTTCATCAGCTTTCAAGCGTCCGTGACGCTAACTGACCAAAGAGTCCTGACAGACGGGTTGGTCGAACAACAAAGCCAGGATAATGACTGGATCGTCATTCGAGGCGTCTGGCAAATTAATGGCATTATCCCCAGCCTTTGGTAATTTTAACCTGAGTTGCCGGAATACTACAACTGTCCAAAAACGGTGTAGAAATTTATGCACCCTGGAGAGTTTAGGTTTGAAACACTTATATCTGGAGACTGTCGTTTAGCTGAAGCGTTGTTAACAAACAGCAAATATCTGTGAAAATGGTAACATGTCCGAACGTTCAATTTTGGTGACCTTGAAGACAGAATCAGATCCCGAAAGTAGTTATGGTGTCTATCACTCAGCCCACAAGCATGGTTTGCAGCTACTGCGTTTACGCATTGTACTATGAATAAAGTTTACTTTGAAGCACACCTTTTACAAAGTCACCGGCGCTGAAACACAGTTTCTAGGGTGGTGTTCTGAATGGACCAATTACAAGAGATCTCCGTGAACCCTTCTTGTAAATGCAGTCAACTTGCTCTGAGACGCAGACTTTCGGTAAATTTATCCCATTTTCTTTTAATCAACAACACAATGAACCTTATAAAACTCTGAAAAAATTTGAACACGAAGGTTTTCAGACAAGAAACCTCTTCAGATCCAGTTACCCCATGAGCGGTGGATCAAGTTCCAATCAAACAAGATGTGGCATTTTTGTGCAGATTTCGTTCTGTAAGTGAAGTCAATCTATGCTGAAAAGCCGCGAAGCACTGTACAGCTGTTTCATCTTTATTGGGAATCATCAACAGTGCGCACGCATCTCACGAAACTCCTGTCTAAGTGCGAGTGAATCACACTGCTGATCAGCCACTCGTGGCCGAACGGTTAAGTGTT
>NW_008751720.1:1338254-1370788 GCF_000715545.1 Opisthorchis viverrini | reverse complement strand
ATTCCCAATAAGGATGAAGCAGCTGTACAGTGCTTCGCGGCTTTTCAGCATAGATTGGCTTCACTTACAGGATGAAATCTACACAAAAATCCGAAATCTTCTCACAAAGATGTGACATTGCAACCTATCAATCACGTCATACGATCTGACTGTTTACTTAAGTGAAGATGTCTGGTAAGAAAGAGATGCTTGTGAACTCTGAGATGCTGTTAAGAGAGAAATCAGAGTACCAGCCAACAGAATTGATCTCGGGAGTGCTCTCCTTGGAACTAATCTTCTCAGGCGAATGTATGATAATAAAAACGATAAGAATAGTAGTAATAGTGGTAGATTAAGTTCATTTGTCAAAAACGTCACAAAATCAATACAATGGCATTCAAAAAATGGGTACAGCACAAGTCGTCGCATGGAACGCGGAGAAGCGAGGGGTTTGTGAACATAGACAGGAATGGGGACGGAAGTTTGAAGTAAAACCCACTTACACAGAAAATCACAAAAAGTCACAACTTTGGTAGATTATGGCACAGGAAAGTAGTTTCAAAAGAAACGTCTTTTTGAGAACCATTTTGTGATCGGCCTGATTAGTAGCAGTCTTGTGTCGAAATGGGTTCGTGGTTAGAGCGCGAATTTACTGACCAGAATGTCCGCGGTAAGAACCCGGCCTCTGCATCTTGACTTCTCCTGTCTAGGCTTGGACAACCTGGCAGCATCCCAGTTCTCGCGCCTCTTCTGGGTAGCATGGCAGCTAGGGACCGGGAGGGGGGTACTGACCAGAATGTCCGCGGTAAGAACCCGGCCTCTGCATCTTGACTTCTCCTGTCTAGGCTTGGACAACCTAGTAGTATCCCAGCCCTCGTGTGGCATGACAGCTAGGCACCGGAAGGGTGTTACAGCTGAACTATGATTATGATGATGGTGATGATGCTTAGTGTCTTGCATGACTGATTATGTTTCGCGGAGTGTTACGGCATTAAGTCAAACGTTAGACTTGTTTCATTCCGACTCTTATCCACTTGTGTTTTCTCAATGGAAGAAGCGGTAGGAATGCTGTCCAGGGGTTTTCCACACAAACAGAGAACACTGTGCCATATTGCACCAGTTTATCAGGCAACAAAACGAAACGGTTGATGTTCTTCGTCGCTAGCTGTTGCAGCTTGACGATCTACATTTGTTTTCACGCGCCGTTATTTTGTCTTGTCTGGTACTTTCATACTCACTCATGTCTGCTTAGACCCAGTATCGGTGTAACGGTGATACTACTGATGGGAAGGCATGAGAGCAGTATGTTTCGTTCCTTTAAATTCGCTTTGCGTCTCTTGAAAAAGGAGATCTGTCGCAGAATTTGTGGAGTCGCTTCGTAGCATTTGCTTGGATTTGGGCGAGGAATGAGTGGAGTCAATGAATCTCCAGGACAGTTCAAGAAGACACGTTCAGGAGAAGATGGATGTCCAGTCTTTGTAAATAAGATGCAAATGAGAGTTTTGCTTCCCTGTCCAGTAGTCTGTAATTGGTCAGTTGGCGTTTTCTAATAAAAATAACTCCGCAGCGAAGGCCTTCTTTTTTTCACCCGTTCGGTTGTGCGTAGTCCTTCTTTCAATCTCCCGGGTCACATCCAGCAATAATCTAAGCAGATCGGCAGCAACACACCGAAGTGCTCAGACAGATGCAGATCAGTCTAATACTGGAACGTGAAAAGAAGAACTCGCGATGAACGACGTAGATTAGCAGTTTGATAAAAGTCACATTTTACTCAAGAACATAGATGATTGCATGTCAACAAAGCAATTTTTGGTACGTTAAGACATTTGGGAACACAATTATCTCGGATGTGCTACTTGGTTGTTGCTCTGTCTACTAGGTTCGGTAGTTGGACCGAAAGCGTTTGATCACCAGTCGGCGTGACTTTGTCACCTCGATGAGGAACTGTTTGCAATCCAATCACCGAGCTTGGTTAACAGACAAAAACAAAGAGTAAGGGAGCTAGATATCACGAAGTGACGTCTATTTAAACCTGTAAAAAGTGTTTTTTTAGGAATTTTGTATACTTCGAAATATGACAGAAAATAATGCAGTGTAATGATTATGTATACGGGTTGTCTCAAAATAAACGCAAAATTTGTTTGGGTGAGTTAACATAGTCAATCAAAGAGAGAATAACAAAGTTTTTATTATTAGTAACCACATAGAAGGGGTTTTGTGTGTAAGTGTTGAAATTTTGTTTGTTAACGACAAACGTCAGTACGCGCATTGAAATTGTGAAACTTTATTATTCCCTTCGTGAAGGCGCCACCACTGTACTTCGTGGTCATAAAACCAAACATATTGTCATCTAAGATCCTATCACCGTGTCGATCAATACACGCTTTATTGCGGAATTTAAGTCAACTGAATCTGTACTGAATTTTCTTGGCGAAGGGGGAAAGTTTCTGAGTGATGAAATAGCACCTGCTATACGGAATGTCGTCGATCAACTTCAATCTCGAAGCTCCATGGCATCTTCATCAACAACTTGTCAATTACTAATGTCCGGCCTTCCCCGCGCTAGCATGCACCGTATTGTGAGACGCTACCTTCCTGTATGTTCAGATAAAAAATGATAAATGTTTGAATCGGTGTTAAAGTTTTAATATAAGCATTATGTTCTGCGTCTATTATGAGACGCCCTGTGTATTAGAAGACTTGTGAACTATGCATTCTAGGTTATAGAGGTAGGAAAAAATCATCGAGAATAGTGCAACCATACATTTGAAGGAGCATCCTGAAATGAAATCTACCGCTTCGTGGAATATCGGATGACTACGATGCCTTCAGAAACCAGGTTGCAACTTTCCTATTGGAATGGTTAGGTTTTTAAGGATCGCCGAAACTTCTAGGGAGGATTTCGTTGTTCGAATAAAACTTTGTTCCCATTATACAGGGACCGTGCACAGACATTTTTGACTTATGGAAACGTATCCAGAAACTCGACAGAATTTACTTGGTTACTCATGGAATGCTAGACAGCCATGGCACAGCGTTTTCAATCCATCGGTGACTCGTCACATTTCGTCGTGTTATCCTGTGTTCTGCACACCAAGTATCTCGAAGTGCTTACCGAATTTTTGTGAATGCAACATCATTCATCAATATGATCCTATTACGAGACACTGCATTTCGAGAGGGGTCGTTTTTCATTTATTCGGGGCTCACTGAATGGTTTCTTTCTTTGTCGCGGCTAATACTAGTGAAGCACTCATTTTGTTGTATCCCGTCCACTTTACTGGGTTTGAAGGCTCAAAATATCGTCACACGCACACACACACACTAGCGCCCATCTTGTTTACAGACAATAGTTTTGCACTGATCACTGTTAAACTGAGATTAAAAATATTCTGAAGTATTTAAAGGTTATATGCGAAATTTTATCCTTCTTGTTTGCAATTGTGGAAGGGCAACAAAAAAAACAGTACTTACACTACTGACTGCGGTCAGTTTGGGCCGGTACGTACGTTAGTAGCTAACTTGAGACTACCCTGCAGTGAGTATCAAACTTATGCACTTTGGGACGCAGTTTTACATTCTCTTCGGAATACTGTAACGACAGCTGATAATTTTAACTGCAAAGTGATAATCTTGTTTGACGGGTAGTGTGGAATAGACGTTTTTATCAGAATTTTGGCGCGTTATTGATCTGATGCGTTTCCATCAAGGATATTCCTCGTAATGACAAATGCTGAGTGATACTCACATTCTGATCATGTGACTGCAGTCAGTCAACAGTCAATCGGCACTACGTTCAAGTCCAAACATGGACCAAAATGCGATCGATCGGCCATAATCGTTGAATTTGCTGAAGAGAGAATGGGCTTTTGAGTCCCCGTGTCACTCACGCCTTGCTCCGGCGCGAGCAAGCTTCAGTAGCTGTGACACTCACAAAGAGATAATCGTCTAATACCTATGCAACAGGACTGACTATGGAAGATGTGTCTTTGTTTAGTTACGTGAACAGATTTAGAAATTCCAGTAGAAGTTTCATCCTGTAGGTGAAGCCAACCAAATCCGAGAAACCCGAAAGTTGTTGCATCCTCACCATCAAAAGTGCACATCTCATGAATCGCTACGGCAAGTCGAACTCGCTGCCCCTGGGCTGGCCAAGACCTCGGATCGGCTCACCTTCAAATTTAAACAATAACATAATTCTAGTCGCTTGTGGAATTCATGAACTTTTAGTGACAAAGTTGTCATCGTAAATTTCGCCGTGTTCTTTCCTGTTGAGTTTAGTTGTTTCCAGCATTTAACCACCACTTTCATGAGAACAAAACAGCCAGGACAGCAAGTCACACCTTCAAAAACAATAACATAATTCTAGTCGCTTGTGGAATTCATGAACTTTTAGTGACAAAGTTGTCATCGTAAATTTCGCCGTGTTCTTTCCTGTTGAGTTTAGTTGTTTCCAGCATTTAACCACCACTTTCATGAGAACAAAACAGCCAGGACAGCAAGTCATATATTTTCGAGGGGCATGTTTTGGTATGTTGCTAAAGTGCTGAGGAGTGTAAAAATATTCTTGGCTTCAGTCAGTATTTTGGGAACGGCAAGTTTCCATTTAGTTTCGACTTGTCGTATTCAGTATCCGCGACATAGTAAGCATTCACTTACTTGGTATTCGAATGAACGACGGCCACACCACACTTCCACAAGGTTACTTTCTAACATTTTCACACAGGACTTCGTCCGTAGAAGATTGCATATCGTATTTGCGTGAGCCAACATTTTAGTCAAAGCAAACACTAAACTCCGTCAATCAGAATGTCTTAAGGTGACTTTCTTGAAGAACCAGGAACACGAATTAAACGCGTACACAAAGTAACTGAACAAAAAACGATCTGTTGAAGAACTATGGATGGACCTAGGGAACGCGTTGCTGCAATGACAGTAAGCTACACCACTTAGCATCAGAATGACTGAATTTCTATCCGAACTACTGAACTGTCATACACATCCCCCTAATGTTTACAGCTTTTTCAGCCTGTATCACTATACTACTCATTGCATCAAGAGATAGCGTTGAAATACTGGTCAGAACCAGCTTACGATATGGAGTTTCAATTTTTTGGCAAGCTCTTCAGCTTTCCTCTCATTGTCAGTACTAATTTGAAACTATAGGCTTTTGAAGTTCAGCTAGTGAATGAGGGAAGGTTTTCGCTCTGGAGTTTTGTTAGAAAACGCCAAGTGAACAGTTAGAGACTATTGGACAGGGAAGCAAAACTCTCATATGCATCTTGTTTACAAAAACTGAATATCCGTCCCCTCTTTAAACGCATCTTCCTAAACTTTCCTGGACATTCATTTACTGTTGCTCAATTCCAAGCAAATGCTACAAAGTAACTCCACAAATTCCGTAATAGATCCCACTTTTCAAGAGACGCAAAGCGGATTTACGAGAAAACGTACTACTCGGATGCCTTCCCATCAGTAGTATCACCGTTGCACTAGTTGTGAAAAGAGGCCAAGTGAAGCACATCTTAGTGCCATTGAGCTCGAGGTAACCAGGTGAGATGCTAACTTGCCCGCCGGAAGGCCTGTGGTCAAGGCCAACTTTAGTATTTCGACGACCTCTGTCTAAACTTATGCAATCTGGCATTCCGTTGCTCAGGGACTCATTTCGGTTCACACAGCAGCTATGCACCCAAAGGGTATTAGGGATGGATGGGATCAGCTTGAACAGAGGGAGATTTTGCCAGAACCAAGATTGCGTTTGAAAGCTATTTTTCTATTTGTCCTTAATCAGAAGCCAACAACGACCAAGTCAGGTGAATTTTGAACAGCTTTTGATTCGACCAAGAGGATACCGTTTGGGCAACGTCTGGAAGCTGACCTTATGCTTGGGAGGTTACTGGATCTCATCAGTTTTTATCACTTGGGGGTGAAAGCCCGTATGCATGTGAATGGCAAAAAGACACGTGAATCTGAGTAAAATCACATACAGCAAGGCCGCTCACTTCTGCCAATCCGTCGCAGTTTCGTGTTTGAATGGACGATGGAGAATTCCCTACAAGATCTTCCGGGCACTCAACCAAACCTAACCACATAACTCATAGACATGAACTAGCATGGTGAAACAATCCAACAGAACTAAAAATGGCCCACAGCAGTATCGACCGGTTTACATCACTTATTTACCTAGGAATAAATACAGGAAAGACGAAATTCTTCAATACAAACCTAGATATCAAACCAAGAGCGATCTCAGTCAGCGCCGAGGAAAACACAAAGCTATCAGCTGTTTAAGGGGGCGAGATGACCCAAGTGGTTCGAGCGCGAATTTACTGACTGGAAGGTCCGTGGTTCGAACCCGACCTTTGCCACTCGACTTCCCTTGTCTAGGCTTGGACAACCTGGTAGTACCACAGTCCTCATGCTTCCTCCGAGTGGTATGGTAGCTAGGCACCGGAAGGGTTTTACAGCTGAACGAAAAAATCTGTTTAAGCAACTTGGTTAAGTGTCGCCACTAAATGGTCGGGCAGAAGACGAGGTCCACTGTCGAACTCGCAAAGTTGAACGGCACCGTATGAAAAAGCCTACTAAATGGTCTCATCAAGAGGCTTCAAGTGTCGGAAGTCAGTCTAGCCAGTGACAAGAAAAACCTGGTCCGTTTGAGGTCGTCGCAGGCTCAAGGTGTCTGCCCACACATCGCACACATCGACGATCAGAAGGAATTGCACAGTGGGGAAACTACTCACAAGGTTGCTGAAAACTCAGCCCACGGCCGGTTTCACCCTTCTTTGAGTTCATCAGGTAGGCACAGTCCCCGAGTTTCCGTCAACCTCATGTTCTACTTGAATCCAAATTGGACTGTTTCCGGGGAATACACTCATTTGCGAATCGATTTGGTTTTCACGAGAGACTCAACTGAATCTCTCGTTACACAGACGGTACCGCGGAGATATTTTCTTGTTGATCCTTGTTTGTTCAGCAACGATGGCTGCAGTTTTCCGGACCATTGTATCGCAAGTCTGGTGAAAAACTAACCAAGACGACTCTTAGCTGCTGATAAGCCAAATGTCAGTCGTTGAGGTCGATATTGATCGCCCGGGTTTAAATATTGTTTGCTGATTCCTTTGATGACTGTCGCCTTGCATCGGTGGTCAGCAAGCCGAATATCAGTCGTTGAGGTCGATATTGATCGCCAGGGTTTAAATGATGACTGTCGCCTTGCATCGGTGGTCAGCAGTGATTTCGGCAGAAGTCTGGAATATCATGGGAGCTCACTCATTTTGAAAAAAGGTTATTCGCCTTAAAGTCAGATGAGGCAAAGTGCGAACAAACGAATTCCGACCGAATCTTCCGCCTAGGTGAACCTTCAGCTGAATGTGTAACACACCGCCGGGATGTGTCCAGCAAATTTATGGGTTTTGGCCAAGTGAAGGCCAGTGCGAATCTTCTGTCGAGTAGTGAACCTAATGTACCTCTTTGGTCTACCCCGGTCATCCACTCAGCCCGAACTACACACAGTGGCAAATTGTCGGACTAATGCTATTCGCAAAAACATTTTATTCTTTGAACAATTCACCCTGATGATGCTTTCGATTTTTTCACTTCCGTAATGAATCAGGAACTGTATTATTCTGATTTAGGCTTCGACTATTTCCCACATTTTTAAAGTAGCGTTTGGGCTATTGCTGTTTTCGGAACTCGTTTACAAAACGTGCACAAGAACTGGGCTAAAAGTAATCGAATAAGGGCTAACCTCTTTCAGTCCCTTTTAAAATTATCCCATATAGGAAAAGAGTATTCTCGCGAAGGACCTCTCAGAGTGCGAACAGTCAGTGTTGTTTGTGAATTTGTCCGCGAAATTTGTCGTCCACCAGGTGGGTCTAAACCGTTTTGCTGCTTACCCAACCACCCGCCCGCCCATGAAACCCACGCCCTCCTTCCCTATCCCCATCTCTCTCTCTCTTTCGTGCGCCCATATGGACCCGTATGCAATGCTTAAACACATGGCTGTTACAGGTGCTATGTGGAATCTACAATACTGACTCGTATTTTTAAAAATTGCTTCAGCTGCGTTTGTTTAGCTTGTCGTGGGTCTATGTGAACAAAGTTTTTCAATCGCAACGGTGGAGAAAAAAAACAGTTCAGACTTTGGAGTGAATTTCTCTGTCGAATGGTGATGTGTCCACTAGGTCATACTAAGCTTAGCCAGAACACTTTGTCAGTCAGCGATCGATTTCCGAGTTTGTTGATTTACCGGACCGAAGCAATTGTGAGAGTTCGTTTGTCGTTATGTGCCGTAAAATTATTCGTTTGGGGTTTAATTTAATCATCCGTGATCACCAGCAAATGGGAGGTGGTCTAAAAATTCCTTTGTCCTTGAAGGGGAACCATCCATTACGATCTTTTGTTTAATTTCTTGATCCTTCTCGTTCTTCCCAGAAGAGGAACACTGGTTCATTAGCAAATTACACTCACTTAAAAACTAACATGGTTCTAACAGGAGAAACGCAACCGAATATCGTATGCGAGTGAACGTATTTTGCCACATGATTACGACTTGATGTCCAAAGGAAATCATAAGGTGGACGAAACCTTGGAGCATGCGCCTACTGGGTGAAACTGGTCGGGAGCCGTCGAAGAGCTTCTGCTACTTTGTGAGTAGTGTGTTACGCCAAGATTGTTCATTACCCTAGTTGTCTAACTTGTCCGTATCTTGAAAAGGCCTCAGCTGACACATTTGAGCCGCATCAATTTTAAATAAAAATGTTGCTCTTTCAGCTGGAACATCCTTCCGCTGTCCACTTGCCACATAACTCGAAAAGAGCCCGAGAAAATGTCGGGTTTGCAAAATCCAAAAAAAGCAGTCGGGATGCGGTGGTTGGGTTCAAACAACGGGTTAGTAAGTTCGCGTCCTAAAGATCAAGCTTTTTCGAGCTCAATGCATATATATTTATATATAAGGGTGTCTCATAATAAACGCAAACTTTGATTGGATAAGTAAACGTAGTCAATTGAAAAAAAGATAAATTTTTTTACTAATAGTAGCCACATAAAGGAGGTTATGTATGCAAGTGTTGGCATTTTTTCTATTTACGATGCGATGGAGTACGCGCATTGAAATTGTGAAACTCTATGATTCCCTTGGTGAAAGCGGCACCGCTGCACTTCATTGTTACAAAACCAAACATGGTCTCATCAAAGATCCTTTCAGCGTTACACGTTTGACTGCGAAATTTGAGTTCACTGGATTTGTATTGGATTTTCCTGGCAAAGGGAGAAACTCTCTGAGTGACGAAAGAGCGCCCATTGTACAGAATGCCGTCGAGCAACTTCAGTTTCAGAGCGCTCACTAACTCAGGTGTCTCAGTTGACTGGCATTCCCCGCGCCAGTGTGCATCGTATTATGAGACGCCACCTTCATCTCTACCGGTATCATTTATTTCACTTTATTACAAAACATCACGGAAGAAGACAAGGAGCAACGTGTCACATTCGCTAACTGGCTGCTGGACAATAAAGAAATCGTTCCCAGCATTTTATGGAGCGATGAGGCAAATTTATCTGTGGACGGCATAATCAACTAGCACAATTGCGTGATATGGTCTCATGAAGCTCCTCACGAGTGCCACACCCATATTCTCCATTTCCCTCAATTCTGTGTGTGGATGGGATTCTCCTCAAAGTGTCTGCTGCGTCCCCTTTTCTTTGATGCTACGGTTTCCGGCGACAGTTACCTCCATATTCTGCAGATGCATGTTATCCCGCAACTCAAGTAGCACAAGAAGTCATCGACCATCTTTTAGCAAGATGAGGCTCCACCTCACTACTCAAACCAAGTAAGAATTTACCTCCAAGAACAATTTACTGATGGGAGAATCATTGCTCGTGGATTTCCAAACTTTTGGCCTGCGAGGTCACCCGATCTCACACCTCTGAATTATTGGTTTTGGGGAACGATCAAGGCTCGCGTATATCGTGAAAATGAACCGAAGAATTTAGTGGAGTAAAGAGCAAGAATTGAAGGGGAGTGTGCACGATGACGCTTGAAGTTAAATATTCTGTGTCTCACATCTCATACCGCCTCCAACTTGTTATAGAAGAAAGGGGTGGTTTTTTTCAACATCTTTTGTAATGCCAGTTTATTCACAGTAAACCTCCATAATGCACGTAGGTCCACACAAAAATGCTAAATGTTTGAATTGAAGTTTTTTTGCGTTTAATATGAGACATCCTGTGTATATAACATCTGTACAGAGTCACAGCTTTCTGGGGAAATGAAATATATCGACAGATTATTAGAGGTCTGGCATGCTGACCCGTACTAACGATCTGAGGCGCATCCTCTGTGGAACAATGGTTTCTTGTCACGGGATTTCCATCACACAACTAATCCTCGTCTTTGGCGGATGTATCAATTCAGTGACCTCAGGAGACCAGTTTGAACCCGATTTCTGATATCCTGAATTCAGTTGGGATAACTAAGTTGTGAAGAGATAAGAATCTATCGGTTGACGGACTGTTCTTTTTAGAAGTCTAGCATTCGAATCGCATATCTCAAGGGTGAAGGCGTTCGCCTTTTCAGACGTAGAGGCATCCACTGCATGTTGGTGGAGCGCTGATAACACGCTCTTCTCACTCTAATAAGAGCGAAAATTGAGTTCAATCCTTCTGTCGTTTGGTGCGAAATAGTGAAAGCAAGCAGAGCTTGGACAAGGTTACCAACAAGAAATCTGACACCTTTAGTGAATACCCCCAAAAGAGTCAGTATAAGCCGCTGAATAAGATCCATGTTAAATGCGGCAGCCAAGCAGTTCCTCAGGGTTAGATCCAACCTAGTTTTATGCCTACACTTTTCAGCCGTGCACTGTGAATGAAACTTCACTTTAAAATATGGTACACCAAGTCTTTTTCTTACTCGCGTATCAAGAGTTTATCGCTACTCATGATCTCGCACAAGCTATTATCTGAGTTATTTAGGCCTCGCATTATTCGAAATTCAACGAGCAGGAAACTATGGTATGCGACCCGCTTAGTCAAGCTCATTCATGGTAACATAAGCGTTACATCAACTGATTTCGCAGAGGTTGCACCGTGAGAGGTCATCCGGGCGTCCTACGGATCATGGCAACCACTATCCCGTCGGTCATTGAACGGTTCTCGGTGCAATACAGCGTTGTTTTCCCTTCCAATTTAACTTATTGGCGTTGGGACTGTAAGCTGAAAACCGGCAAACTTTGCAGTGTACTTTATTATGCGCAAAATCGTTTAAGAGGAAGCATCCCGGAAAGAAAAGAACCTCGTCTGTTGACTCTTCATAGAAGGTATGGAATTTGTCCCACTGTGTTCTTTGCTTCCGAGGTAAGAGCTCTCGAGCATGTTCGGGTCATCAAAACGAATTGCTCGGCACATANGAGGCTCCACCTCACTACTCAAACCAAGTAAGAATTTACCTCCAAGAACAATTTACTGATGGGAGAATCATTGCTCGTGGATTTCCAAACTTTTGGCCTGCGAGGTCACCCGATCTCACACCTCTGGATTATTGGTTTTGGGGAACGATCAAGGCTCGCGTATATCGTGAAAATGAACCGAAGAATTTAGTGGAGTAAAGAGCAAGAATTGAAGGGGAGTGTGCACGATGACGCTTGAAGTTAAATATTCTGTGTCTCACATCTCATACCGCCTCCAACTTGTTATAGAAGAAAGGGGTGGTTTTTTTCAACATCTTTTGTAATGCCAGTTTATTCACAGTAAACCTCCATAATGCACGTAGGTCCACACAAAAATGCTAAATGTTTGAATTGAAGTTTTTTTGCGTTTAATATGAGACATCCTGTGTATATAACATCTGTACAGAGTCACAGCTTTCTGGGGAAATGAAATATATCGACAGATTATTAGAGGTCTGGCATGCTGACCCGTACTAACGATCTGAGGCGCATCCTCTGTGGAACAATGGTTTCTTGTCACGGGATTTCCATCACACAACTAATCCTCGTCTTTGGCGGATGTATCAATTCATTAACCTCAGGAGACCAGTTTGAACCCGATTTCTGATATCCTGAATTCAGTTGGGATAACTAAGTTGTGAAGAGATAAGAATCTATCGGTTGACGGACTGTTCTTTTTAGAAGTCTAGCATTCGAATCGCATATCTCAAGGGTGAAGGCGTTCGCCTTTTCAGACGTAGAGGCATCCACTGCATGTTGGTGGAGCGCTGATAACACGCTCTTCTCACTCTAATAAGAGCGAAAATTGAGTTCAATCCTTCTGTCGTTTGGTGCGAAATAGTGAAAGCAAGCAGAGCTTGGACAAGGTTACCAACAAGAAATCTGACACCTTTAGTGAATACCCCCAAAAGAGTCAGTATAAGCCGCTGAATAAGATCCATGTTAAATGCGGCAGCCAAGCAGTTCCTCAGGGTTAGGTCCAACCTAGTTTTATGCCTAAACTTTACAGCCGTGCACTGTGAATGAAACTTCACTTTAAAATATGGTACACCAAGTCTTTTTCTTACTCGCGTATCAAGAGTTTATCGCTACTCATGATCTCGCACAAGCTATTATCTGAGTTATTTAGGCCTCGCATTATTCGAAATTCAACGAGCAGGAAACTATGGTATGCGACCCGCTTAGTCAAGCTCATTCATGGTAACATAAGCGTTACATCAACTGATTTCGCAGAGGTTGCACCGTGAGAGGTCATCCGGGCGTCCTACGGATCATGGCAACCACTATCCCGTCGGTCATTGAGCGGTTTTCGGTGCAATACAGCGTTGTTTTCCCTTCCAGTTTGACTTATTGGCGTTGGGACTGTAAGTTTAAAACCGGCAAACTTTGCAGTGTACTTTATTATGCGGAAAGAAAAGAAACTCGTCTGTTGATTCTTCATAGAAGGCATAGAATTTGTCCCACTGTGTTCTTTGCTTTCGAGGTAAAAGCTCCCTAGCATGTTCGGGTCATCAAAACGAATTGCTCGGCACATAACAGGGAACAGGGTAACGAAAGTGTAACTTGTCTCCGACCAAAGTTTTAAACAGTCTGTTACACCCAACGTTTCCGATCACAAGCGGTGTTGATACACAGAACCACCTTATTAGCAGGTGCGTTTTGACTGGATTCAGGTAAAAATATGAACGTAATTCAGGGACAAAGAGGCCCCAGAATACCCTTTCTTTCTTGTGATCTCAACTTTTCTGTCTAAAACATGGAGTTCCACTTATCGATTTTGTGAACTTAGAGAGATAACATATACTGAGGAATACCATGTGAAACTGTACGCTTTGGAAAAAGTGAACTCTAGACGGGCTCGTTTAGTCAACTCAGCTGAAAGACGTGTTATAACGACAGCAAATCAATCAGTTAAGTCTGCCTTTTTCGAACGTGCAAATTTGACCGCTCACGTTTAGTTGGTATTGCTTCAGCGGTAGGTGGGCTTGCCAAGCCCATGTCACGTGCCGTTTTTCGTGAACGGATTGCCAGGATCAGGTTTCTAGCCCATCTGGCTCACGTGATTAATCATCATTAATATAAATTATCGTGGTAAATAACCTTTTTTGGATTTCAATTGGAATTTAGTTAGATGGCACAAAGATCGACGCAGAGTATTAGGCCGGTGAACACTACATATATAAATTATTGTATGTTGTCAATTATCGGTAATGGAAATCAATACTTGGTGATCTAAGACACTGATTACGGGAGAAACGAAAAAGTACATAACGTATTTTCAAAACTGCCCGCATCTTATTGAGTGTTCTTACAGTGTGGGAAATATGCGGCATGGTCGTTATCAGTCAGTCCTTTCAAGAGGAGGTACCCTCTATGGGGTACTTGATATGTATTCACGACAATGATTCCTCAACGGGCATTGTTGTACCATCACTTCATCTCTTTCCTGAACCAGGAAGAGGTCAGCCATGCTTTCCACAAGGCAGTGAACAATGTATGCTGAATTACTGCCCCACTTTGAATCACATCATTTGTAAGGAGCAAGTAACTAAAGAAACGAATCGTCTTCTTGAAGGAAACTGCACACAGTTGCTGAGAACTCCTAGACGGTCTATAACCGATTTTGCTCTTCCTGGGGCTAATCGAGATGCAGTTTCCTATGCTTATTTGAACCCAGAGAGCACGAAATCCTCAAACTAATTTTCTTTGAACGGGAGACTCAACCAAATCTCCCGTTAAAGCGAGGCCGGTGTACAAATGAGTGTATTTTAAGAAGGAAACCGTACTTTATTGGGCAGCGCAAAATATAATCGGCGGTTGCGCTATGAGGAATGCCATCGAAAGATAATAGCCGAAACTTGAAATTATAAATAGCAGCTGTCGTGGCCACCAGCTGGCACTCATCTAGAGCCCACAGGTGAAGTAGAACCCTGGACGGTGAACGTGGGACCAGCTACGGCCGCGGAGGTTTACGACTGCATATGTTCTCTCAAGCGCCACCGAGCTCCCGGTCCGGATGACCTTCCACCTGCACTGTTCAAAGACGGGGGTGAAGTCCTCAGTCAGCGCTTGTCCGATCTGTTTGCTTGCATTTGGGAAAAGGAGTCTGTCCCAGACAACTGGGGGGAATCGGTGATAGTGCCCATTTTCAAAAGAGGAGCGTGTAGTGAGGGATCAGCTTGACCCCTGTCGTAACAAAATCGTTGGCGTCTTTTGTGCTCGTGAGATACTGACTCGAGAGCAGCTAGGGGGATCCCGGCCTGGTGAGGGTTGCGTCGACCAAATCTTCACACTGCGTCAGGTGCTAGAACAACGCCATACGTATAGGCGACCCACAATTCTAGTATTCCTGGATTTCCGAGGCGCATTCGACTCGGTTGACCGGTGTCTTCTTCTTGAGACGCTTGCTCACCAAGGAATGCCCTGGAAGTTTGTAAACATCATAAGTTCTTTGTATTCTCAGACTTCCGGACGTGTGAGAGTGTACGGAGAGCTCTCCAAAGCTTCCGCACACAAAGCGGTGTCCGTCAGGGATGCCCACTCTCTCCATTCCTTTTTAACTTCGTGATCGATGAAATAATGAGACGAACGCTGGAGGGTCTCCAAAACCCTGGTGTTCAAATAGCCAGTGAAGAAAACCTTGTCGATCTGGAATATGCAGACGACATCGTTCTCATGTTCGAAGAGGAGGAGAAGGCGCAAGTATTCTTGGATGAACTGACCAAAGTCATCCCGTCCTTTGGTATGCATTTTGCACCCACAAAGTGTAAGGTCATGCTTGTGGACGTGCAGTCACTGAACACGCCCCTTACAATCCAGGGAGAGGTACTGGAAGTTGTGGAGCGTTTTACGTACCTTGGAAGTTGTATTAGTTCTGATTGCAGTGTGACAGATGAGGTGAATGCACGAATCTGCAAGGCTCGGGCCGCGTTTGCTAACTTGAGACACCTATGGCGTCAGAATGGTTTATCCCTGAATCTGAAGGGACGTGTGTATCAAGCTACAGTACGGGCTGTTTTGTTGTATGGCTGTGAGACTTGGCCTATTCGAGCAGCGGACCTGAGACGTCTTCAGGTGTTCGACAATCGTTGTCTCAGAACCATAGCTCGTGTGGGTTGGTGTCAGCGAATCCGTAACGAGGCAGTTAGAAAGCGTGTTTTCGGTTGTGTAACGGGTACTTCCATTGAAGAATGTGTCCAGCACCAGAAGCTGCGTTGGTTGGGACATGTGTTACGCATGCCGAACCACCGTTTGCCGAAGAGAGTACTGTTTTCCACGCCCAACTTAGAGTGGCGTAAACAGAGAGGTGGCCAACCCTTGACTTGGCAGAGAGGTATGAAGGAAATCACGAAACGCTTGGGTGCTGTCGGTGCTACTCGTCTTTCAGGATGGGGACCGCGTGATCCTCACTGTGCCTGGTTGGAGACAGTACAGGATATGGCTGCCAACCGATGTCAGTGGCGTTCTTGTTGTCAGTTTCTATCCAGATTGCCGGAGTGAATGTCTGAAGGTATAGGCATCTGGGAATGATTGTGCTAAGCTAGCACTAATTAACTTCTCCGTCCACCTTTACTCTATTCTTTACAATAAGGCTTTCAAATAAACCATGGTTGTACGGCAGTGAAGCATCGGTGTTGAACACTGATGTCATGCTGAGGATGATGATGGTAAATAGCAATCAGAGGCTTTCGTGCTTGTCGTTGGGGTTGAAAAGTACAAGTTATTTAGATCACGGTTAAATTAGACTTGGCTTGATCCGATTGGCAAAGGTCATCACGTGCTTGTTCATCTTTGTGACACATCAGGCCTTGGTTAGTTGCGTCGTCCGGGTGCCGAATAAAGACTGCTGGTTAGCCACTTGATCACAGTGCCAATATGAAAGTTAAGAAAACTTCAGAAACGGAAACCGCTGAGTGTGTGATTTTCACAAGGCCCAAGATAGAACCAGATACAAACTTGCTACCTGCCTACAACCAAGTGCGTATTGTCAGTCCACACGCGAGTTTATTCATTTCATATTAGAAGACCATGGGATTTAGACCTTTAGGCAGGCTGTACAGGTTGCTACAGGAGAAAGAGTGCCAAATGCTGTCTTGTCGGATGAGCTTCCCGACTATCTGCCTCTAGGTCAAAGGCGAGAGTGCATAACGTCTGGTTACGTAAGTCTGTACATCGTTGAACCGGCCGGAATGAACTAAATCAGGAGAAGGCGGAATGATTGCTCAAACGTGAGTGTCTGCGTTGTGGACCGGTTTCAAATCAAATGTAAATACGAGTAGAATACTTTGAATCTAATTTTCGAGTTTTTGAACCGCACTACAATCAACTGTCAGCTAATTCAGAGTTTCCAGGGCACAACGGCTGGTCTTCAGGATTCTGAGATAGGTAGGATCCTGAGAGCACCTGAATAAACAGTCCTAGTTGTATGTCACAAATACAGATTAGACCGACTGCAACTCAACCATTGGGAAATTCACAAGTGGAACGTTCTATAATCTCGTAGAATTCTCCTGACACATAACCAAGTAGAGTAGGGGAGGCTGTGAGCCCCTTGAATGATCCATCCTCAATAGACACCAAGCACTCCAAAATGGGAAGATTCAGTATTGGTGTATGCGAACATGAGGAGAGTAAAATCAATTCGTATTAGAAAGACCCAGCTTCAATCCAAACAGGACTAAGATTCTTCCGGGTCAACATTTATTGTCCAAACTTTCCACTACTTTACACACAGTGCATCATACGGAAGGCCCCCTACTTCTAGTTGGAGTCAGTGCGCCGTCAACCGCGCACTGACGATGTCTCCTTGACTGGGGACGAAACATTTGTAAACCAACTACTAAGCGCGGCGAACAGATCAACTACCATGTGATCAACCAACACAAAACCGCCATGAAATCATGGAAAGGTGTATTAAGGCCCAACTGCAGTGGACCCCACTCCAAAAAGTGCATTACGAGTAAGGGTCTAGAATGTAAGATGAGTCTTTTATACTGTTCTTTTCGACAAATTTCAGGATCCGAAAAAATCAAAGTAATTCTGTTGGAACTGCCAAAGGTTTACTGAAGAATAAACGAAATTTTGTACGGCATCCCATATCAATGACGGCATAACATCACATTAGCACTGGCAGTTTACTTTCAACTATTTGCATGCTGAAATCAATTATTGATCTGATTTTTACCACCGGTTACCATGTTTTTTTTTGAAGTATGTTACGGCGGTCAACAAGTGGCTGCATTTCAAATTTGACTTGGGTCGGTGCATTATTCCCCAGGTATGGTATTATGTATTACAACCCTTGGAAAAAGTGAACCTGAACAATAAAAATTCAGAGTCCCGTTAAAGGAGTTCTCGGCTAGTTTCATATTTTAAAAGTTTGTAGAGTATTTTATAGTTTGAAGCCATGGCAAAATCGAGTGATTTCCAAGGGGCCTTTGGTTAAGTCATCACAACTGGAAGACCCCTGGTCAGTGGTTTGCTTGTGTTCCAGCACCCAGACTACTATAGTCAATGCAGGAAGTGGCGTGTTTCCTTCAAGGGCTTCAATGAGACCAAAGCCATGGCGCTCCACTTCCCATAGTCTCTGGTACAACACCTGCTTGATCGATAGCTCACTAGATCGCACGCGCCACATAAGGTACTTATAACGGTGTGAGTAGTATGAAACCCAAGTTTTCGCGAGCACGACCTGCCGCCCTCGCCTCCGATTTCCGCGGCAAACCTGATTTTCAAGGATCCATTGACGCGCGAGGTTCGGCTTTTTTGCACATGGCTGACGCGCATCAATACGGATACTTGCGTAGAAACGTATTAGTGATACACTGATGGGAGCTTTATAGATAAGAAAATGGGAAAACCGCATCAGTCAGTGTAATCATGAATGGCCTGATCAAGTTGCACAGCAGGGGATGCTAATGGGTTGGGACCAGTCATTATGGAGTAAATTACAACTAAGAGTAAGCTGCTAGCGTTGAATTTCAGACGTCGTATGTGTATTCCTTCGCTTTGTTTATGTTTCACCGACATTTTATCACCCACCAACAATGTCAACATTTCTGCATCACCTAGGGTAACGGTATCCTATTGGAAAAGGTACAGGATAGGGGCGTCTAAACAGCGGATTTCGCAAAAGGACTGTGATATTCAATCGAAAAGATTTCTCAGAACCCTAATTCAATTTTTTCCAAATTCCCGAAATGAACTGTTGAATATGGTAACTGATCCTCCATCCACAAATAGTGCAGTAGTGTTGAGAGTGATACTTGACGCCAATGCTTGTCGAATTCATACCTAGGTCAGCTCTGTAGGCACCGCGTCTCAACGCATTACAATACAGGAGCTGTGATGGTCAGCAGTGCATAGACCTTTAATAAAGTACACTTGTGAGTACTGTTGACTTTCGTTAATTCATTGGTCGATGCACTCTATCAATTGAGTTGCAGGCTGTTGCGGAATGTGTGGAATTCGCGTTCCGCTTTGGTTGGTTTATATTAATTTACTGCGCAAAGCTGGCCGCTCGTGCATGAATGGTTAGGCGTTCAACCATTTGGCCGGGAAATCGTGGGTTCTAACCTCCCGACTGGATTTTTGTGAGGTGCGCACCGCTGACAATTCCCAATATGAATGAAAATTTGTGCAATGCTTCTCGGCGCTTCAACGTAAATTAACTTCACAGACAAGATGAAATTTCAACTAAAACAACATCCTCACACTACCAGTGAGTTGGATCTGTTGCTATTCAGGCGTCAACTTAGTGCATCTATCTCACTCCTGACCGGTTTCTTTCTTCATTTAGAGTTTGTTTGCAGTTGATGTCGGTCAGACAAACCGAGCAGATCTGTCCATTCCTGTTCATTGAAGATGGGTTTCGCGGGTGAGAATATACTGCCAGTGACTAGACTGTTTAATACGGTCGTCAGCTATTTGAGGGTTGCCATGTATATTACCAGACATGTCTTTACATACATTTAGTCTGTAAATGGTAATGTGTTAGAATATTGGTAGCTCGGGTGCATTAGTTGGTAATTGATAAGGTGACTGCTGACCTGTTCACCGAGCTTGTCAATTGATTTGCGAACGTTTCGTCACCAACCAATCAGACAACAGGGAAGCCGACCACGACGCAATACAGATCACGAACAGGCCAACCGGAAGAGACAACAATGGACGGCAATTCCAACAGTAGCCTGGCCGTAGGAAGCAAAAAACACAAACCACAACGCAATATGGACTAGGATCGGACCAACCGGAATCCAGGTAGGTTGAGAGTCAATGGCCAATCAGGTTACAGCGCAAAGACTGCTCTTTGTAAACTACACAAACGCAGACACAAAGAGAGGGACTACCCAACCAACAGCGCACTGAAGATGTCTCCTCGAGTGGTGACGAAACATTTGCAAATCAATTGTCAAGCTCGGAGAACAGAGCAACAACCTTCTATCAGTTACCAATCAGTCTGTAAATCTTTGGCGAGTGTGCTTGAATTTCCAGGAGTGCTTGTTAAGACAGGCTGTGTCGCTGATGGCTGATCAGGCGACACTGCTCTGTTAGCCGAGCTCAGCTATTCGCTGACAACAGATTGCGTCACCAGTAAGCCTGGATGATTACCAAGGCTCTGCCTTGCGCATTCTAAGGTTTCCACAACGTTGGCTGCCAACAACGTTTTACATAATCTTCGAAAGGTAGTACTTCACTAAATACTAGCTGGAACAGAGTTCCTACAGAAGGGAGCTACTGCTCCGTTCAGAGGCAGTGAGGGACTGTGGTGAAGAACGAAACAGAGGTGACAGGGATACGTCAGGTTTTTGTTGATTCAAACTGTAATCGGCCCACAGTGAAGATACTGGTTATCACATCACGCACAAAGCAGCCAACGTACATCACTTGCAGCATTGGATCAGTAGATTGCAACTTTTAATTGTGTATATTTATAGGTGTGTGTGTGTTCCAGCCAGGGTAATCTGTACCCACCTGGCAATGAGTGTCCTATCCAAGGAGCCATATTTAGTTTGCTGTGTGGACTTGATAAAGAAAACTGCGTAACCAAATGGGCATCAACAAAATTCTGATTTATGACCGTATCTCAGAAGAATGAAAAGTAGTCTATGGTATGGTCAGAACATGTTACCATTCGAAAGCCATTGGTCATAGTTTCGATTGTCCAAAAGGTTCGCGAATACTTTCCGGAATTTCAAAGAAACTAAACTCTCGTGTATTGCGTTGGTAATGTCACGGTCAGCGGCGAACATGTACACCGAAGTCAGCATGGTTCTTTTCACGGAACAAACTTCACATTTCAGAAGTCGAAAGTCCCAATGTTGTAGACTGATCATCAGTCCGTTATCGACGTGCGCGGGTAGTGGCTCATCTTTGGATGGGTTTCTTTCTTTCTTGCAGCCAAATACTCTAATTTGCACAAGGAGGGATGCTTGACTAAATCCAGCTTAATGTTTTATTTACGACTGCCTTTTCTGGCTGAATATGCTGCACAAGACCACGTTATCGTTCAGCTTGGAGATTTCGGAATACATTTTCATGATGTAACATACTACTCATAATCGGAAATTATTTCACAACCCACCACCGGTTTCGCCCCTCTTGAGGCTCATTAGTCAGGCGCAACTTCATGTTGTACGTGGACCTAAGGTGGATAGAATTCATCAAATAGTTTCATTTGCACACCAAATTCAGGTGAAACTCTCGTTTACGATAGCGGTAGTCTGTTTTCAGCGACATCATGAGTAGTATTTTACGTCCAGATGAATTTTCTTCTATCTGTTTTAGTCTTGCAGTTCAGTTAACCGATGGTACTTGAATGAAGAAACTATCAGGACACAGAGGTAAACTGTTCCAGAACCACTGAGTTGGAGAAGCAAAAAGGTTTCTGTTGGATACTGTCTTGCTTTTTATTACTGGTTCAAATCGAGCAAAAACGGGGATTACGGATTCAAGCACTGGGTGAAAGGAAGCAGAAATCAGCAGTACCAACTTGGTATGCAAATGAGTGAATTTATGGACTGTTTTCTATTTTTATTTAAGGTGTGGTCTCCTAGTAGTATGTCATCAGTGACGTCATCACTGTGAATTAGATGAAATATTTCGTTGCACACTGTGCTGTTGTAAGCGTGGAACCCAGCTGAGCCCTACGTGGAGTTTGTTTGGGAAGATCCGTGAGGCAGCCTCGTCTTTATCTCACTTGTCGTTTATCTCTACTTTCATGAACTTTTGTTGACTACTGAATTGAACAAGAAACTTTGAGTTCGTTAACGCTCGCTTAGTGAAGAAGTAATTTTACGCTGCACAGAACCTCCCCCATATATACATACAGAATGTCTCATAATAGACGCGAAATTTGATTGGGTTAGTAAACGTAGCCAGTCAAAGAAAAGATAACGAAATTTTTTGTTAGCCACATAAAGGAGGTTGTGCATGCAAGTGTTGACATTCTTTTTTATTTACGATGGGTGTCAGTGCGCGCATTGAAATTGTGAAATTATTATTCCCTTGGTGAAACCGCCACCGCTGCACTTCGTGGTTGCAAAACCAAACATGATCTCATCAAAGATCCTTTCATCGCTACACTCTTGATTGCAAAATTTGAGTCCATTGGATCTGTATTGGATTTTCCTGGCAAAGGGAGACAGTCTCTGAGTGACGAAAGAGCGCCCATTTTACAGAATGCCATCGAGCAACTTCAGTCCTTCAGCACCATGGCATCTTCAAGGCATGATCAAGGCTCGCGTATATAATGAAAATGAACCGAAGGATTTGGTGGAGTTTAGAGCAAGAATTGAAGTAGAGTGTGCACGAATGACGCCTGAAGAAGTTAAACATGCTGTGTCTCACATCTCATGCCGCCTCCAGCATGTTATAGAAGAAACGGGCAAATTTTTTAACAACCTTCATAATGTATGTATGTCTACGTAAAGAATGATAAATGTTTAAACTGGTGTTAACGTTTTAACATGAATAATATTTTTTGCGTCTATTATGGGACACCTATATATACATATATATATATATATATATATATATATATATACGCTAATGAAGCTTTGAGTTCAGCCGCTTCTATAACCCTTTGTTTTTCTGCTCTTACTAAATGTATGAAGGGGAGTTGATGTATGTTAACCTCTTTCAGCGCAGGACAAGGTCCGTATCTATTCGATTGTATGAAGAAAGGGAGCTCCGAATCCGCAACCTCCCTGCTAGTTGTCCGAACACTTAACCTTCCGACCACGAGCGGCTGAGTATCAGTCGCGTACATTTTGGGAAATAGTATGGTGCTTGTTGGTACTCATCGAGCAGGTCTCTTCGCGTACACTCGACTTTGTTTTTTGGTCTAGAAACAAAAGTTTACTGGTTGTCTAAGAACCATTTTTGTTTCCTGACCCTTTCCTCTAGACCATGATGGGGAGCGTAGATCGCGTGTTGTTAGCAGACTGGTACACCCATGCGTTGACTCGCAGCCATGTTTGGAATACACTACATTGGCAGTTATGCGTACAGGAATGGTAAAGCGATACAATCACCTAAAGAGGCACGATCTGTGCACCGTAGACAGATGGATTACTCAACGAGCGCATGCTTAAGTCAAGCAAACAAATGCCAGCTGAGCGGATAACTGCCAGCAAGACATATAAATCATGTCAGTAACTAATCTCAGTTACATCGTGACAATCTGTCAGCCTGCCTAACTTTCGCGTTTTCAAAAAAATCCATATTTTAGCTGTACATCTTCATTTAGCATACGAAAACTTCTCAGAGCTAAACAGTGCAAGTCTTGATTGGGAAAGTTAGTTACACGTAATGAAAACTACGGACAAATGAAAGTCAAGGTCAATGGGCTTACCTGGGCTTCGTGGATGAAGTTCATCCCCCCAAGATACTTAGTTGCCTCCGATATTGCGATATTCATCATCACCATAATCGGTCGACAGCCATATCTTGTAGTGTCTCCAACCAGGCACACTGATGATCACGCAGTCCCCATCCTGAAAGACGAGTAGCACCGACGGCACCCAAGACTTTCGTGGTCTCCTTCTTATTCCTCTGCCAAGTCAAGGGTTGGTCACCTCTCTGTTTACGCCACTCTGAATTGGGCATGGAAAGCAGCGATATCCAACTCATTTGTATTATTCTCCCAGTATTGCATTTTGATCAGGGTTATATATTGCTCACAGTAGAGTCTGCTACTTCGCCCTCCATTGTTACTCACTATGTGTTATGGTGAATAAATTTCATACAATTCTTGACCATTGTTGTGAAACAGTCTAGGATTGAGGTGAGTACATTCTGTGAAGAGAACTCATCTCTAGCTGACGTTCACTTGCATGTGAATTTTTACCAGCTTGCAGTAAATAAGCCCTCGTGGTTCGTTTTGGGTTGTGCGCCTAAAGGATGCAGCAGTTGGTCGGAGGATTACCATGGCGTTTGTCGATTAATGAATAGCACTCAGACACGTTGCAGATTTATTGAATTATTGAAATACTCATGACGCTGACATAGTCACACCAACGAAAACCTAGTTCTCAACGCCTAGAAACAAAAGCATAACTTGTCGCTGTAAGAGGATTTTTGTGTTCCAACTTTGGACTGCCTATGCAGCAACAACAGTGTAGCAACAACAGTGCAGCAACAACAATGTACCAGTGAAGTGTCGTCCTGTAAGTAAGGTCCACCTACGCCGAAAAGCTGACAAGCCTTGTGGGGTTGTCACATCCTGGCGGGAAATTATCAGCAGTGAACAACACATGAATCTGTAGGATCATCATCATCATCATTGTTAGCCGAAATAACCGCGTACTTGTCGTACAGTGGTTGTAACTGCCACAGTTTCGCTCACCGATGATTCGGGGAGGTGGGATAGGTAGCTGCGCATTGGAGGATGATAAATTAGTGCGTAAATGCACTATAGGTGACTGTTAAGTGGGGGGATTGGGAGGGTAGCTATGCATTGAACGCGATTGCTCGGATGCATGAGTGCCATTGAGGGCGCGACTGGGCCATGGTCTGACAATATCTCTAACCCTTGATAGGGCCTGACTCGGGGTTCCCATTCCGGAAAACTGCAATGACCAGCACAGCTGAGTTTGCTGATAATTGCTTTTATATTCGCAACCTCCCGAATAGTAGTTAAAGCCTAAGCCCCTCTGCCGCAAGCGACTAAAAGCGGTGTGAGCAACTGGCTCTTAGAGAGGAGTTCACATCACATGATCACCTGTCGATTGGGAATAAACGTCAGAGCGCATCTGACAAGCATTGTAAAAATTCAGATTCCGCTCAGCAGTAGTCCTCTTAGAGGGGAGTTCACATCACGTGATCACCTGTCGATTGGGAATAAACATCAGAGCGCATCTGACAAGTATCGTAAAAATTCAGATTCCGCTCAGCAGTAGTGTTTGTTTGTGCTTAGATGAGATACTTTGAGCAACTGTTTTGGAAAAAAGCGTCCCGTAAGGCGCATGAATTTTCCAGCTGAAAAGCCACTCACGGGCCCGCTCAACACTAAATCACGTGAAGCAAGCTGAGTACTGGAACCATTGATGCTTTATATCCAGTTGGAGCATGAATTAATCACAGTGCAAGTGTGAAACGTCAGCCGAGGGGTAGAGTGCATTAAAGTCTTTTTTTCGGAATTGCTTCCACGACCCACCGTGGATGAAACAGTTGGGCAAAGCTTATTAGCTCCACAGCAAAGCTTCCGTTTAAAATGGCGGAATATCGATCGAAAATTCAGAATCTCCTCACAACATGTAATGTGTTATTGCGGCTATTAAAGTACTCCTGATGACGGCAGCGTGAATGCTGGAATTGAAAGACTACACCATTAACCCAACGGTTGAAGAACTTGAGACAGTGGAGTATCTGCTATCTGACTAATTTTTCAGGATGATTAGAGCTCACTATAGCGTTGTACTTACTAGAGACATCGTCCAAGAACGAACGCCAAATTCTTCTATGATTTTTGGGCGTTGACTTTTAAGCACAGAGTGTAGATGGCTTGAAAACATATCTGATCCATTACACTTCTATTAATTTTTGGGTGTCACCGAAATTTGGACTAGTTGTGAGGGTTTCAGCTAAATTTGATGGAAGACCAAACATACGGATGTGAAAATATACCGTTTAGTCTGTAATTCTGTAATTACTCAGTTCCCAGTTTGCAGCTCACCCGAGAGACCAGACAGTTCTTCGTAACCGCACAACTCAATCTCGTTTCGGTTGTCAGAGAGATCGTGAGTCAGCTGTTACTGTCAGGTGAAATAGGGTCACCAAACTGGAATTTCACATGTAAGTCTTGTAGAAAAAATGCCACATAGTAGAGAAATGTGATTTTCTACGTTAATGTAAACCACTTTACTTTTCCAGTTATTCCGAATACATTTGAGAAAATTAGCTTGGCACAAACCTAAAATAATCATGTAAGGTTCCAGACATATTTTTGTGTACCAAGTGCAGGCTGAACACTTTTCACTTCCCAGGCACGTAATTGTAACATCTATGACAAAGGATCGATCGATGGCAAATCAATAGCCAATACCTTGAAGCTTGATTCAGATTGGATGACATGGCAATATGCTGAAGGTGTGCGCCGCTATTTCGGAACTTCGAAAGAAATGGAGATACGCATGTGAGGCTCGACCATGCCAGCGCATTATCTGCAATGCATCTTATTCTGTTTCAGTTTGCCATACAGAATTTAATTAGGAATTTTCATGGGTGGTACACAGAGTTCCAAAATGCCCATTTTGAAATTCAAGAACCAATCAACCGAATTCCGAAGGTAGAAGAGACATCAAATGCTGAAAAACTGTTATTTGGGTTGAATCTCGTGGGTACCACGCACTATGGTGATATACCGTCATTGTGGAAAGAGTATTTCCTATGACGGGGTTCACGACATTAAGTAGATTTAACTTCCTCTCTCATCAGTTTCCTGAATATACTGAAATTATTTCGAAGTTTTCAGTGACATACAAGATAAAAATCAATGGCTCTGGAGAACTGGAGGCCCTTACTTTCACAGGAGCACCTTGTAGATGAGAACGTTTTATCACAATGGTATTACGCAAATATTACTGGATGATGTGTGCTCAGAAACATGGCAAACAGTGCCTGAATCAACCGTACTACTTGTATTCAACCTACTAGACAGCCTGGTCAATCACTCACGGATTTGCAATGATTTTTACTTAGGAACGAACAGTGAAATCAGGGGACCTGCCTTTACGTGGGTCATGCAGACTCAATGCAAATCTCAGAAGGTTTTACTTAGAAGTCAGTTGTGCGGTTCTTACAAGAGATCCAACATGTATTAATCAAAAGGAAACTACTCACGAGGTTGCTGAAAACTCTTCGACAGCCCACGACCGGTTTCGCCCCTCTTGGGGCTCCTCAGATAGACGCGGTCCCCGAGTTTCCGTCAACCTTATGTTCTACTTGAACCCAAATCGTACTGTTTCCGAGAAATACATTCATTTGCAAACCAATTTAGTTTTCACGAGGAACTCAACTGTATTAATCAATTATATTATCGACTGTATTAATCTTCCTCGACTGTGACAACAGAAATCAACTGATATTCGTTCACAGTGGCTCTAGATGATTAACTTGTACACCGACAAACGGCCGGATAGTCACGTGATAGCTCAAAGCAGTATTGCGTTAATTCGATGCCAATGGTACAACAGCTCCACTCAAAGGTCCAATCGACAGTTACCCCATCCTCATAGAATGAACACGTTAAGGCAAACAAGCGACAGAATGTCTGACACTGTCGGTGATGGCGTTTAACTGTACCCAACACACAAACCCAACTGCCATGTTTGTGAAATCGACATATGCCCAACGTACGGCCGATCAAATCACAAAAAAGGTCATTCCCAAACACGCTGTTCCGAATTTTCGTGGAGTGACGAGACATGACTGGTTGAAAATATGGGGATGTATAAATGCCTGTTTGAAACAGCAAAGGTTTGGGTAACAGTGTGTTTGTTAAAATCATTAGCAGTAAATTTTACGCCAATACAAAAGACCCCCATCAAAGGAACTTGAGATAGTTCCGTGGCTCGAACTCAATTTCCGCTTCTCCACTGCTCCTGTCTGTGCTTGGGCTACCTGGAAGTAGCTCAGCCCTTGTGCTTTCTTCGCGTAACATGGCAGCTAGGCACCGAAAAGGTGTCACAGCCGAACGATTTTTTATCAGTGCAAACCTTCTGTAAGCAACAGCATATATACTAAAATGACTATTCCGGTAGAAAATGAACTTTATCGAAATGCTGAAAGACAACTTTTGTTCAGTGACCTTAAGTAAAGCTAAACAAATTTCTGGAAGATAAATCTTCGGCGAGTGAAAACCCGGTTCAGTTATGTATGAAAGCAATGACAGAAAGGCCGAAGAACTTCAGAAATGCTGAACAAATGGAGACAATGAGAAATATCTTGATCGACAGGGACGAAGCATTTTTCGAAGAAGTTCTTTTCACGAAAGAATGAGTTGAATCAAACTTGTTGCTACTGTTCCTGAAAAGGAACCGGTGCATGAAAGTTGGGGGTAAACAGTGTAGCTTGTGGCATCGTCATCCTCGTCAGCATGCCATCATTGTTCAACACCGATGCCTCACTGCCTTACAACCGTGATTTATTGAAAGCCTTATTGTAAAGAAAAGAGTAAAGGTGGACGGGGAAGGGACTTGGTGCTAGCTTATCACAATCATTCCGAGGTGCCAATACCTCCAGACATTCACTCAGGCAATCTGGATAGGAACTGACAACAAGAACGCTTGTGGAAAAGAAACACAAATTTCCAATTAGATGTTGTCAGTTAAACGTGAACACATTTCATATGCATCACGTGGTTGGTTGAGGCGAGGAAACGAGGTGCAGCTAAGTTGTACTCTTAAGCGATGCCCACAGTAGACCAATGTCTGATAATGTCCAAAGATTTCGACAAACACAACCAGATGCATATCAGTTTGTTTTTCACAGTAGACTGGACTGAATCTCTCGGTTTGTGATATTCATCATCTGAATGTGCTGCAAAAAGGCCGCCTCACATTTCAGAGGGGTTTGGTGAACAATCGGTGGATTTATTGCTGGGCAACTTCTCGTTTTTGACACAAAAGCTTCGTCAGGCTAAGTGAGTAAGTAAGTAGGTTGACTGGGTTTTAGGTGTCCCTTTAATCTCCTCCGTGATATTCCTTATGACTAGCCGACTTGATCAGTGCTGGGTGTTCAGTTTGATGTCCCTGTTTGTTGATTAGTGGGGATGACTAAGATTTACGATAGTTTAGTTAAGTTAGCATGGAGCTAGGGTCCACATCGGGTACACTAGCTTTCCTTGACTGCATGGGAAATTAAAAACAACTGCATACCGGAAATCAACAGATAGCGGTGCAGTGTTAAACTACTCGTCTGCACACCCAAAAGCAGTATATGCTAGCATAGCTTCAGCGATGTTTAGGAGAGTGAGAGCACTGTGTACAGAGAAGGTCGACCGAAGAGCAGCAGAACTTGAGGTAAAAAAGCGACTTCAAGATAGTGGATACCCAGTGGGTTTAATTAACCGGCAACTAAGACGGGTATTGGTGCCAACACCAAGGCCCAACAAGGAGTGGATCGCAACAGCGGTCATTCCATACAAAACAGTGACATCTGAAGTCATTAGAAGGGTACTGAATACGGCTAACATTAGAGTAGCTTTCCAGAAGGGGAAGACTTTATGCTCTGTGTTGGTGAATTTGAAGGATCGCCTTCCGGTTGATAGGACTAGGAATTGTGTATACAAAATGAAATATAACGACTGTACGAAGGTGTATATGGGTAAGACAGCCAGGGAATTGCACACCAGAATCGGTGAGCATAAGCGTTCCATTAACAGGCCACCGAGAAACGCAGAGGAGTATCAGGCGTTAGTCAAAGATTCAGCAATGGCAGGGCATGCTCTTGACACTGGGCATAGAATAGATTTAGAAAATGTGGACATCCTGAGACGGGGTTTACGATTCACACCACAGCCACTGGTGGCCGAGGCGGTGAAAATCGCCAAGCATCCCATTGTGAATAGAATAGAGGGGGTAGAGTACACTCATTTGCAAATCAATTTGGTTTTCACGGGAGACTTAATGGAATCTCTCGTTTATGATGTCCTCCAGCTGAGTGTGCTGTACACAGGCCGCCTCATGATTCAGTTGGCACGATATTCGAGATATCGCAGTATATTTTCATAAAGGAAACTACTCACAAGGTTGCTGAAAACTCTTCGACAAAATATCCCCGGTCGCAACAATCCGAACCTGGTTCACCAGCAATCGTTTGTGTCCCTTTAATCTCAAGGATCGAGTGCCTGTCCACGCTGATGTGAAGCGGAATACATCGGACTAGGCACGATTAGACAGCTCGGCCAAAGAACGAAGGAAAACAATCCACCTTGGCTAGTTTCTGAAACTAGAAGGACGATAACCAGTTCGGTAGTACAACACTTAGCTGACACCACACACAACGTGATACCCAGCCAAAGTTTCCGCGTTGTTTACAAGGTGCAGGCTAATCAACCCAGATCAGTAGAGCAACGCGCAATAGCAGTGGTCGAAGGTATCACCATAAGACATCGCGACCCGATCTTCCGTCGGCAGAAACGCTTTGTTCGTTTGTTTTACTTACCATGGTCCAACTCACCTTCCATCATACATGCACCCTGTGCTGAACACACAACTACAGCAACACCCGCGCTGACCTGAACTCGTTGTTCTTTGATAGGTAGCCAATGCCTTCTTTCACTCGATTTCCTGTCCATTTACACCATGCTCATTCAAATATGTTAAATACTGTTCTCTTAACCTTTAACATTGTATGACTTGAAAAGTCCGTGCTGAAAACATGTTCGTCAACCCATCTGCGTTCTTAACTGACTGATTCTGTGCTAGACAACAGCTTAAATTACCCGAGCTCTCACTTTGTCCACTTGTGAACTTTTAAAAAAAAAGTTATTATTGAATTATCTCCAAGAAGTTGTAGGAGCAATAGACTAGAGTGAGAATAGTCAGATCGTCAGAAATAGGTGTGAAACACTGACCTGTCGGTTGACAGCTTTTGCGTAAAACTGGCTTATGAAGTCTGTCGATATTCTGTTTACCCGTGAGGATCGAAAGGGCTTCTGGAAGGTGAACCGAATCAGTCGAATCAAATGACAGAGTCGCTGTTAATTTATCTGCTTCAACTGTCATCTTTGGACCTATCTTTTGAAACCTATCGGTCAGTCAGCATAGATTCGAGGTAGAGAGAGGAAGAATGACAAGGAACGCGATCGTCTGAATGTGAAACCCGGGTGAAGAAGTGTAATGCGCTACTCATAAGGTTGCTGAAACTTCGTCAACAGCCAACCACCTGTTTTGCCCTTCTTGGGACTCATCAGGCACCGAGTTTCCGTCAACCTTATGTTCTACTTGAAACCAAATCGCACAAAATTAGCGACGCTATAGTCTCTGTTCATTCAGTCTGATAAGTACTCAGCCGCTTGGCCAAGACCATTGAACCATCAAATCGACCAGAGGCGTGGGGTGATGAGTTCAAACCCAACCCACACACATAATTCAAACCAGCTTTCTGTGATGCTACATGTCAGCGTGACTTCATTTTCCATGCATTTTACAGTTTTTCAGGCCAACGGGTCGAGCAACAAATGTTGAAGTTAGCGAAATACACTCACTCATTTGCAAACTAATTTGGTCTTTCGAGAGACTCATCTGGAACCCAGCTGAATCTCTCGTTTGTGGTGTTCTCAGGCAACTGAATGTGCTGCACCAGGCCGCCTCGTGCTTCAGTCGCTATGATATTCGAGATATCGCGATGGTGCATTACAAGAATATATATGTATCGTGATATCTCGTAGTGACTGAAACATGAGGCGACCTGGTGCAGCACATTCAGTTGCCTGAGAACACCACAAACGAGAGATTCAGCTGGGTTCCAGGTGAGTCTCCAGTCAAAACCAAATTAGTTTGCAAATGAGTGTATTTCGCTAACTTCAACATTTGTTGCTCGACCCGTTGGCCTGAAAAACTGTAAAATGCATGGAAAATGAAGTCACGCTGACATGTAGCATCACAGAAAGCTGGTTTGAATTATGTGTGTGGGTTGGGTTTGAACTCATCACCCCACGCCTCTGGTCGATTTGATGGTTCAATGGTCTTGTTTTTGTTCCAACCCGCCTCAAGGTGTGTGAGTTTGAGATATCAGGTGCTTGGAACACTTGAACGTCATTGAGGTTTTCTGGCCATCTCGCCCACATTACTGTGACTTTCAGATGTGAATCACCCGACTTCAAGTGCATTTGGACAATTGAGAACCGGTCATGTGGCCGCAGATGGATTTGCATATTCAACTAGTTGCAATTTGAAGATGAAGGACCTAACCAGAAATGACCTGATGAGCATGTTGGATACAATTCCGCGTGTTCGNGAGTAGTGCATTACAAAAATGTTGAAGTCATTTTGTTCTAACCAGCCTCAATGTGTGTTAGTTTGAGATACCAGGTGCTTGGAACATTTGAATGTCATTGAGTTTCTCCGGCCATCTGACCCACATTACTGCGACTTTTAGATGTGAATCACCTGACTTCAAGTGCATTTGAACAATTGAGAACCGGTCACGTGGCCGCAGATGGTCACATAGTCAACCAGTTGCCATTTCAAGATGAAGGACCTAACCAGAAATGACCGCGTGTTCGCCAACGAGACTGGGATATGCTGGTCAGGGAACTCCATGTTTAGATTCACACCTTTGAAGTCACCTTTGAAACCATCAAGACTCGGTTGAGGTGGAATGCCTTTCAAAAGCGAAGCAATCCAGTCACTCAGCCTCGTTCAGAATTTGCGGAATGATAACCACGAAATTTCCTCTGAACTCCAAGGTGGCCCGATGCCCTGGGATAAACTGGTCTGGCGAAAGATGATATTTCCATCCGGATTGGGAAGGCCAGAGCAGCTTTTGCGAACCTACGTCACCTGTGGCGTGGGCGTGAAATCAGTTTCTCTGTCAACGGTCGAGTTTACAATGCTGCGGTGCGCTCCATATTACTATATGGAACAGAAACATGGCCGCTGC
>NW_008751720.1:1334661-1337534 GCF_000715545.1 Opisthorchis viverrini | reverse complement strand
GATGATGATGATGATGATGATGATGATGGTGATGATGATGATGTTGATGAAGAGGATGATGATGATGCTGATGATGATGGTGATGTCGATGATGGTAGAAAAACTTCCCTACATGCAACTCTGTGAGACTGTGGTGCTCATTTGAAGATGGTGCTTGTGGTTCCGGTAAAGATCCTGATTTTCCTTGCTCTCCATCGTCAGGACACACACCGGGTGGTGGATTTTACGTAGGGCTTTTCAGTAAAATTCCTATTACAAAAGTCCAGGCACAGTCCAGTAATACCAAAACTTTCTGTTCAATGGACGCTGGGTTGCTTAGCCACAAATACTCTTCTACTCAATAGTTAAATCACTCATTGTCAGTCGTGAATCAAGGCTGTTTCTAATCTAATTTCTAGCTTATTTAGAAAGTATGAAGACAACTAATGAGTGAACGTGACGTACGCTATTTTGTTACAGGACGGTCTTGGTTGACAGCCTGATCAAAGACTGGCCGACTACAGCTAGAGCGTGTTTTTGTGTGTATAAAGGTCAGACGGTTGAGCTCATTCGGGAGACTGAGGTGTCTCATATCACGGTTGAAACTTTGACAAGTAGTCTCCGTATATCTGCTGTATAAACTCTGGGTGATCTTTGACTCAGTGAAGCGCACGCAGTGTAAGAATCAAGGACGAAGGGAAATACCAGGTTGGCTGTAGGTGAGCCTAACCATCCTACATTTACTGCAAAAGAAATCATCGATTGAGGTGCACAAGAGCTCCGCAAGTGGTCCACTGAAGCTCACTCTGGGTTTTAGTTTCTCTTGTTTAGGCTTACGCAACCTGCCAGTAACTCCTCCCTCCTTAAAGTTGCATGGTAGCAATGCGCCTAGCTGTCGTCAGTGGAACGACTACATAATAATCTATCTATGCTATTGAATCGGACTGAACTCGTGTGAGACACCCTCATCCCCGGATAAAAAATCGGGTTAAAAACTAGCTCAAAGAATGTTTCGCTTTGTAGCTAGTGTTTTGAAATTAGCAACAAAAATTTACCGTAGCCTTCGTTTTGAAACAACTAATGTATATTTTTCCTCTGTACGATACTACTTATAACCCTGGTGCATGAGAAACTGAACCGAGTCCGCCGTCAAAACTATTGCAATGTGCAAGTGGAGGTCTACCTGCATCTCTGTTCTATCTGGTGCTTGAGTATGAAAAACGAGTTTGTTCGAAATTTGTAGACCGGCTTAACTGATGAGCCCCCCACAAGGGGAAAAAGTAGTGAATTGTCGTTTTCATCAAAATGGTGGGTAGGGTCATATTGGAAATACCACGAATGTGACCACAATCGAATGAATAGCATCGGTCTTTGCACAACATGTTCAGTTACAGAAGAAAGATTAAGTGGAGCTACCCAGAGTTACCCCTTTGACATGATGTTATTTACAAATTAGCGGTCAATTTCACACAAGTATTTTTACATCCAGAGTAAAGATCTCCGTCATACTGTCAGAATTGCGTAATCCACGATTTCATTGATTCAAGAGTTGCAACTGCGTATGCACAGAGTTTTACTCATAAAACAAATATGCGATCCAAAGTTGGATGCATTGCAGTGGGCCCACTCTGGTTGTCTCATTTGTCATATAATCACACTCATGTGTTTAGTTCACTGGAGTTTGAACAAAAATGCACAGTGTAGATCAATTTTGGGACAAGTGGTCCTTGTCTGTGTCGGTTCATGCATACAGATGGAAAACGTGTGTACTATTATTGAGCTAAGCGACCAGCGGTCATGACAACCACAAGCGAATCATCCCTCATTCATTACGAGGTCTTTTCCGTCGGTTGGATTTTCTGTTTTCATCTTCAAATTAAGTTGTTTGTTGTAAACAAAATTGTTGGGCTCGTAAAAAGCTCAAAATCTACCTAACTGGGTTTTTGAGCGAGATCGAGAAGTACTCAGCTTCGGCTCTCCAGTTCGGAAGGATGCAACTCTGCTGATCACATATCCGATTAAAGTCACCTTTATCCTTCGCGTCACAGGTTGTTTGCTCAGATCCTGTAGGAGAATCAGGAGAGTTTGGGGATACAGCAAACACTTCCTATTCTTCAACCGCGAATTCCTGTAAGTTCAAAGGAGGTGGCCGGCGGAGCAGCATGTTACGGTCAGCAGTGAGAAAAACTACCACGTGACTGACCTTGTCGCACCTATTCGAGTAAACTGGGCAATTGATTTTGTAGCTGTCTACATCCTAATGCTATGAAATTGAGGCTTATTCTGGGGAGACAGATGAGGAGAGGGGAGAAAACGCGTGGAGTTAAACTTGGCCAAGTAGTTTGAGCTAAATAATGCTGACCTGGTCCACGTATCATGTGAAAGATAATGAAGTAAACGTAATGCACTACTCATAAGGTTGCTGAAAAATCTTCCACAGCCCACGACCGGTTTTGCTCTTCTTGGGGCTCATCAGGTAGGCGCGATTCCCGAGAGTATTTCGCTACTGGTGAAGTAAAGTTTGCAGGAAAAATGCTGAAAGTATACCACAGACAATAATACGAAGAAGAAAGCCGCGTGAGGTGTTTCGAAGTCAGGACAGATTAGGTCGTCGTTAGTGTGGAGAGATTTTGGACTTTACAGTTAAGGTTTTGTCTTGTCATTGAGGTCTTTAACCCCATGTAACCATTATTTTATAAGTAGCCCAGAGAGAGAATCATCATCATCATCGACAGCATGACATTAGTGTTCAACACCGATACTTCACTGCCGTACAACCATGACTTATTTGAAAGGCTTATTGTAAAGAAAAGAGTGAAGGTGGACGGGGAAGGTACTTAGTGCTAGCTTACCGCAATCATTCCGAGGTGCCCACACCTCCAGACATTCACTCA
>NW_008751720.1:1329632-1334607 GCF_000715545.1 Opisthorchis viverrini | reverse complement strand
TTCGTACCCCTCTGCCAGGCTGGCCTCCCCTCTGCTTACAGCACTATCTTCGGTAAACGATGGTTCGGCATACGTAACACATGTCCCAAACAACGCAGCTTCTGGTGCTGGACACATTCCTCAATGGAAGTACCCGTTACACAACCGAAAACACTCTTTCTCAGAAGGAGAATAATCTCGCAAGATTAATGAAACTCCCATTTGAGAAATCGTTGCTCAAGGAGCCAGTAATCCAACGGCACTACATAGATCCCTTGTTTGAAGGCAGGGTGGCACTATATTCTGTCTTAGTGCGAGTTAACCACGCTGCCGACCAGACACTCGTGACCGAACACTTGTGTCCAAACTGCTAACCAAGAGGTCACGTGTTCGAGATTCGTGAGATGCGCATTGCTGACGATTCCCAATAAGGACGAACAGTGCTTCTCGGCTTTTCAGTATAGACCGGCTTCACTTACAGGACAAAGCCTACCTTAGAGTTTAGGCCGCTAATCATACTTAACAAGTTGGATGTCAGTGCGCGATCTGCATGAAAGTTAGGTACAGGGTCAGGTGTGTCTCAAAGTCCGTTCTATGGTTCACGACACGTACACTTTTGCCAACAGAGTTGACTTCTGGAGGACTGGGGTTTACGGTTTGGTTTCATTTTGAAACTTCAAAGACATGGTGCGTAGTAAGCTTGTTCCTAAAAAAAAGTAATGGTTATTTGGATGAATTTAGTGATAGTGTGGCCTTTCGTAAGATCTTCACATCATTGCCGAGTCGATAACGAAAGGTCATAATCAAGATAAACGGCACTGAAGTCGATCAGGCTAACCTAACACAAGTTCTTTTAGAATCCACATCCTCAAAACCTAGCTTTTATATCCGAAGATGACCTCAGTAGCTCGACAGTAGGCATTGCAAGCAACATAAACCTAAAAAAACTCATGTGTTTATGGTCAATTTCCTTCCACGTAAGGCTTGTATGATAATGTGCCGGAATACTGGTAGCAAGAGGGGGGGGGTTGGGGGTAACTGACGGTGGATCTGCTCGTGAAGTTTGAAAACCTTTCGCCGGAATTCGAGGAAACATCATCATCTACATCTGGAAGGATGTCGATCACCCAATGAACTGCAAGCTTGGCAGAACGATCGACCACAAAGGCCTGCCTAAATCGCTGCTTGAGTTTGTCCCTGGATCTTTTATCCAGGGAACTTGTAAACAACAAGTTTTACCATGCACTTAAATGGCCGGGCATAAGAAAGGCTATCTTTCTATCGTTTGGGTTCAGTACCCACGTTACCTGGTCCGTTGCCCTGTTGACTGCCAGACAATCGATGGCTACACTGTTTACAGCCTAGAATGGCTTCATCTGAAAATTCGTCGTCGTCGTCAAATGTAGAGGAAGCTGTATTCACACCAAGTATATCATATCAGAATGTCACCCAGTCCCTTCCACTGTTGCTAACTCCTTTCAAGATCAAACGCTTCATCCCGCAAGATGCGCACTCACTCGTGCGTCGTGCGAAATCTACGGATTAGGTATCAAGCCGTTTTGTTCACGTGAACGTCACAATTTACAATTCCTATCCTCTGTTCACAATACATGTATGGCGGAAACTTCCAGGGTCAATCTTACCTCCTCGTACAACCTCTATCACCAGGAAATTTTGGAAAAATCACAGCTTGAACAAGTACACTGAGATGTGTGACGGCGAGGGTGAACAGGCTGGTGAAGTAAACGCATTCAAAGTGTGGAAAAGAGGACGCTGCGCTTCATACAGCTAACATGTTCAGTCGTATGTAACTGCCAGACTGGCCAATTCATGGTCCCTACTATTAAATTCCTGAGGAGAACATTAGCACAACGAGTACACACACGATACTACTGCTGTAATTTACGATCGACCAACTACATGTTAAGCGCAAAACTCTCAGTTCTACTTCGTGTGATGCCATCAGCTGACAATAAATAGCAATTACTACCTCCTGAAGGCAATGACTCATTAATCGGACGGTCGGAAAGCTTCAATGGGGATGTGGGTAGTCCTGTCGCGTCACAAATCTCGTGTTTCTGGACTAAGTAGTCCAATAAAACCGTGGTCAATAAGATGCTTCCACATGGTGCTTTCTGCAATCGGATAAACAAAAGGATGTTATCTGCTTAGAAAGAACAGTGACGGTGAGTGGCGCATGGGGCTTCGCCAAGAATCTTCTCCAAGCAAAAATACACGTATCAGACTTTCCCAGCAGGAACACGCTTTTTCGAACGAAGGACTTTTAGAGTAATGCACACAACAAGTCTCCTGGAATAGGAGCACTTTCAACGGCTTCTGGATTTTCAGATGGCTCTTTTGAACTCGATTAAATTTCCAGTCTAGCGTAGCCATTGTGTCGGATGTTTAGTACTCGTCCACATCGTCTAGGCCTTGATTTCGTCCTTCGTTTCCGTTCACTTCAGTCCGTAGGGCCACTGTGACTTATATTGAGCGCATCCCGGGCCGCGTCACGTCACACATAGACTTGATGAGTCACAGAGCACGGTTCCGGTGTTGCTGATTGTCTTCAAGCACATTCAACCATTTGGCATGGGGCTTTCCTAAATCCCGGGCCGCGTCACGTCACACGAAGACTTGATGAGTCACAGAGCACGGTTCCGGTGTTGCTGATTGTCTGCAAGCACATTCAACCATTTGGCATGGGGCTTTCCTAATATTGGGCGAGATGGCTCAAGTGGTTAGAGTGCGAATCTACTGACCGGAAGGTCCGTGGTTCGAAACCGATCTCTGTCTCTCGACTTCCCCTGTCTGGGCTTGACCTGCCTGGCAGTATCCAAATCCTCATGCTTCGTTCTGGTGGCTTGGAAGCTAGGCACCGAACGCGTGTTACAGATGAATGACTACATGCTATCTTCCTAGCATTACTCCCCCCTTGGAAATTACGTAGGCTACCCGGAGAATCCCAAAACACATCTACTTCAAATATGGGGAACTGCTCTCAAAACCGTTCGACCCTTGTACCTGATAGGGCACAGATAATACCGTTGCTTTCTAGGCTATTTTCACTAATAAAACCAACACACCAACTCTGTAGTAGAAGCATGTGCACTCGTGTTAAAAAGACCTTACAGTAGCTTACGAAACTTCCCAAAAAGGCACGAAAAGTTTCCCAGAGGAGCATTGTGTTCTCCAATGAATCTAAAAGGGCATCACACAGTGCCCATGTCTAGTGTCTCCGTATGGGCTTACTCATACGTGTGGTGAGTAATCTTCTGGAATGTGAGCAGCGAATCGGGCAGAGATAGTTACATACTGCACACACCATCAGCGTGGGCTATCAAATCCGAATAGGAAGGTGCTACATGTGCGTACAAATTACGACACCGATGAGTACGGAGCAGCGAAGCGCAACGAATGACCGCGGAGTGTTTGGGCAATAAGCAGAAGTGGCAAGAAGTGGTACTCGCGTTTAAGATGTGACTAGCCACCAAGCCCTGTTCCTAGACTGCCGCCTTTAAGATCTCCATGAAGTGCCTGCTTCAGACTTTTCAATCGAAGAAGAAACGCCAAGTTCCGAGAGAAATAGCAGTGGTACGTCAACTCTTTAGGTTGCTCAAATTTGTCGAGTTCCAGAAGTTGGGACATCTCAACAGCCTGATGACAATTACCCGGGGGACTGTACACGCCAAGGCTCCGTTCTTCTTCGAGAAATTCTTGGGTAGTCCAGTTCACAGGCATTTCAGAAATTAGTTACCAACGGCCAAAAAGATGCATATAGGAACAAGTTTCTTCATATCCTAAGAGGCAACACAGCCTAGCTGAGTGGCATCAGTCATCTATCTTCGGCGAGTCACTTAAATGAAGTTGGAAGTAAACTGCCTGTCCTCATCATCAGTGATAGATTTCGCATCAGAAAGGCGAAACACCAACCGTTTGGTGGATGTCAACCACCTTTTGGATAAATAGGGCAACCTTGTTGGACAATTCATCCAAAAATATGCCTTTTAGGGAACGGTGCCTTCTCCGGAACCAGTTTCAAACAAAAACATCAACTAACTGCATTTTGAACTCCTGTCGTGTACCAGACTGGGAGTTTGAAATTCAAACATGGCTTCCAGAAGCTAGTAGTAATGCGGAGTAGCGTGGAATCCACAGTTCCACTTTTCACGGTCACAGATTGTTTAAACCTATCGGTTGCACCCATAATTTAAGTTCAAATTTCCTGCCAATCGAAATAGTCATTCTTAGACATCGTGTTCCTCATTCTTGGCTCCCATCGACGATTCACATATCTCTCGTGACACAGGGAGCAGCGTGCATTGTGTTGACCAGCAAGTAAATAAGACAACTTTCGGTGGTCTTCAAACGAGGAATCAGTTAAAATGGCTCCCTCTGGTGTGGAGTTCTGGCTGAGGACAAGGACCCAGTCATCTGAATACCCCTGTGGTCAAACAACCAGTTTTACTAGGTGTAAACGAGTTTATTTTTTCATAGAAGTGTAAAATATTGGTCAGCTTTTAAACCAGTCCCTTTTGGTTCAAGATTTTAAATCCAGTACGTCTAGATATTGGCAACTCGGGTGGATTTACTCACAACTGACTAATAGGCGCTACCAATCAAAGACAGGTCGCTGCAGGCCTGAATCTTGGCCGAAACATCTGTCTCATTGAATTTGCTACCCACTGAGTCATTTTCATTTCCCGGAGGCCCCAACATTATAACCTATTATAACCTATTGTATCGTAGCAAGCAGATGATTTAAACACTCGTTATGACCGAAGCGAACCAGACGCACTAGGGTTGTATATATAGTATAGTATAGTACAGCATAGTTGTAGTAACGGTATTTTCCTCAGCTTAGTTCTCGGTCTGAGTCTCCCAAGCTAGCGTCCACGTCAAAACAACCACCAAAGGTGCACAAGGTCTACTAACGCCCAAAACGAAATCATGAACAGTTGTGCAGCGCTTCGTATATATAGCGTAAGCGGTTATA
>NW_008751720.1:1314110-1327863 GCF_000715545.1 Opisthorchis viverrini | reverse complement strand
ATTGCGGTTGCTAACTCAACTGACTGGCCGATCAATGTCATATGGTGGGGTAAACCAACCTGATATGCTTACATTTTATCACTAATAGGAACTTTCAAATATTCATGTGAAGAAGGCATAAGCCCGGTAACCCACAATAACCTTTACGGACAGGGAAACCCACATTGGAAAGCACCAAGAGGTCGCACCACAGGTAGACGATGTCAGTGCATACATGCTCAAAAGTGTACAATGGAGTGGCTTGTGTTCATAAGAGTCTATATCGGGGGTTCGGTCTATAAGCGATAAGTAGGAACTATGGGTGGCTGCACTTATGATGATCGGAACTGGTGATTTTACCTAACAATGAGTCTAACAATGAGTCACGATATCCTGTTGTTGGCACTTAGTAGTTTACTCTCAATCTGGCATTCAGAGACAGCTGCAGGCATATGGAACAGAACACACAGCCCACAATGATCGTAGTTTGTTGATCCCGAAGTAGCATCTGATTCAATGACTGCAGTCATCGTGTCAACAGCAGGCATTCAGAGACAGCTGCAGGCATATGACCAAGAACACACAGCCCACAATGATCGTAGTTTGTTGATCCCGAAGTAGCATTGATTCAATGTAAATAGTTCTATGGGTCTGTTCACATCAGCGACTTGTGAATATTGCTTTAGGTCAGTCGGATTATGACAGAACAAGAGTGATATCTACCAATGTTGTGTTGCATTCAAGAGAGATCACTCATCAGATGAGAACAAGGTCACAGACTCTAAAACGCATTTCAACGGTAACCCCGTCCCAGTTAGGAACACTTTCGTCGGCCTTTTGAGCTTTTCTCTCCAGTGAAGGGGACTCTGTGTTTCGAATGTCCAATCCAACACAAGTATTGATTTTCTGGATTTAAATTCAGTGCGGTAGGGCGCAGTCGGAAAGCCCGATTCTGTCTTAAGAAGATATCCTGAAAAAATCTGTGAAGGCAACGGTTTTGACGATTGTTAGCAAAGTGCACAACAAATGAGGTCTCGCATAAGAGATTTTCCACTGACTAACGGTAATATGGGCCAACACTGGTTCCCAGACCGACAGTTCACGTGTGACCTTATCTGGCTTTGTGTTTGTCTGCCTAAAACCACTTTGTCGTATTCTGGGTTTTATGGTTTCCACAAACTAGTGCTGTTTTCCAAGAAGTCGAGCAAAAAGTCTAGTTTCATTCCAGGGGAATCTTAGTTTATTAATGCAGGGCCGTGGGCTTTTAACAGACGGTAAAAATCAATAGATGTTCACTTGTGACTGTCTGTGCGGCACATGAAGTTGGTAGTTCTCTGATTGTCCGATTGTTTTAAACTGCAGTACTGAACAAAACAAGTAAGTGTTGCTGACCTCTGGTTCTGAACTCAGTGAAAAAAACCGTATTGATTGGCTGCGGGACGGTTTTTCAAATCCATATCAATACTTTTCTCAACTGAGATTTCATCCTGTAAGTGAAGCTAATCTACTTTGAAAAGCCGAGAAGTATCGTTCAGCTGTTTCGTCCTTACTGGGGGTTCATCAGCAGTGCGCATCTCTTGGACCTAGTATCGCTGTCATTATTGACCGGTATTTTTATCGGCTTGCAGAGCATACATCTTGCCTGGTAGCCCCGCGTCAAGCGCAATTTGGACGTTAAATTAATCAGACATTCCACGGTTTCAATCCAGAATGCCCGCTTGGATGGGACAATACATAAACTTTCCTGGTTTTGTGCAACTGAGGTTGAAGCGATTCCTGATTCACACTTTAACGAACCGAGCGAGGCGCATTCGCTCTGAGAATATAGTGGACTCCAAACTGCAGCACATTGCTAATGTACTCCGAGCCACTAGTTTTCCACAGAGGTTCATAACCAATAATGTTTCCTAACGTCTTATCCAACCACCTATCACGACCGTTGGAAAGAAGCACTCTACTTGAATTTACCCTATACAGGCGGTCTATTGGCAGACGGTCAATCGCCGTCTGCTTCAATCCCTAAAATGTACGTTTCCAGTTGCAACTTTTTAAGAGAATACATGAGTATCCTTTTTCCGGGTTCAACCAAAAGCCTAATCGTGTTCCACGTAATTGGCACCGGTCACATGATTGATAGGAGTTATTTCATGTCATCTACCTGGCACTCAGTAGATTGTCAGTATCGATCCAACGACATTGCTTATTTACAGCCGAAGGAGTCGCAATAGCTTGGCCAAACTTAGTACGTTGCCATTCGTACGAACACTGAGTCTTCCTTGATCATGTAACACGGATCATCCAACCAAGTCGCTGAATGACCCTCTTCATTGCCTCACAAAATCCAATTAGATGCGACGTAGGGTGCGTACACAACCAGTCTCTCTAACCAATCTTAGCTGCTTCTTTCATCATCAACGCCTTTTTTACCCAGTAGATATGCATTGACCTGATGATGAGATCCCAAAAACATTCATGTTCGTCACTGTATTCTTAATCAAATAATGGGAATACTTAAGCAAATTGGGAGGACCCAGAAAAAGAGTCGTTCAGCTGTAACACCCTTTCAGTGTCTAGCTACCATGCCACCCGAAAGAAGCACAGGGGCTGGGATACTGCCAGGTTGCCCAGGCCTAGACAGGGGAAGTCGAGGGGAAGAGGCCGGGTTCGAACCACGGACCTTGCAGTCAGTAAATTCGTGCTCTAACCATTTGAGCCATCTCGCTCTCGAAGGACCTAGAAGTGTGTATCATGGATTGGGAGGGGCCCAGTGAATAAATCTTGACGGCACGCACGTCTTATGACGAAATCACCTTAAGCACGAACATTTGTGATGAAACGCATCTACAGACAACCGGACGAACCAGTCCTGCATCGGAAAGTCCGGGGGGGGGGCAGTGAATCAACCTTGACAGCACGCACGACTTATGACAAAATCACTTTGCGTACGAACATTTGTGATGAAACGCATCTACAAACAACCGAACGAACCAGTCCTGCATCGGAAAGTCTGGTGACATCGGGTTACCAGAGCACTGCTCCGGGTCGCTTCACCAAGCACGGACGCGTCAAGCTATTAACCACAAAACCCAACATCAAGTTCAGTAGCCCGCCCCCCGTTTTCCGCTGAATGCAAGCAGAAGGCCTCAGCGACGTACATAACTTACACCAATCACAGTTCACGCGACATCATATTAGCTAGCTTTTCCTCTGTGATTTGATGACATCCGAAAAGTCGTCATCGCCAGTCGAAACATAAGAATGATCTATTGAGTAATCCAGCACAGCCAGATTAGATCCAATCGGTCATTTGACTGGATGGAGCTGAGTAACAAACTTAGTCAGAATACGGAGGTACAGTGTTCCTGCTTGGGGAAAAACCCTCAGAGGTTGTAGAATATGGGACGATAACCGAAGAGAAGTGTGCTGCATGGTTACTGCGATAGAACCTTCAGCGGCTTCCATAAGACTGGGACAGAATTTTCCATTTTGTTTGAGAAGGACGCTCCAATACTCTTGTATGCGTATGATTTGTACATGGTGGGCATAAACAATGGTAACCGAATCTGACATCTACGTCAGGATCAACTCGTACTCATGACATTCAGTTGAAAATGAATCAGAATTACCAGACACGAAGACGTATTATCATAAGACACTGAAAACAATGATGGTTAGTGGGAACTCGGGGGATACCAAGTTACCGCGCATTGCTAAATTCTATTCTCTGGTTGTTTTACGCTCAATCACTGTTTATACCAGGATAATTTTAGCCCAGTCAAAAGAAGTTCAGTCAGAAATCTGGGTTGGGGTAGGAGCAATCATATTGTAGTGCGTGAAACGATAAATTGTCCCTCTCTGATTCTCGTGTATTTAAGAAAAAAAGGAAGAAGAAACCTCGTAGTTCCCATCCAAAAGAATCCCCTTGTAAGGCCTTCAGGTTTGCCACGGTTGAACTGGCCCACATAGACTTTACTAGAAGGATTTGCTTGTCACCTTTGTGGTTTAACCTGTGCTCTTAATCGCGCGGTTGGCAGATCAATCAACTCTGAAAGGCCCCATATCGACCACTAGATCCTTACTGAAATGAGGCTTAGCTGGCGTCAGCGGAAGATTGTCCTGAACACCGAGTGGGGGACAGAACAACTGAGGATGACCGAGAAACCGCGGATGGTAGTACTGGTCGGTTCGGACTTTGTGTTATATTACTTAAAATTGAAGGATGTGATGACTGCGTGGTTGAATCCGCTGGCGGGTCTGTGGCCCACTTCGTTCATTGCACAACTCATGCGAGAAAACATCACAGATATGATATTCGCCAGGCTAATTACAATTCTCTTCAAATAACGTTGGTCGTCAAGGTGAAATAAGTGGAATACAGGGGTAATAGGTTCGTTTCCAGGGCCCGGCAACTTACAACGAAGAGAGCTCATAATTATCAATTAAAACACCATGCTAATTACAGTCCCTGGTCCAACTCCCGACATGTACTGGTTCCTAAGCCCTTATCCCGGTACCACATAACTTCTCATCGACTGAGTCGAACGTTAATTGATGTTCTGCCTGTTAATTACCATGTTTTGGAGACAAACTCACTACCGCTGCCTCACTTCTGCACGTTGACAGCTGAATTTAGCCTGATGAGTATCCCTAACGCCAAGTCGGTTCACCAAGTCTTTTTTCTCATTGGATTGTATTTCGCTTTATTGAATGGAACCAAGTACCTCGAAGAAACTTTCAGTCCCACGTCTCTAGGACCTAATTCAACCTGATAGAACCAATGCTGTTCATTGTCAAGAGTGAGAAAAAAGTTCCGGAAACTTTGTGGATGTGTTTGGCGATCAACGGTCGGCGAATTTTTCCATAAAGTTAATAGGGTGTGCTGAGAGTCGCCACAATCTCAGACTGCAATTGTCTGGAAAAAGTAAACACTGATACCCAAGTTGACTGAACTACCGTGAATACTGGTTAGCGTTGGAAAGGCAATGGGCTATCTGGCAATCAAACCAACCAAGAACCGTCACGTTCCTGTGTTGCCGAGCTACCAAGATACAAGGTACTATTCATACAGATGGAAGACGTTTTGGATCGACTGGTAAGTCTCCGTAGTCAAAAAGCAAAAGTGCGGATTTTCTGTAGTGTCGATAGTCGTTTTTTGGAGATAGAGAGCAGCTAGTGCATCTGGGAATAGCAGATGCATAAATATTGTAAGACCGACAGTAAAAATCGCTCAGCTGTAGAACCCATTCGGTACCTAGTTGCCATGCCAACGGAAAGAGGCACGAGGGCTGGGATACTGCCCTGCTGCCCAGTCCTAGACAGGAGTAGTTGAGATGCCGAGGTCGGGTTAGAACCATGGACCTTCCGACGCCTCTAACAGTGTAGCCCTAAAATGAAGAATACGACGAAGTCTTCGGCGTGTAAGCATAATTTTCGCTTGATAGGTAGACCAGCGAAGTTGAAAAGTAATTGAATGACACTATGGAATCCGAGTCCAATTTCTATACTTCAAATCGGATGCAAAGAAAAATCGCGCATTACCTTCACACTAAAGTGCATTAAACTGTAAAAAATGGACCTCATAACCCATTTCAAAAGAAACTAACCAACTGCAAGATGTTAGTTTTCAGATTATTCTTGTCAGGAGCAAAAGTAAGCGACATATGGTTCGATGAGGCAAATATATAGGACAACACACTGTGCTATGGCGGGTCCAGTTCCAGATTAGTCGGACAGCGTGAATCAAGATGCTCACTTGTCCTTTTCACAGCGGGCGAAAATGGAACACTCACAAATAATCTCATGCCCCATCGGTCGTCCCCTGCTGCATATAGCAGGAGGGAGGTGAGCGAAAACATACTACCGCTGACGTCTCCTTCCGTTCTCTCTCTCACATGTTCGATCTTCTCTCCCTCCTCAGTCCGTTTCTACAGACATCTCCGTAGGCCCATTAATAAGGACTGGTGAATACGATCGTCGCACATTGCTGTTAGCTGCAGTATATACCGCTGACTTGGGCGCCACAAGCACAGACAATACGGAGTCAACCCCGAGGCTCAGTTCATGAGTCCTTAGCGTTCGAAGTCTGAAAGAAGCTAGACAATAAAATGTTTGCATGTACGCTGGAATAGCTTCCCATTGATGTGTTTTATATCTTTGAAGCGAGGATTCGAGACCTGAGTACGGTTGTTCAACTGACCTCCCCATCAGTTTCCACTAATCCAGAAGCCACTGCGGCTGCTTATGCTGGGTGTGGCGTCGCTCTACATCCACGAGAGTACTCCGTAAACGCATCGGTCATAGCTGCTTGCTCGTGTCTGCTTACCCCCTCTCAACAGAGTGTAGCTCTCGTACCCTGAAATCAGATTTGAGCGGCTCGTTCAGGCTGACTAAGACCTCAGATATTGCTGTGGTCCACAAGGATATGAATGTGCTGAAGCCCGATTGGGCGGTCGTCTAGTACTAACACTGGATCCCAAGCAACACTAAAACGGTCGAAGACCGGACGCGTATTCCTCCTAATTGACAGCACAATACAGTTCGACGAACTGTCAGAATTCAGGTGAAAAAATCATCTATGAGGATCAAGGAACTTGCTGGGTTCAGGAAGCTGAAACAGGCAAGAAACTCTAGGAATGGGTGTAGACTGTTCCAGCTGATACGTGCAACAGCCCCAAGGAGACCTCAAGTTGACGAAATGATCACAGGTAAAAACGCATCTTTTGTGTGGAAAAGGACAGCACGTGAACAATTTGGTTTAACACTCTAACGAAGAGTGGGGCCATATGACACTCGTTGTGCTTGGCTGGAGACACCGAACGATATGGCGGATAATCGATGCCACGCTTTGCAGTCGATGACCTCCAGCTTTATCTGGCCATTGTGAAGACGAATAGAAAAGAGGATGTGAGTCTGCAATTTAAGAGTGGCTGTGTCAGTTGACAACAGTCTGCTGTAAACCACACTCACCGAACGTATTCGTTCATTTCAATCATTAAAACTGTATCCGTCTGGATCCCACAGTCTAACTGGTCGTTCTGTCCTGCATGTCACAGCTTTCAGTACGCTGGTGTTTATATCGGTAGAATTGGTTGCAAGCTCTCTAATAGAACACTTTACAAATTAGTTACTGCGCCCTCTGTGATAAGGCGAATCGATCACACAATGAGGTCACCAGGTCAGGTGAAGGCATACACCGATACATGCTCGTACAGACTTGAAACAAATCACAGTCCATGTAGAACACAAGCTGAATAGCAATCGCTTACTCTTCTGCAAGCTTCTTTGCTTCATTCCTCGGACATTCTCAGACAAATTCTCATAATATTGGTCCTATTCACGTTAAGTACGTTCAAGATAAAGGCCGATTGATCATAGGTACTTAGGCATAAAAAATCGTTCAGCTGTAGCACCCTTTCAGTGCCTAACTACCATGCCACCCGAAGGTTGCACGAGGGCTGGGATACTGCCAGGTTGCCCAAGCCTAGACAGAAGTCGAGAGGCAGAGGCCGGGTTCGAACCACGGACCCTCCGGCCAGTAAATTCGCGCTCTAACCACTTGGGCATATGTCCTCAAAGCTCCCGCACTCAAGACATCCGGAACAAAGGATGAAATTTTTCACAAGCCCCCGACTCCACACCACGATAAGGTCCAGTCTCTAGGTGCGTTCTGATTGGTTTTGGTTGTTTGTATTTGGACTCTGGATGTTTTTCGGATATAAAAAAGATAATCGTTCAGACGTAACACCCTTCCGGTGCCTAGTGGTTTTGTCGCCCAAAAGAACAAGAACGAGAGCTGAAATGCCGTCACGTTTCTCAAACCACAACGGTCGATATGTCGGGGGTCGGGCTCAAACCATTCGTTCAGCAATTACCCGTCTTGCCACTGGGCCGAAATGCTGACTTCGCAACTGGTTCCAAGCTTGTTCAGTTGACTGAGAATGATCGAAATTTTCAGGCCTCATGGGGTAGCTTCTTAACTTATCAAGGGGAACTAACGCGAAAGCACGACGCCATGTCCTGCAAACCTCCAACGATGGCCAAATTAAATAATAGCGTCGCAGATCACTCCGTCACCAACGACTAAAACGTCCATGAATGAATACTCAGCACAGAATAGCACTGGTGCAACAGATATGCCCATGGGATCTACCCTTAACATATATCACTGCCAAACTCTGAAGCGGTGGTTAGCCGGGGATAGATTTCCCACAACTTCCACAATTAGAGACCCCCTTGAATCAATGTTTGACAACATAAGACGTGTACCATACAAAAATGGTTAGGTATCATGCTCTACAATGACTTTTTGTCTGCAAAACCTCCTCGATATTCCACTGACTACCGCGTCAACAGAAATAACCGAGAAGCGGTTTTCACGTTCCCGCGCCACGTATACAGATAGAATCGGAAGGTGACGCCGTAGAGCCACAAATGAAAGGTAATTTTCCTGGTGTGGTCGCCAAGAATTTAACATACACCAGGTTCAAGAACCTTAGGACAGTATTCTTCTGAGGATGGGACATTCAATTTCACTTCGCTTCTTATTTTAGCGAAGCTATTTTTGAACTTTCATCCGCAATCTGGGGCCGACGGACATCTCCTGGTCTTATGCCTGCTACACGGATTGATGAGTCCGAGGGGTCATAAGGTCCTACGCGCTCATTCCCATTTACCGTTTTTGCCGAGCGACTGACTGACCCCAGCTTTCAGGTATTGCGAGACTAATAGGAAATTGATTATATTGGCATAAGACATAAATGAGATGTAAACACTGAGCTGTTTATCCGCCTCAACCCGAGTTGCCAGATGTGGCAGCACGGGCCTTTGCTTCTTGTTTGGCTTGGAGTGCCCTTGCATCTCTGCAGATAAATGCTCATCGACAACCACACAATACCTCAAGCGACGTTCCTCCAGAGTCATCCCTTTATTCCCGTCCTTATCAGCCGCACCTGTGGACTTCTTTTTCGCTTGTTCCTTTTTCATCTGTTTTTCACGGGCCAACTCCCTCTGATTTCCACCTAAAAGTGCAAAGGTAACTGCACAAAGAAATAAAACTGACTTGCGTGTCATCACTGAGCTAACAAGAAACGTCAGACTCCCCGCAGCCCTAAGGCCACTGAAAAATGCGAGCGCCCAAATACCATGTGACCTTAAGAGCTTCAAGGTTTCAGGGATTCACGGATTGATACGCAGGATGGGGGCTTTGTCAGATCCGTTTTGTTCTTGTCGTTAAGCGGTTGTCGTTCAACTGAAAGGCATAAGTGAGAAAGGGTGAAGCACTGCTCTTTCCGTGAATCCGTGAAAATGTCCTCAGCGCGGGACAGAATGCTTGCTAGCGCGAGAAATCCCATAAATAAATCTCTAATAGTACTTTGAACTGGGTTCCAGAAGGAGCGTGGACAAGGTCGTTCCACGCAGCTATTACCCAAAATGAGGAAAAATTAGCCTAATGAATGTGTGCACTCTGAACTTGAGAATATTTTACCATGTCCCCGCTATGTTTGTGAAAAACCTTTTGGCCAGGCTTTGTTCAAACAGGGCATAAGAACTAGGTCCCCTCGGAGGCGACGATACTCCAAGGGAAGGAGGTCAGGCACCGCGAGACGCGCCTCCTAGTCCACGGACTTGAGGCCGGCAACGGTTTTCGTAGCGGCTCACTGGACAGTCTCAGTGAGGTTGACGTCCTTCGGGCATCCTGGGTACACAAATGGATTGGCGCATCCAAGGAGCGGTCTGAGGTAAGCCCAATAGACTATCTAGGAGGTCGTGCGATTGATATGGGAGAAGGTGCGCCCAGTCATGCGGAAAATGACGGATGCCTTTTGGGCCGATTTCTCATGGTAAAGTAAGAAGGACAAGTCTGAGGAGACCCAGATACCGAAATCATTCCGTGCGTCTATCCTCGTAATGTTTTCTGGGCCTTTCTCACCATGAATGACAAAAGCATTCGTGGAGTCTCCTCCAAGTGACATGTGGACACACTTTTCGTCATTTAGAGGAAGGTACCAGTCCAACGACCACTTCTTGGCAGCGTCTAACTCCATTTGGTTGGCCCTGGCATTGGGACCCCAGGACATCAAGTCGTTCGCAAAAAGTAGACATGCACTTGCAAGAACATCTGGAAGGTCATTGGCGCAGATCAGAAACATTAGTGGTACCAGAACGGAGCCTTGAGGAACTCCAATGGGGACCGACGCTTGAAGAGAGCAGGTAGAACCTACCCCCACTCGGAATGATCTGTCTGGTAGGGGCGCCTTTATCGAGTGAAGGATTTTCCCCAGAATCACGTCAGACTCTAGCTGTGGAGCAGCGGGACATGTGGGACCCTATTAAGTGATTTTGAGGCGTCGAAAAATATAGCATCCAATATGAGTCCCTCGTTCTTGGCTTGGACTAGGCTGTCCATAAACACGAGAACGTTCGTCACACAACAACGGTTTAGGAGACATCCGCGTTGAGCTGGAGATATCAGGCTACTGGAAGTAAGGTGATCTAGAATAACTCGCTTCAGAATGTGCTCCATCGCCTTGCACGGCACGCTAGTGAGGCTTATAAGCCTGTAACTACCGGGCGATAGTCGGTTACAAGTTTTATAAATTGGCGTGGCAATCACTTCCTTCCAAGCAGTGGGAAGGCAACCTTCATTAGGCGACTGACGAAACGCCATGTATAAATGATTTGCCAGTGTGGACGACGTTTCCTTCAGGGTCCTTGGGTGGACCTTGTGAAGCCCCAACGCGCGGAATGGGTTGATCATATGCAAGAGTTGACAAATGTCCTCCACCGTGAAGACCAAATCGGTTAGAGTCTGTTATTAGTTACGGCTTGACACGATTGTATGTGACGGGGACGCTGGGGCCTAATATAGACTTGCATAGTGATCTCTGTAAAGCTCAGATACCACTGTTGGGTCACTCATGAGTTCTCAGTTCCTGTCCCTCAAGGAGAACTGCGGATGGCTTGTTTCTGCGGCGATTTCTCATGTATTTGAACAGTACGTTTCTGGTTTTCCGATGGAGGTCCTGAATGGTAGCTTGTTTCCGTATGTTCCATTTGCGGATTTCTGATTTACAGCGGTTCCGCATTTTACGAAATGCTAGTCCATCTCCAGTGTCTCCTGTAATCAACTTTTTGAGAAAAAGTTGAGACCTCTATTCCAGAAGACACTGAATCCATCTAGGTAGCCTGCGGTTTATCCGACTCCACGCGGGTCTTTTAGGGCGAACATCGTGTCAACCTCGTGAACCTTCTGGACCGCGATACGATATAAACCTTACACCGAAGCTGGCCCCAGTTTACGTTGTTCAAGAAAAATGCGCATTCTTAAGAAGTCTCACGGCAGAAGTCTCTAGACCATGTTTGAGGTTCGGGGTTTCTGGCCCCATAGCAGAACCAAAGGTCAGCACGCAGTGATCGCTATGTCCCACACTTAGACACATTCCCTGGTTCTGTTCGTCGACAGACGATTCTTATATTACACCAGTGCCGAGCACAATGCTTTCTTTATGATATACATAGCTTATATTAGGCTTGCTCCGAATCCTTTCGAGGATTTCGGATATCATTAACTTAAACGTACCGAAAGCAGTCTGGACCCATTCCTTGTTAGATTTCACCTCCCTTAGAAGCTGACACCTCATCAATCTACCTGAATATCCACTATCCAGAAGTTTGCTCCGTAATTCACTTTTGACCGTTGTCCGACAGCATTCTTTTGTGCACAGGGTCTTTATTCGGCTAAATATTGGTGGTGTCATATTAGCTAATACTGTCTTCGGATATGCAGCCTAGTGGTTCAAAATTATCTTAGTGTCAGTTGGCCTCTTGCACACTGTGATCTCTGGTGGTGCCCCGACCCTACGTTTCTTACAATCCAAGGAGGCCATATGATCAATAGAGCGACGAACCCCGCAAGCGTTCAGACTACTGATGCACCTATGAATGAAGCTCAGGGACTTCCCATCACATACCATTGACAACTTTTCCCTGTGTAAACAAGGTCCCATTTGCTGTTGCACCTAATCATGTTGTGCCATCAACCGCAAATACTGACGTGGGTGCTCGCATGGTACCCTTATACTCCCAGTGCCTTGTGACTGTTTCCAGCACTGGACCCACCCCAAACTATCCGTCGGCCTTCAGCTTCATAGCCACACGAGACCCTGGACCCTCCGTCGCTCTTGCGAATGAACTTTTTGCGTTACCAAACACGAAAACTGCAAATGTCGCCATCAGCCCAACAGAATTATCTTCAACTCCTTAGACGACTAATTCGGCACCTCTCTCAGCGAGAGCAGTGACCACACCAGTCGCTGGCAGCGATTGTCAACGCACCATCAACTGCCACCCCGGAGAATTAGTCCCTTGTTTTTTTTACAAATGACTCGACTTTGCTCCTGCCTTCCTTAATTAAATAACAAGTACATCAACTCACAATGACCACGTACTTGATGAAACGTCGCACGTGCAATTACCGACGCCCATATCAGACCCTTATGTATTTCCACCATCTCGCTTGCCACTTACGCCCTATTAGTAGACCGTTTCGGGATGCCGCCTATCCTCCAACACCCTCTGCATCATTTTGTACCGAACCCCGTCCATACCTCCCGACAAAGTGATACTAATTACTATAATAATATATTTCCCAGTTTGTGAGTGCCATACCGTCAGGTATGATAATAATTTTACGATCAGAATAAAAGCATGACTGACGAGGATGGTAAGCACAAGGGGGTGCATCATGCTAAGTAGGCACGATCAACACTAAACCGGCGCTGGTAAGGAAGCACGGTCGCCATGCGTAATTGGAGACTATCAAGCAAGATTAGATCGTTAGAATTTGGAGGTGGCGGTAAAAAAACAAAGCAAAGGCGGGCTTAACAAGAGCCTTCCCGTCTGACACATGAAGAGAAAAGTGTAACAGTGAAAAATGTGGAACCAGAACATCTAATCAGGTGAAAACAGCAGACATGGCGTCAAATAGCCGGTCATGTTGGACTAAAACCTAAAACCACCACTAAGGCTTCGTGGCCTTGAACTGTTGGGCTCATGGCCAGGGCCACAAAAAGCGTAGGTGTAGTTGATAGAGTGGAGGGATTAGAAAAGCGGATAAGTGGTAACGATAATCACAGAAACACGGTATACGGCTAAATTGTAGAAACTGATCGGTATCGCTGTTTTGTAGTCGGGCATAATAGATCTTTGGAAACCGGAACACGAACTGTATGGAAGCACAGAAACACAGAGATGATAAAATTCGAACCAAAAGTTGAGCAGGCGGGAAACCGGCGCGAAACCGAAATCTCAAGATCAGGTGTTGTAGATTTTTTCATTATTCTGGCCCATCCATAGGTCTTTTACCAGTTGTTTTATACTGGATAGCTATTTTTCACGGTGCCAAACAGGCTTTCATTTCTCCAGTAGGCCTAATTAGTGCTAGCCCCATTTTGTAGAGCGTGCTTAGTCCTCATCTACATAATGGTTCAGAACTCTCAACTGTATTCCACCAAATAAATCATTCCTCAACCTGCTCCAAAGTTCCTCATTATGTCACCGGTCCCGTCTTCCTCAAAGCGGTCGCTAGACCTCGAATCCCCATCAGCTATCCTTCCGGCATGTTCAACGAAGCGGTTTAGATCCAGAAGATCCAGCTCCCAACCCCCTCGCCTCTCGAAGCCGGCAAAAACAACATCCCAGGCAACTTTAGATTGTTCAGTTGTTTAAAATGACATATACTTGCCTCGTCAACCCGGCAACACTCTCACCATTGCCA
>NW_008751720.1:1312956-1313652 GCF_000715545.1 Opisthorchis viverrini | reverse complement strand
CTGATGTGAACAGACCCATAGAACTATTTAGGTCGAGTGATTTGAATGCCTGCAAACATGTCGACATGATGACTGAAGTCATTGAATCAGATGCTACTTCGGAATCAACAAACTACGATCATTGTGGGCAACTTGTTTGTCCTTGGTCATATGCCTGCAGCTGTCTCTGAATGCCAGATTGAGAGTAAACTACTAAGTGCCAACAACAGGATATCGTGACTCATTGTTAGACGGTAAAATCACCAGTTCCGATCATCATAAGTGCAGCCACCCATAGTTCCTACTTATCGCTTATAGACCGAACCCCCGATATAGACTCTTATGAACACAAGCCACTCCATTGTACACTTTTGAGCATGTATGCACTGCCATCGTCTACCTGTGGTGCGATCTCTTGGTGAATGTTACTTTCCAATGTGGGTTTCCCTGTCCGTAAAGGTTATTGTGGGTTACCGGGCTTATGCCTTCTTCACATGAATATTTGAAAGTTCCTATTAGTGATAAAATGTAAGCATATCAGGTTGGTTTACCCCACCATATGACATTGATCGGCCAGTCAGTTGAGTTAGCAACCGCAATGTGGGGAACAGTTCTTGGTTGTTGGTCTGTTCGCCGAGCTTGAATGTCGGATTGGATCGCATTCATCACCAATCGAGGTCAGTGCAGAGTTGAGTGGGTGAATTCTTCCTCTTCTGC
>NW_008751720.1:1307859-1308165 GCF_000715545.1 Opisthorchis viverrini | reverse complement strand
CCCAACAATTAGTTTGTTCGGGTCAGGTAAAGCTTGAGCGTGAGAAAGTAGCGTAGATAGACGATTAATCGAGCCAATGGAATGTGGAGGATGTATGTACAAACACCCGAGGATGAACGGTGGATTAGCCCGACAGGCAGAAAGCCAAACAGAGTCTGGAGTGTCCGCCAGTAGTGGATCGTCAATGGTGGAGACTTCCATATCAGTTCTGGCGTATATGAGGCAGCCACCTCCACGGCGGTGGGAACGATCAGAACGGAAGATAGTGTATCCCGGTAGGGAGATAAGAGCATCAGGTGTGCTAGG
>NW_008751720.1:1300521-1302734 GCF_000715545.1 Opisthorchis viverrini | reverse complement strand
TTGTCCCCATCCAACCTATTCCCTGCACCTGACATCCCTACAACAGTGCAACCAGTGAGTCTGCTTGCTTTCATATTAAACCACATTTTTGAGACAAAACTTGTCTTGTGCTCCCAATTTGAATTATCCAATCTCCATCTTCACTTTTGCTCGTTGTGACTCCGCCGTTTACCTAACCACCCAAGGTCACTCATGGCCAGCAATGGTTTTCAGTTTTAGTTCGTGCCACCTGACTGTATTTGATCTAGTCGAACCTCATACCCATTTTTTCTAAAAAGTTGGGAAACAACCTATTATTGCTATATCATCGGGTGTTCCCCGCTGTTTGTGACATTGTCCTCTTTTTGTGCAATCCGCACCCCTACAAATCCCTCGATCATGCTCCATTCTGACTGTAAATTTATCATCATGCCAAACGGTATGCCACCCACAAGTTGGGAATAAACACTATTGTCATTATTATGATTAATATGTCATGGAGGCAGGTGAGTGGGGGAATTAAGTTTCGCGCGTATATCCGTAAAACCAGAGGAAATAGAAATCCAGAATTCAGATTAGCGCAACAAGTAGTACATATGTATTCGAATCGGCGTATATGTGCAACATATGGAATATTAGTGCAAGAGAATAATTAACAGAGCAATGAATAGAGTATCAATCATGTTAATCACACTCGCCACAACGTGAATTAGCGTGTGGGTGTTTGTAGTCCAGTGGTGACCTTGATCGCAATCTTTCGTATCTTCCCGGATTGAAAACTTCTGATTTTTCACAGGTAGTGCGTTCCTCGGATACGTTCTGTTCGGATAACATAAGATCATCTACAAAGGATTCATAAGTGTTTGAAACAGCTGGGGTGCCGTTAACAGACTGACCTCTGGTATTGAAACCCGACCTGATCAATATGCCTCCGATGACAAGAGAGGTCATCCAAATCGAGAACTGTGACCATCCGTTGTTTGCCAGTTGATAAAAGTGCTATCCCTGTAGCTGATCGCAAATCATTACCCTTGAAAAATTTAACATCAGCCGTTTCGGCACAGTCAAGACTTGTACGTAACGAACGAGATTTGAATAGAAGCGCCGGACTCCTCTCATTAACGGAGTGAAGATCATTCCCGTATCACATTAGAAAAGTATCAACCCCACGGTCTAATTCCACAAGCGTAGTAGGAGAGGATGAAATGATGGCAGACTTTAGTGTTAGGACTAACTCCTTAGCAAGTCCATTCGGCTGAGCATGTCGCAGAGGAATAAGCAGATGTGGACATCCAAGACCTTTCAACCATTCCTCAAGGAATTTTGCAGTGAAGTGTGTGCCAGTATCAGTGATCAAAACACTTGGTAGACCTTTGTGACAGAACACTTTCTTCAACGCTTTCTGAGTGAATTCGGCACTTGGAGACGTAATTGGAAAAACTTCAGGCCAGCGCGAATATGCGTCAATAACAACCAAAGCATAGTATTTGCAGAGAAAAGGACCACAGTAGTCGGTATGAACTCGTTGAAACGCTTGACGAACAGGCTCGTGTAAACCAACTGGAATACTTCGTATCCTGGGTATTTTCATGCCACCTGTAGCCTTGGGACCTCAAGAATCAGTTGTTTGATTTCATTCTCATTCAAAGGAGTCGGTAAAGATACTGGTGCGCAGTGAGCGCGGAGCTTTGAGTCCAATAATCGATGGTCCCGGCGTTGAAACCAAAAAGTTACAATCGATAGAGGTACCTTGGAGCAATCTTACAGGGATCGTGCAACTACCAACTAGGGGTACAGAATGTCCAGTAATACAGCGAATAATGACATCTGTGGGCACTATCACGGCACTGGGATAGAATGCAGTTAGATCTGAGTGTGGAATAATGGACTCAACGCTACCAGTGTCAACAATGAAATCACGCTTTTGGCCATCAGTAGATATCAAAGTTCTAAAAACGGGACGAATTTTGGGACAAAACAGGTAGAGAAAGAGTAGAAATATCTTCAGACAATGCCTTTACGTCAGTACTTGGATCAGAAGTTAAGTGACACACTTTCTTGGACTTACAGACAAGTTGAATGTGTCCTGTTTTACCGCAGATGAAACATTTCGCTCGTCTGTGGGGGCATGAATATCTGGAATGGTTTTGTCCACAAGACTCGCATTTCCCAAATGTTTGAGCCATCGGATTAGGGTTACGATCTGTGAAGTGACGTGTTGATGGATTTGGGGC
>NW_008751720.1:1297231-1297948 GCF_000715545.1 Opisthorchis viverrini | reverse complement strand
TAGAAGCGCCGGACTCCTCTCATTAACGGAGTGAAGGGCATTCCTGTATCACATTAGAAAAGTATCAACCCCACGGTCCAATTCCACAAACGTAGTAGGAGAGGATGAAATGATGGCAGACTTTAGTGTTAGGACTAACTTCCTTAGCAATCCATTCGGCTGAGCATGTCGCAGAGGAATAAGCAGATGTGGACATCCAAGACCTTTCAACCATTCCTCAAGGAATTTTGGCGTGAAGTGTGTGCCAGTATCAGTGATCAAAACACTTGGTAGACCTTCGTGACAGAACACTTTCTTCAACGCTTTCTGAGTGAATTCGGCACTTGGAGACGTAATTGGAAAAACTTCAGGCCAGCGCGAATATGCGTCAATAACAACCAAAGCATAGTATTTGCAGAGAAAAGGACCACAGTAGTCGGTATGAACTCGTTGAAACGCTTGACGAACAGGCTCGTGTAAACCAACTGGAATACTTCGTATCCTGGGTATTTTCATGCCACCTGTAGCCTTGGGACCTCAAGAATCAGTTGTTTGATTTCATTCTCATTCAAAGGAGTCGGTAAAGATACTGGCGCGCAGTGAGCGCGGAGCTTTGAGTCCAATAATCGATGGTCCCGGCGTTGAAACCAAAAAGTTACAATCGATAGAGGTACCTTGGAGCAACCTTACAGGGATCGTGCAACTACCAACTAGGGGTACAGAATGTCCAGTAACACA
>NW_008751720.1:1244539-1293916 GCF_000715545.1 Opisthorchis viverrini | reverse complement strand
TAGAAGCGCCGGACTCCTCTCATTAACGGAGTGAAGGGCATTCCTGTATCACATTAGAAAAGTATCAACCCCACGGTCCAATTCCACAAACGTAGTAGGAGAGGATGAAATGATGGCAGACTTTAGTGTTAGGACTAACTCCTTAGCAAGTCCATTCGGCTGAGCATGTCGCAGAGGAATAAGCAGATGTGGACATCCAAGACCTTTCAACCATTCCTCAAGGAATTTTGCAGTGAAGTGTGTGCCAGTGTCAGTGATCAAAACACTTGGTAGACCTTTGTGACAGAACACTTTCTTCAACGCTTTCTGAGTGAATTCGGCACTTGGAGACGTAATTGGAAAAACTTCAGGCCAGCGCGAATATGCGTCAATAACAACCAAGGCATAGTATTTGCAGAGAAAAGGACCACAGTAGTCGGTATGAACTCGTTGAAACGCTTGACGAACAGGCTCGTGTAAACCAACTGGAATACTTCGTATCCTGGGTATTTTCATGCCACCTGTAGCCTTGGGACCTCAAGAATCAGTTGTTTGATTTCATTCTCATTCAAAGGAGTCGGTAAAGATACTGGTGCGCAGTGAGCGCGGAGCTTTGAGTCCAATAATCGATGGTCCCGGCGTTGAAACCAAAAAGTTACAATCGATAGAGGTACCTTGGAGCAATCTTACAGGGATCGTGCAACTACCAACTAGGGGTACAGAATGTCCAGTAATACAGCGAATAATGACATCTGTGGGCACTATCACGGCACTGGGATAGAATGCAGTTAGATCTGAGTGTGGAATAATGGACTCAACGCTACCAGTGTCAACAATGAAATCACGCTTTTGGCCATCAGTAGATATCAAAGTTCTAAAAACGGGACGAATTTTGGGACAAAACAGGTAGAGGACGAGTAGAGATATTTTCAGATAATGCTTTCACGTCAGCATTTGGGTCAGAAGTTAAGAGACACTTTTGACTTATGGAAAAGCTGAATGTGTCCCTTGTTTGCCGCGGATAAAACACTTGGCTCGTCTGAGGGTATGAATAGCTGGAGTGTTTTCATCCATAAAATTCACACTTCCCAATTTTTTGATCCATCGGATTAGAGTGACGATCTGTGAAGTGACGTGTTGATGGATTGGAGGCACGAAAATTTGTTCGAAGTTTGGATTTGTTGTTCGCCTGCATCTTTGAATTATTTCTTTAAATATAATTTAACAAGACTGCTTCCTCACTCTTTGTTACACGCTTCAAATCTTCATACTGCTCACATAGTTTCCGAATAGTCTGAAATTTCTGATCCGGACAGAGCAGTAAATTTAGCTTTAATTCGGGCAGTTGGATGTCAGCAACGAGCCTATCACGCGGCTGGTCTTCTAATTGGACACCGCAGTCACATTTGGCCGCCCATGTCTGCAGCTGCAGTACGAAATCACGAACCGGCTGTGAATGGGAGCGGGTCAACATAATGAACCCAGCTCTTTCAGCTGCTACGAACTTACTCGGTTTGAAGCCTTGAAGAACTATTTTCTTCGATGCATTGTAGGAAATATCGATTGGAGATTACAGATATACCAAATTTTTGATCGATCGACACGCCTCCTTGCTAAAAAAATGTGGGAAATATGCCGTGAGTTTCTTATCATCCATACCAGATTTTGTGAGACACCATATGTCGAACAGTTCCAAATAATCCTTTACGTCTCGCGCAGAAATCCTGGAGTTCCAATGCCAGCGCCCTCCAAATGGATGTAGACGCTGCCAAGCAGTGGTCGTTGGACTGGCACCTTCCTCTGAATGATGAAAAGTGCGTCCATGTGTCGTTTGGAGGGGATTCAGCGAATGCCTTTGTTATGCATGGTGAAAAGGGACCAGAAAACATCATGAGGATAGATGCCAAAAAAAGATTTGGGCATCTGGGTCTCCTCAAACTTGTCCTTCGCACTACACCATGAGAAATCGGCCCAAAAGGCATTCGCCGTTTTACGGATGATCCGACGTACCTTCTCCCGTATTACGGGAGACGTCAGACCGCTCCTGGAGTACGCCAACAAAGTTGTCTACTCAGGACGTACGAAAGACGTTACCCTCATTGAGCGTGTCCAGCGGGCCGCCACGAGAATAGTTGCCGGCCTCAAGTCCGTGGACTACGAAACGCGTCTCGCGACGCTTGATCTATTTCCCCTGGAGTACCGTCGCCTCCAAGGGGACCTAATTCTTACCTACGCCCTGTTTGAACAAAGCTTGACAAACAGGTTTTTTACCGTTGACCCAGCAAACACCCGGCGGGGACATAGTAAGAAAATCTTCAAGCTGCCATGCCATCATTGGCCTGACATGCGTCGGTTTTTAGACAACCACTTAGCGAACTTCACACTTATTGTAGTTCACAGTAAGTCAGAAGAACACGTAAGTATGGACACAGGTGTATTGAGTACACGCGGTCAAACTGGTCCGCTTTCGCGGCAGGTAAGCAAAACAACTGTGTCATATCCAGTCAACCCACGGCGCTCACGCGAGCCAATCAATCGGACACGTATCCAATCTGCCACTCAAGTCACACGTCAGATCGATGGTGGGACGAAGAACGGACACGCACACGCGCAAATTCTCTGACACACCGAAGCAGCTACTACAGTCCTCCACCGCTAGATTTAGCCAACTCCAGCTTGGTAGCGTTCGACCAGCCTTGACTCCCTAGCCGACCGGCGCAGACACCTTGACGCATCTGTGGGTGTTTCGGACCTCTCTTGCTCCCGTTCGGAGTCCACCTGCACTGTCGTCTCCAGTGTTTGTTCTGCATCTGGTCCATGATTCCAAGTTCTGATATGGTCTAAATGACGGCGTATTAACCTCCCGTCTTCTAACAGCATGTCAATAAGGTTACGGTTTGTCGACCTCACACATCCATGCACCCATTCATTATCTGAAGGCTGAAGTTTGACGTAAACCTCCTCGCCATCCCGTAATGTGCGAGGTCGGTCGTGTTTATCCGCGTTTTACTTCATGGAAAACTGCTGTTGTTTTACCTTAAGCGACAAATCTGGTCGCAGCAGATTCGAACGTGTTCTGAGTCTTCGGTCCATTAGCAATTTGCAGGGGGCCTGGCCCGTAATAGTTTGCGGCGTAATTCTGTATTGCAGCAAAAACTTGTCCAACCTTGCTTGTAGGGGACCAGGGCTTTGTTTTCTCAACCCATTCTTTAACGTTGCCACCGCGCGTTCCCCCAGGCCGTTAGAAGCGGGATGGTATGGTGCTGTAAGAACATGCGCAATCCCGTTGGCTCTCAGAAACTGCTGAAATTCCACATTGGTAAAAGCCGTGCCGTTATCAGAAGCAGTCATATCCGGCACACCATGCGATGCGTAAATGCTGTGAAGTGTAGACATGGTCAACGTACTAGATGCAGTCCTAGTGGGCACTGCCTCAATCCAATTGGAATATGCATAGACAATCGTCAGGATCATGTAACCTTCAACAGGGCCACAATAATCCACTTGTATGCGGCTCTACGGTCGTGACGGCCACTGCCATGGTGATATGGGTGCTGCTGCGGGCAAAGCCCTGCTTTGCTGACTTGCTTCACACCTTTGAACGATCATTTCCACATCGTGATTGATACCAATTCCCTTGTCCTGGAGCGTACCGCAAATGATACCGATAGCATGCAAGTTTTAAGGTCCAACGTTGCGTTCTAGGTGACGTTATTTGGGGTATTGTTTTATTTTCTCCGAGAATTCCAAGTAGAGGCTTGTGGTCCGTAAATATGTCGAACGTTTGTCCGAAAAGTTAGTGCTGAAAGCGCGTGACTCCGAACAGAATCGCCAATGCCTCCTTATCAATTTGTGCGTAATTCCTCTCTGCAGGCGACATGAAGCGTAAGCAACTGGTTTGAGGATTCCCGATTTATCCTTCTGCGATAACACAGCTCCAACACCATATGGTTGAATCGAAATGAGTAAGCACCGGAGGATTCGTAAGGGCACGTTTCGCCTGTTGAAACACCTTCTCTTGTTCTTGATTCCAAATCCAGCTGACTCCCTGACGTAGCAAGTAATTCGGTGGGTGAAAAAGTGTGGCAGCTTGCGGGATAAACCTCGCGTAGTGATTAACCATGCCGAAGAAAGATCTTAGTTCATGTTTATTCCTTGGTTGCGGTGACTCTAATATTGGACGTATTTTCTCGGCTAGAGGGGCCAAACCATCCGCACTGCTGCGGAAACCCAAATAGTCCACCTGATCTACGAGGAAGCCACACATCTCCTTCTTTATTTGTAGTCCACACTCCTTCAAACGATCGAGTACCAGTTTCAGCAACTTCAAATGCTCCTCAATGTTGCACCAGGTTATCAGAATATCGTCTAGATAGACGAACGTTTTAGGTATCCCCGCGATAACATTTTCAATTGTGCGTTGAAATATGGATGGAGCGGAATGGATTCCAAAAGGAAGGCGATTAAACATAAACAGACCTCTATGAGTACTGATGGTTGTAACAGGTTTCGCCTCCTCCGTTAATTCCAATTGCTCATAAGCCTGAGCTAGGTCTAGTTTTGAAAAATATTTGCTCTTACCGATTTGTGCATAGACATCTTCGATTTTAGGTAACGGGTAATGTTCTGGGGGTGTGCTGGCATTGACCGTGGTTTTATAGTCACCGCAAATTCTAACTGTGCCATCCGGGTTCAGTATTGGCACGATTGGTGTGGCCCACTCCGAGAACTCCGTGCTTTGAATTATTCCTTCCCGTTGCAAACGGTTAAGTTCTTCTTCAACCTTTGGACGCATCAAGTAGGGCAATGACCGAGCCTTCAGGAATCGCGGTTGTGTTCCAGGCGGAACGTATATATTCACCTTTCCCCCGGAGAACTTGCCAGTATTCGGCTCAGAAAATACTTCTTCATAATTGCGGATAAGAGATTGAACCTCCGGGAGTGTCGAGACCTGGTTTAACGTAAGTATGGGTAGCTGTTGAAGCCAGTCACGTCCTAACAAGTTTGGACCACTTGCTTCAGCAATGTATATGGTTTCGTTCACCGTCACACACTTATATGGAACATTCACATTTTTCGTCCCCAGCAACTTCACCTCTTCTCCTGTATATGTTCGAAGCCGGACTGGGGCTTGCTGAAGTTTACCTTTCACGGTCGGTCCCGGGTTGTCTTGCCATGATTTTTCAATGCACAGTGTTACGGCACTACCCGTATCCAGCTCAAAGACCATTGGCGCATTGTTCACCTGTAGTTCTACTTGATACGGCGACTGACCGCGGTTGGTGGGAGCAGCTACATGAAGGACGTATTCTGGGACTTCTGACCTTGTGACTTGATTCGTACCAGCAGGTTTAGTTTCGGACGCTGGTGCTGAGTGGCATACTTTCACGAGGTGGCTACGTTTCTGACAGTGATTGCAAACAGTTTGTGTGTGCCGGCAATCCTTTGGTTGATTGTGACGGCCTCCACAACGATAACACTTAAACTGTGTTCTGTTCGACGGTTGCTGTAATCGATTCACCTGATACGATGAATCCACCGACTCTGATGTCACGGTAGGTTGCACAGATTGTAACAAGGTTGTGTTATTTTCTGCTGCTTCCAATGCCACCGCAGTATCGTAGGCCGATTCCAAAGTTAAGTTACTGTCAGCAAGTAAACACTGTTGTATGCGGGCGTTTCTCACACCAACTACCAAGCGATCTCTGAGCATATCGCTCCGAAAATCTTCATAGTCACAGTTCTCCCTAAGGCTCCGTAATTCCGCTACGAAATCCGCAATGGATTTTCCTTTCTTTTGTACCCTTGTATTGAACTTGAATCGCTGTGCGATAACAGAAGGCTTAGGATTGTAATGCTTGGAAACGATAGACACAAGATCGTCAAAAGTCCTCGTATTTGGTAAATCCAGAGAGTCCAAGCTGCGTATCAAACTGTATGTCGCCGAGCCACAAATCGTAAGAAGTACGTTCACTTTCCGCTTGTCGTCGGTGGTCTCGTTTGCAAGAAAGTAACAATTTACCCGTTCCACATATTGGTTCCAGGAACCTCCAGTAGCATTAAATTATTCTAGCTTTCCGCAAGACATTTTGTAAGATGGTTTCGTCAGACCCTCACCAGTATTGTAGTTCACAGTAAGTCAGAAGAACACGTAAGTATGGACACAGGTGTATTGAGTACACTCGGCCAAAGTGGTCCGCATTCGTGGCAGGTAAGCAAAACAACTGAGTCACATATCCAGTCAACCCACAGCGCTCACGCGAGCCAATCAATCGGACACGCATCCAATCTGCCACTCAAGTCACACGTCAGATCGATGGTGGGACGCCGAACGGACACACACACGAGCTAAATCTCGGACACACCGAAGCAGCTTCTACAACACTAAAAGTGATTTGGCGGGGATGTGCGATTCTTTGGGCAGCGGGAGTTATTCTAGCCTGGCCAAGGAAACAAGCTGAAACGAAGCCGATATGGGATCGCAGGGTTTTTGTCCGTTTTGGGATCCTGTGTTTGTAGATCTTAGGCAGGTGGAGTGGATAACAGCCAAACAAGTCTTCCAAACCCGACATTGCCGCGGTTCAAATCTTGGGAAAATGAGGTGGTGGGATGAGATTAGTGAAGCATGGTGCGTTTGAGGCGACACCAAATGGGATAATGTGCGTTAATATACATAGAAATAAAAACTTGACGTCTGTTTCGATTAGAGTGATGAAAAATGGTTATATGGAACAAGATATAGATGGATGTGCACCTAGTAGACTGGCGACCAGGGGTTGGGTTTGCTAACATGATATTGAATTAGAAAGGTTCTAGTAAAAATCGATCTAAGTACGCAGAGTGGTGGTCTGGACATCAGATGTATAAGGGCAGACAGGAGTGAATATCTGAGATGATTGATTGGTCTGGTGTTTACTACATGATTTGGGCAGTACCAGCAAAAGGAAGAAGGCTTTTGCTACGGAGTTGTTTATTAGAGAAGCATCAACTGAACAGTTTCAGACTATTGGATAGTGGAGAAAAACTCTCATGTGCATCATGTTTACAAAACCGAACACCAATATTCTCCTTGACCGCGTCTTCCTGAAGTTTCCTGGATACCCAGTTGCTGGTGCTCAAACGCAAGCAAATGCTACAAATGCCACAATTTTCGTAATAGATCTCACTTTTCAGGAGACCTGAAGCGGATTTAGGAGAAAAAACTCCACATGCCTCATCACTGTTATCCACCTTTACACCAGGGAGAAAGTAAGTGTAAGAGAAAAAGTCACCAGTTCCCGAAGCACTGCTACGAGCTTCAAGGAATCAGGTGGTGCAGGGAGAATAGAAAGCTACTGGACACTAGTCTTGCATGCTGGTAGGGTTAGGAGCTTCTGTATCTGTTCGCTTCGGGGATCAGTCAGTAAGTGCGTGTTTTTCTATCGACTAAGTTAACTTTGGTGCGGTACAGCAACAAGCACGGGAAGGGCTGCTACATTTTTACACCACCACGTAAGCCGGGGCATCATAGAGTGCTCAGGCTATTCCATCTGTTTTTAACGAATTTCGTTTTCTTAAGAGACAGTAGGTTAGTGTTTTCTGTTGTATTTTTTAAATCGTTTGTGGCTAGTGCTTTGCCGGTTAAATGACAACCGGGACGAGTCCAACCCAGCAGCAACAAACAGAAAGCCACAGTTTTATGGATTTCCTGAATTAAGGGCTGTGCTATGAACCACCGGCGATGAGCGAAGCACTCGTGCTACTAAAGGGGTGGCGTTTCTACGAACATACCATGGTGCAGCGCATCCTGAAGGACGTACCGACCACCACACGAGGTTTTCGTCCCTCGTGCATGCTACCAGATCAACAAAGTGCCATCCCACCAAGCCATTGTAACTGCGGCTTATGTAATAATAAATAACTCCAGCTACCAGTTATTCAACCGGTTGAGGAAGGCAAGTTTAGTGAAACAGCTCAGTCGGTTTGAACAAACAAACGGGCGAAAACCGCTGGAGAAGGCTAATCGCGGAGGCAAATTAGGGGGCAGCTACCGCTGGGACTATTCGGACAGAACGGAGATGACCGCAGCGTATAAACCATGGCTGAGCTTTAACGGAGCATGAGCTACGGAGCCAAACATCGGCATACCGAATGTTGTTTGCGCGTGCTGAAGTGGTTTTGAGGCGCATAATCCGGTCTCAGGAACTTTACTTTTGTTCGGTTTATGCTGGTTAGCGTTAAGCAGGATGAAGCGCCACTCATTAAACTGAGTAGATAGAGTAGTCCAGGGCAGGGACCCAGCTTTGGTATGGTATAATTCGCCTTACGCAAGTCAAATAAGTAGCACCTATAGTGAGGGGTTGGATTATTTTTCAACTATTGTTTTAATTATTTGTTCGCCGAATTCAGAGATGCCTCCAACCCCGTTCCTAAAGGCCATCGCGGGTTAGCTGGGTAGTAACTAGGGCGGCTGGGACCTCACACGTAAGGAAGTTGTCTGCAAACCGTGAAAATTTATGCTGTGATATTTCGAGATCCAACGGGAGGACTGTTCCAGATGCAAGTGTAGCAAACCAAGAAAAATTAGCGTTGTAGGTTTGTGCTAAAATACTGCTGGATTTACGGAATTTATATTGTGCCTATGACTATACGTTTGGCCCAGGCTCTGCCATAAAAGCATTTCGGTACAACGGACGGTGTAAGTGAGCTAAGTTTAGCTCTCACGGTCTGAGACATAGTGGCTCAAGACCCACGATTAGCCCCACTGGCATACCGTGTAAGGTGACGTGGGGCATCCTGAAGTGCGCAACAATAATTTGCCCCAGTACCAATAACTTGACATTCACGATGAAACAACGATCCCTCCGAAACCATTCTTACATAGCCATTATTCTCATATTTATGAACAGCGTGACCCAAGCTGGGGACGGAGGACTCATTTGGGGTGCCACATTTTTCGACCGTAATGGCATCCGGTGGAGTTCCAAATGTTCCGCTGCTGCAAAAGTACCAGTCCCACGGGATTCAGGGGGAAATACTACACCGGATTAAGGCGTTCTAATCAGGTGAACATTCCGAGTGGGACCATTCTCGTCCAGGTCCACGTCGACAACTTTTAAGATTTCCCCTCAAGTCTATGTCTATTGTTTGCGGACAACCTGTAATCCTGGAGTTCCAGTACCAGTGCCCTACCAATTGATGTGGTCGCTGCGAAGCATTGGTCGTTTCCCTGGCATCATCCCCTGAATGACGAAAAATGCCTTCATATGTCACCAGGAGGAGATTCAGCAAACCCCTATCATTCATGGTGAGCAATGACAAGAAGACAGCAGAAAGACAGATGCCGAAACGGATTTGGGTGTCTGTCTGTCTTCAAACATGTACTTCACACTGCACAATGAGAAATCTACTCATAAGGCTTTGAAAGTCCTGTGGGCGGTTCGAAGCACCTTCCCCCGTGTTACTTGCAAGGCCTTCCAGAATATCTAATGGGCCTACATCAGACCGCTTCTTGAATATGTTAACCAAGTTGCCTATACAGAAGGCAAGAAGGACATGGCCTCCATTGACCGTGTCTGGCAAGCTGCTATAAAAATGTTTCCTGGCTTTAAATCCCTGAACCATGTAACGCGTCCCGTGTGGCCTAACCTCCTTCTCCAGGAGTATCACCCCTTCCGAGGGGACCTAGTTCTGTTCGAACTAGGTTTGGCCAACAGGTTTTTCACCGCTGACCAAGCAAACACACGGTGGGGACACGGTGAGAAGACTTTCAAGCGCATTGCGCACAATTCCACTAGACAAAACTTTTTTCTCATTTCATGTAGCTTCTGCATGAAATAACCTTCCTCCACGGTTGTCCACACCCTATCCAGCACCAACTTTGAGGTACTATTACGCGCTTTTTTCTGCGAGTACTTCCGCTGCTCACCTTATCATCCCGCACTGAGAAACTAAAGATAAGTGCTACACATTTTTTCGCTTGCACATTTCAGGTAAACAGTAGGCGCTGAACGTCAAGAACAAAATAGACCCGGGAAACCTGGGACAGGGCCACGATCCTCAATTCGTGAATCCGCGAATCTCACTTAAACACAAGTCCTCAGTACAGTACCAAATATCGGCCCCAAGAGCAATTGATGTTCTCTGACCAATGCTGAACACTTAGCTCAGCACCGGAAGAATGGAGAATTGGGATACGGAGGTCATGAAAATGCCCTTGGCCTAGTGTAGCATCTGCGGATTTCGAAAAATAAAATCAATTGTTCCGTGAACTGAATACAAAATTATTGAGTCACTGAGCTCAAGGGGGTTGAATTCGACCTAAGGAAGGTTTTGCTACTTTTTGATTTTCAAGGTTGATTTTCCGTTCCCTCTTTCTTTGTTCCGGGAATGCCGCTCAATTCGTTGTTCAAAAAGATAGAGCGAAGCAATCAAGTAAAAACTCGTCCTAGTCACTAACGTGTCTTAGTATCTCACGCAAAAGCTTACAAAAGCGAAAGGTACTGATGTCGGCGAGGAATACAAACAGTTGTCAGCGGTTAGTTTTATAATTTTATTAACTGTGAAACAACTATACGATCCAACTGTGTCGCCCGCAAAATCGACCCCAAGTTTTTTCACTTCGAACACACGGTTGGCTAACTCTTCCAGTTAGGGACTATTCGTCTTCGACGACTGAACCAGGTGTGTAGCAATGCGACCTAGCAAGAACGACGATGAGTTGTCTAGTGAGATCCCGTCTTACGATGCGCTGAGTGTGAATGGCCGAAAATCTGCGTTTGTGCAGCAATGTAATCAACTACATTATATGGTTTTAGCAAGTTTGCTTCATAGTTTTGTCCGAGGGAATCTCAATGACCAGGTGTCGTGTGTGTATTTCGCACGCCCTCAACGCAAATGAGTGGAAACGGGCAAGCGCGTGGGTCGTATCCACCTTGTCATTTCATGACCGGCGGAATCCGGTGATTGATCATTGCCACCCATATCTAATTGCTTCGTGGTCTATCTGTATTGGAAGCTGACTCACAGGCGAGCTGAACCATATGGCTCTCGTTGGTTCGTAATTTCATGATCGGCACATAACTACCATCACTCAAAAGCGGCCTTTGAGACTTAGAGCTTACTCTGGTAGAATGTACAGGCAACGGTTATCGACGCGTGTGCGGGATGCTTCCAGAGACATTACCAAAAGAAGGGGCAATTCACTCAGATCTTTTACTCTGTGACTAAAAAACGCTTACCCGGAGTAGCTTGCCACAACATCCTCTGGACGACCAGAGGTGCACAACCGGAATCGAGAGAAGTGCGCTTGGGAGCGCCAGGTTTTGAGGAATTATCCTGAAGTATCTGTAGCCGTAGTTAACTGTAGATATTACAGCTGATGGCAATGGGTGGCGAACGGATTCACCGGTCCATGAAAATTGGCCCATGGAGATGTTTCCAGCAGCAGGACGGAGTGAGAAAGAGGAAGGAGTATCCACCCTACTGTAGGTAGTAAGCAAGGCTATTGGGATAACGGCACCACGTGACGACCGATGTGGCTAGTGGTTATTTATAATTGCTCAGTTCATTGTGCACTGGCTGGGATGCCGCCAGTTTTGAACAGTAGGACGATCCTATCAGTCCATTTATTTCAAATGGTTTTGCCTATCCGATATGGTAGGTGGTAACAATTACGCAGTGGAGGCGATAGTTCCGACGCAAGACTGCCCTTGGCCGCATGATACAGGCATATCAAACAGGGTTACTAACCATTGGTCTCTCTTGTCTCGAGGTACGCATCCGGGAAGGTGGCATTTACCGACGCGACTGAGTTAACTAGTCATCATCATCATCATTGTCAGCCGTAATAACCACGTACTCGTCGTACAGTGGTTGTAGCTACCACAGTTTCGTTCACCGATTATTTGGGGGGTAGCTGCGCATTGCAGGCGGGAGCTGATAAATTGGTGCATAAATCCAGCACTGTCAGTGAGCTGTCGAGTGGGGGTGATTAGTAGGGTTATCGTGCTTTTTGCCGAGCTATTCACTCACTGCCCGCAAGTCTTTTCATTCCGATACAAGGCTCGGATAACAGGACTGTACGAGGCAACCGGTCTCCTCGCACACGGAGCACATGGCCTAACTAACGTGCCCAATGGATGGTGACCAGCTGATCTACCGAAGTAAACTTGAGTTTTTCGAAAACCATCTGGCGCATTTCAGCACCACTGAAGCACTAATGGTGTTTAAATCAGACTCGCGCTTCGTTTCGGAGGCACTGCCGCAAACACAGGGAGCCTTTGAAGGTCTTCATATGCAATGGCCAAGTCTGTGACCCATAGAGCCGGACAGATCGGACTGCGGCATTTTACGGCCTATCCTCGATAGCCAAGCTTGTGTTACATCGGTGCCACAAAAGGCAGAGTTTATCAGACGCTGTCCTGGCCTTCTAATTCTGGAATTGATTTCGTTTTTCGTCAGTGTGCCAAGACTTATGAAGCTACCCAGATAGATAGGCGTATACACGAAACCAATAAATTCATTTGCAAGTAAGTATGAGGAGTTTATCGGACGCTGTCCTGGCCTTCTAATTCTGGAGTTGATTTCGTTTTTCGTCAGTGTGCCAAGGCTTATGCAGCTACCCAGATAGATAGGCGTATACACGAAACCAATAAATTCATTTGCAAGTATGAACTTTAGATTTGATCCCACCGAGTCTTGCGGCGGTACTATACAGCAGCGAGACTAAAAACGGACTATGCAATGTAATTATCTGGGTTATTTAAACTGGTTATCACTTCTAAAGTGTCTGGCCAAAGAATAGCAATATAATCGGCGCGCTCAATGTCGCAAGCAAACATCCTGAGTGTATTTTGATCCTTGGCGTGCTAAAGGTGGGTAAAGGGGCGAGATGGCTCAACTGGTTAGAGCGTGAATTTACTGACCGGAAGGCCTCTCGACTTCCTCTGTCTAGGCTTGAGCAACCTGGCAGTATCCCAGCTCTCGTGCTTTCTTCAGGTAGCATGGCAGCTAGGCACCGGAAGGGTGTTACAGCTGGACGATTTTTTATTTTTCTAAAGGCGGGTGAAGAAGTTCCAAGGCGCTTATTGATTACGAAGTTAAAGTGAGGACAGGACACACTTGAGTGGGAACACTGTATGTGGTGAACTCAGGACAGTATTTATCGTCGACGCGTACGAGTCCGTAGGTGGCATGTAGAACTTTTATAAGCGACAAAAATTCAGAAGGGATACTCGTCATATCCGAAACTTCAGTATCTCAGTCAGCTGCGTAAAACGCGTGCTTGTATTTGGTTATTGTGGTTCACAAAGGCTGCTCTGGCCTTTCCACTGAGTGGAAATATCGCATTTGACTAGACCCCCGGGACTGATACAACTACCCAGGTAGACGAATTTGTCTACCTCAATCGGCTCATCGCTCAAGCTTAGATTTATGTCTGAGCACTTTTCAGGTGTGAAGCGCACTCCAAACTGCGAGTTAAAATTATTCAGATCATTTAATATCGTCTGAATTGATATGGTGTTTTCGAGATGGACGATCCAATGTGTATGATTAAGGCGAGCACAAGCGCTGTACCGGGTATAAAAAAGCATTTTCACGAGAACCCGGGGAATGCAACTTCATCATAATGGGACTACCCGATCGGGAGGCTATGACACCAAAGTGGCCAATCACAGCATCACGAGACCTAGAGCTGAGACAATAGTAGTCCAAGTTAGAAACGTTTTATTGGCCCGACGCGTTCGTCAAGGCCCGGTGGCGGCACTCATTAGTGCCGACCAAAAAATTGTAAGCAATGAGTCTATCAACCTAGCACACAGACGGTTTCCTTGCGTCATGTCCTAGTTTTTTCTGGACAGATTTTGTACCTGCTTTGTTCGAACCTGTACGCAGTATGTGGTGATGTGCAAAATGGCTTCAGAGGGCTGTAAACCTGGATTAAATTGTAAATCCTCAATAAACAGTCATGTGCCATTCAGAGAGCAGTTAACCACAACAATTTACGCGAGCGCTCCCTAAAACAGTTTTTGAACTGCTGTATTACAGAAGATACCGGGATTACAAGCTCCGTAATTCAAAGGGTGGACCACGAGGCATCTCGATATTTCACCCGATCATGCCACTTGGGGCCTACAAAACAATGGTATAGAAATACGATAGCGATGTTCTCGAAAATGACTTATTATCTGTAGAATATCCTTTTTCATAATGAGGCTACAACTTAGTTCTGAAAATGACTGATTGAACAAACAACTCTAGGTTTGATTTCATGGCTCGGACGAATTTCGACTATGTTTCACTGCCCACCGCTCCTCGTGGCTAAGCTCACCGGGGGAGAGCTTATTCTCCCACGCCCCGCCCAGAGGATTGAATTATATTTCGAACAAAGTCAGTTTGATTGAAATGGTTAAGTTTCTAAATTTGATTGACATCACATTACGACACAACACAACACAATGCAAGTGGAAGAACACTGTGAACCGCTTGATAGACACGTGTTTCCATAACCATGGTCTTTTCTAATGTCGAGCCTAACCGTACTGGTTGAGATGATGTTATCTAACTTCGGGGCGCGGCTTATTTGCAATGAGCGATAACGGGGTAGGCTTTTTCAGAACTGGCAAAGTTGGTAATTTCCAGATGTCAGCATGGTCGTCAAATGAACACAGCACCTAGTGTTATGATGAGGGTCCATTGAGCCTTGGCAAGTGAGAAAGCTTGGCTCAGATGCTGTTGTTACCCTGAGTCCTCTACCGTCGTAAGGGAGGAGGAGTAAAATGGTATTTTCAACTGGTACACTTCAACGTTCGAAGGGTGATCTTTGAAAGTGGAAGTACTAAATTGGCCGGTGAAAACGGTATCCAGAAACTGGCTGTAATGTCACACCCTACAAGTGGGCAAGATCTGTGGAACCTTTAGCACTAGTAAGTGAAGGTAGCGTTGAATGAAGTGTTCTAGATACTAGGCGAGCATGAGTTGGTTACTGGCGCAAATCAACGGATATAAGGCTTGATTGTGTTTATCCGGTATGACTATTCTTTATTTCTTCCTTTATCCGAGCTTCATCCATCGGAACTATCCAAAATTTATATTCCTCTCGCCCTTAAGTTAATCGATGTGTACAAGAGCTATTTCGAAGAGGTCAAGAAGCGGTCTATGGAATGCCTAGAGCCAGGCGCTAATATTCGCATTCGCCCGACACCCACCGCGGAAGGGTCGCATAACAATCCCGCTACAAACTCTTACCCTCACGCAGAATTCCTTCTTGGTCAGTGCTTCGAGAAGTATGCCAAGGCGTTAGATGTGGACTCCCCTCTTGGTAAGTTCTTATTTTGGATGCACGCACCACTTATCAACTATGTATACATGTCCTGTGGTTTTAGGAACAGAGTCTTAAAAGTAAAGCCAACGTTTGGGTCTATACCCGAATTGTTGGTGCCTTTGTCTAGACTAGAGTGTCATTGCGTTTCACCACAGAACCTACAGAACCTTTGAATTTTATTTTTAGCGTCTCTCAATGCGCGAGCTTGAAACAGGTCAGCGGTACTAAACTCCCGTGTTCTTGTTGATGCTTGTGACGAATAAAAAAGGGCTTTAGGCTGCCTTGATGCTGACATCCAAGCAGATTCACCTGTCTTTTAGGTTAACACCTGAATAGGAAGTGAATTACGTGTTCCGTTACTCGAGCGCGTTTCAGCATGAAGCGGTCAGTAGACCGGCTGCAATATTTTTGCTTCTCTGAGACAAAGGTATCACTTGGAAGATCTTACGAACCAACCCACTTGGCGTCTGGTTCTAACTGAAGCACATCACCAACTTCTTGTTACTACCCCGAATGATTGGAAAGGTTTAAATCAGAAGCATGTGTCAGCCGCGTTATCCACTAGTCACAATGACGTTAGAGCTGAAGATCATTTTGTTGACACGTTAAATTAGCCGCAATATGTCTAGTTTCTTACAAGATGCTTCCTCTTGGATTGACGCAGCTTTTGTGCAGCAGGTTCACGTGAAGAATAGCACAAATAAGATCTTCAGCTGGGATTCAGTCTAGCCTCCCGATAAAACCAAATAAGTTTGCAAATGAGCGCATGTCGCGAGTTACATCCAATTCCGGTTCGAGCAGAATATAAAGTTGATGGAAACTCAGAGACTGCACCTGCATAGTGAGCCTCACGATTAGTGTCTTCCATAAAGGAAGCAATGTTCTCGAGAATTACACTCATTTTCAAATCAATATGGTTTTCATTAGAGACTCAACTGAATCTCTCGTTTATGATATGATGAGCCTCAAGAAGGGCGAAACCGGTTCTGGGCTGTTGAAAAGTTTTCAGCAACCTTGTTAGTAGTTTCCTTTATGAGACAATGTTCTGTTCGATAGTGGAAGATAGGACTCCATTTCATGAACAAAACCCTGTCGGTGCTGTCACTGTGCAGCAGAATGTATCCGTCATCGTCATTATCAGAGACAGCGACGTCAGTGTTGATACTGATGTTTCACGGGCATTCAACCATATAGTTTATTTAATCATGTCTTATTCTTTAGAATGTAAAGAAGAGAAAAGAATGGACGAGAGAAGGGACCTGGTGTAGGTCTATCGCAAGCATTTTGAGGTGCATACATCTCCAAACACTCAATCACACAATCTGGAATGAAACTGACAACACAAATGCCATTGACACTGATCATCCGACATTTTTTGCAATATCTCCAGCCAGCCGCAGGAGGGGTCATGGGTACTCCATTCTGGAAGGAGTGCTGCACCAACAACACCCAAACTCTTCGTAACCTCTTTCATAACTATCTTCTAAACCATACATTGTCCGCCTCGTGGTTTAACGCCATCCTGAAGAGGGCGTAGAGGTATCAGGTAACCAATGGAATCGATTTTCGAAGTATTTTACCCAGAGCTTCAAGCGTCCTGCTTTACTGCATATCATGCAGCGGTTTTGTCCGTGATTATTTTGATGACATGAGGTTTCCGAGGACCTGTCGAAAGAATCGAGTGGAGTGGAACACGGGCGTTCCCAGCATTCTTTACATCTTTCATTTCTTTAGACTTTCGAGTCCACCAAGCTTCTCGGTTTGCACTGACACTACACTCTACTTGAGGTCGGGTGATGCGTTGGATGGAGTTGTGATTGCGACGAGGTGGAATTTGTCGCCGGGCCTCCAGTAAAGACGTGGTCCTACCAGAGACCCAATGTTCGGATGAGGTTGGCTGGGTTGTACCGTAAATGGAAGTTCCGGCGTTGAGTAACACTTTGGATATCTCTTCCCAGTGGCCGTTTATTTCCGACATAGGACCGTCTGGCAGGCATCTGACGAACTGGTTCTGATAGTTTCATGTGATTTCTGGGTCCACCAGCTTGTCAATGACTAAGCGAGGTCTGCGCATTTCGCGTTCACCTGAAAAGCGCAACGAAAAGCAGAAGCATACAAATGCATGGTCGGAGTCCACGCTGGTGTTCCAAAAGGAGCGGCAAGCAGTGACCGACCCTCGCCGCCGGTAACTGATGGCGATGTGATCTATTTGGTTTTGGGGTTGGTTCATTGGTAGGCACCGCGTCGTCAACCGATTCCCGCTGTTCCGGAAATTCGTGCTGCAAAGGGACAGTCTGTAATCGGCACATGTTTGAAAGATCTCTACGATCTCCGTTGTCCGTGCGCCACGTATCTGATTGAAGAGGACGACCCGATTGGACCGCAGCAGCGCTTACTCTACCTACCTGGGTGGTCATGTCACGAGCAACCATAACCATGTCTGAGCCTTTATTGCGTTGTAAAAAAGCACCTAGAACATCAACGAAACTCTCTGGAGGCTTCAGCGCTGCAGTCAATTGGGACGTAAGCAGGCACAATAAGCAAGGTGCGATGGACCTCACTTCCTCTATATTCTCTCAAAGACGTTGGCGAACGAACCGCGCAGAGGCGGCTGTCAACGGGTATCCGGTCAGTATCCCGCTCGGTTGTTCAGCACAATACCCACGTCAGCATATTCAGCTGCAGCGGCCTCCGCATCAACAGAGGTGTACACCCAAAACCTGGGAGAGAGAGATGGGACAGTCAGTGGAATTAAAGTTTCCTGTATCCTTGCTTCTTATGGATAAAATGCATCAATACAGAGGGAACCCAGCGTACTTGCTGGACCCACCTGTTGTACTGCATGCTTCAGTGTGCGAACATCGAGGACAGCTAAGTAAACCGGCTTTCAGGGTCTGAAAACAAATTTCGAAGTGTTTAGAGTTGTCACTGAAATCGGACGTACAGAAGCTCCAGCTGGGTGTGGCGTATGGTGGATAATGCGGTCAGTCCTAGTGCTGGGACATGCGCAGAGAGTATTCGAACTTGGATGGGATAGGGTAGAAGAGTTATAACTTGAAAGTGTAAGAATGGAGGCGTCAGCAAGCATGTTTCCGCTTTTCCACCCTGCTGTATGCAGCAAGTAAGGCGACCCGGCTGATGGCAGCACGCGACGACCGATGCGGCATGAGTTCAGTTGTAAGTATCATGGTTGTACGTGATCTGTGACACCGCCAGTTTTCCCAGATCTAGACGGGAGGAAGGTTAGAGTCCTCAGCCAAAGTCTGTCGCAAGGCGGCGGTGTTTTGACAAGAAGTACAAGTCCATCACCGTTTTCGTAGAACAAGTCGCCATCTGGAGGGCCTGGAGACTGTGTTGGTCAGATCTCTTACCACCGACCAGCCTAGTATGAGAGACTGTGTGAGTGTCGCAGGGACACCCCTCAGTCTAGCTCAATGGGTCACGGCGGCACACAAGCCGTCATACCCACGATAAGCTTCAGTCTCTGTGGCGTGTCAGGAATCAGACGCAATTGATTTAGTCTTCTAACCCGTTGTGGTAAGATCATTGTCACTGTCAATGACGACAGAACCAGTACTCCCTCGCCATAGAAGCGTGCGTACAATTTGTTTACAAAATAACCCAATGAATGCCACTAATATCAGCTATCCATCCTGTTGTACCGTGTCCTAATCCAAACACGAGGGAGTCGGGCAGACCTTGCGCTGGGAGGTTCCCAGACATTGACGGTCAGGGGCCCAGACATTCGTGATATACATGAGGTGATTTCGTAAACATCTGCAAGGTGTGTCTACATAAACGCCCCCTTAGGTTTGAGTTGCATCCACCCTGGCGAGCTTCCAAGACGATAGCTTCTTTGTTCCACCAACTTAAGGAAATTGGTTTCTGACTTGATAATGTGTTGAACTATTGGTAGTTCGGTTGAGTTTCTGACTTATTTTGCCTGATTGATCAGCGACCCATTGGTAGTTCGGTTGACTTATTTTGCCTGATTGATCAGCGACCGACTGACCTTAATGCACCATTGTGGCACGTGCTTGTGATCCGATTCGAACTGTCAAACTGTCGTTTCGCATGATTGATCACCCATTCAAAAACTGAGACCAACGGATTCTAGGACAGATTGACCACATCATACCATGATTCCCCGTTTCATCCGTTTGGCACCCCGGTTCTCTACTCAGTGTGTTCTAATGACCGTATGTATCTATTCCATTTTTCGCACAGTTCTCATTGGTTATTGGTTGTGAACTCGACAATCCTTGATGTGTGTAGAATTGTTACAATCGGTAATCCCGACATTGCTACAAATTCACTGTGTACTTGTTAGTGTTTTCTCACTAGATGCATTTGGATTCCTACCGCTCGTTATGTATTCGAGGAATCACTGTTGGTTACCGCGTCTCATCTCTATTCTTAAGGGTACTGGATGGATACTGGATTCTTGATGAACACCGGTTGATTCTCAAAGAAATTTCCATCTAAATGCGGGCCCTAACGCTAGATTAAAATCGTTCAGCTGTTACATCCAACCTGCTATGCAACCCAAAGGAAGTACGTGGGCGTAGGTGCTTCCAGGCTACCAAGGGGAGAGAGAAGCAGTCGACATTCAGGGCTAGGATTCGAACTTGCCGAACAGTAAATTCTCGCCTTCACCACTGAGCTATTTCGAGCTCGGCTTTAGCTAACAGAGGGTTTCAGGTGTTGCTGATTCGCCGATTGTTCTTCGAACTGGTGAAAACAAGGTTTTCGCTCGACAACTGTTCATTTTATTGTTCGCCCATCACGTCTTCTTGATCATGTGATCGATATATTTGCTGTTCAAAATATGACCGTTTTCGATTAGCTCTAAATCTGATTACATATGGGGTATTGGATGAGATGTTTCAGTGGTTCGAATGCGAATCGAATAACCGGAGGGTCCTTGGTTCGAATTCGACTTTTGCATCTCGACTTCTCCTGTCTAGGCTTGGGCAAACTGATAATGTCTCAGCCTTCGTGATTCCTTCGAGTGGCATGGCAGCTAGGCACTGAAAGGGCGCTACAGCTGAGCGTATACAGGGTGTTTTGCGATAGTAAGCCCACTCCCATGAGGATATTCTTGGACTTCCTTCGACCATATTGATACTGGCGATTGAAATAAACTCTGTATGACGACTTCCCTCTAACACGATCGGTGTTCACATTCCCAAATCGTTTTCCTCTCTTTTCTTGCCAAAATCACCTTCGACGCTTTTGGGGGTAATACTGATCCATTGCCATGTGGCAAGTGAACACAACACGTTTATGGAATTACTTGAATTGGTGCCCATCTGTGTTGAGCATCACTCACGCTTAGGTTACATGTGCAGAAAAGAGGGGACTAGGGCATCTCTGTCATTTAGGTGACTGGTGACACACCTGATGTTTCTCGGTGGCACGAATATAAATTGAACAGCTACAGGGGCAACCTTGAAACCTTCTTGAAAACGTGAATTTATTGATCTGGCAGTCAGAACTGATCCGGTTACCCGAGATAAAGGTCCCATTATTTCAACTTAATTTTAAGTCTGGCGAATGAAGACAAGATTGAATTTACTGTATTTTTTGGAAGTAAGGCTTTTGGAAATTCACAAGCCTACTGAAATCAGGTTGTATAATTTCACAAACTAAATTAAAGATAAACATGATTGACAGGTTATTGTTAAACATTTGTCTTGTAATTTAAGTGACCCCCGTGGGATAATGTAACGAAAATTCAGCCTGTTCTGCTTAAATGAATGCTATGTCATGATTTCCGCAAAAAGGGTTGTAACGAAAGTGTAAACCGTTTGACCCGATTCAGTCGGAATACCAGTAACGATTAATCAGCGGAGCACTTTTATGGTAGCTTATCTCATAACACGCGATCGCGTTAGCGAGGAGTCATTACCAAAGTGACCTATCCGACTGATCTGTCAAACAACTCAACTTCGCTCCTGCTGTTTGTTCTTGTATGCCCTGTCTCAGGTGCTGCGCTTGTACTCGTAATGACTGTGCGTTTCGACTGTCAAGTTTATATCGATCAGTAGTTGTGTTTGCCACCGCACCCGCCTGAATTTCATGATTAATGCAGGTCTGTTGAGACTCAAACAGCTAACTGTTCACAACTCTGTGTAATCAATGAAACAAGGTACCGTTATGTCACGATGAACACTCTTGATGGGTGGAATTTAGCAGTCATATAATCGAATCCTTTTTCTTTCATCCTCCTCAGAATGAGACGTGAAAATTGTAAGTCCTCGTAGGTCTCTTACTCAATGAAGGACAATAACCAACGGATAACCAGTAGAAAGATATCAGCAGGTGCCTGATTCGACCTTTAGAGCAATATTATGCATTCACACCTCCGTACGGTCACCACCACTTACGATCTATTCAGGCCGTCGTCCATATTTCGATCGCCGACAAAGTGTTCGGCTTGGGGACCCTTTCAAAAAAGAGGTCTGATGAAACTCCGAGGAACCACGAAGTTTCAAGTACTGCTGGGCTCTCCTAACTCAGATAGTATGCGTTAATCCAGAAACTCCCCAACTGGATGGTTCCGCCATACCATTCGGGGCCTGAATAGAATCACCCTGTTTTATCATTCTGAGTATAATCCAGAAGGAATGCGGCAAAATGATGACACTACCACCGCCGATAACTCAGATAGTATGCGCTAATCCAGAAACTCCCCAACTGGATGGTTCCGCCATACCATTCGGGGCCTGAATAGAATCACCCTGTTTTATCATTCTGAGTATAATCCAGAAGGAATGCGGCAAAATGATGACACTACCACCTTCAATACTACAATCACCAATACATATTGCTACTATACCAGTTTCGAAACAAACCGCCAAGTGAAGGGTTTTCTTCGGGAGAGAAGAGCCCGAATTGGGTCGAGTTTGACGGGGAACGCTTTTAAGAGCTCCATCGTGGAGTGACCTCTCTTTACTGGAAGATTACTGTGTTTCTATGTTTTTAACCGCATAGTTTTTTCAATCTAATTATTGCAATCATACAGTGAAGCATGGATGTCCAAACCAGCAAACTTTCGCATTGCGTCTGCGGTTGTTGAATACTGCCCCAGTGATGGGGCACGTGATTTGAGACTTAGTCGATTGGCTTACATGATAGCATTTATCCATTAGGGCGATTTCCCTCAGCGCGACCGATACGAAGAGCGTGCAGTTCTGGACAGTAAGTCCAGGACGGTGCGGACCGGTGTCTGAATGGTACGAGTAACTGCCTTTCAACCTCTTTGTTGTCTGTAAACAAAACTATTGACTAGAACTCTTCAGTAGGCCTAATTGATGTTGAAAGACAGTGCAGGCAACATATAGAACACGTAATCAAACGTAAATTATACTCGGGAAAAAGTAAAAAGGTAGGCGTTAATCAGAGCCTTGCGCAGTTCAGGGGCGAGATGGCTCAACTGGTTAGAGCGCGAATTTACTGACCGAAAGGTCCGTGGTTCGAACCCGACCTCTGCCTCTCAATTTCCCGTGTCTAGGCTTGGGCAACCTGGCGGTATCCCAGCCCTCATGCTTCCTTCGGGTAACATGGCAGCTAGGCACCGGAAGAGTGCTACAGCTGAACTCAGTTCAATGTTTTTTTTTCTGTTTGGAAGAATAAGACCGTCTACCTCACATAGCTCTTTTTGTCCAGCCCTGTGCTGAGTAGAAGCGACCGAGAGGTGGACAATGTATGACCTGGCAGCGAAGTACGCAAACACTAGTCAGTAAACTTATCCGGGTCGGCAACGGCCGCCTCCCTGGATGGGGACCCCGGGACTCAACTCACCAATGGTTAATGACACTGGCAGACCCAATCGCGCAGTCAGTGGCGCTCGTGCATCAAAGCTATCGCCTTCAATGTGTAGCTATTCATTTCCCGAATTAACTGAACACGCCATCACCTTCAGGGCTTGGCGCTTTGTTCATGTCCCGTTTTCCGGAGATCGAAACTGGGAGAATGGGAAAAAAGGATTCGACGCTTGCTGTCTTGGGGGAAGTGAAGGTAAAATGCTTCAATGTGGCAGTGGGATTCTCACGTGATGAGGTGGTCTTGATAGGGAGAAGTGGACTGTACGGGTGGATAACTTGAGCGGAATGGAAGATGCGAGTTCAGAGTTCATTTACCTTGTTACTAACAACAAACTTCCAGATGGGATCTACGTCCCATTGGCGGAAGTGGTGTTAATGTGGCAGAGGTGAGTGAAAAGCCTTATTGCAAACGTGACAACAGAGTTCGATGATGAGCTGAATCCATGGTTTGTAGCTGAGACACTGTCAAGATGCATGGAAAAATTGTGGTGAAGAAAACAAAAACGTAACTTTTGTGGTGGCTTGAGTTGCAGCTAGTTTGGCGTGAGGTGACTGAAAGCAGAAGCACTGGAAACTGCGGGATATAGATGGAGTCGATTTGTAGATGGAGGCTGGAGGTGGAACGATTGGGGGAGAAAGGGTGGATTCAAGTATATTTGTTCAATCCTAATCGGTTTTATTCGTAAGATTGCCCTTCAGTGTGTTACTCGTGTTCATGCAGTCATCACGTGACCTGCATGGGTTGGATCGATAACGGTGATTTGACTCTGCTGCAGTTCAAGTTGTTTGCAGTCGGGGCTGCAGTTACATATCAAAAACGTGGTGAATCATCATCATCTTATCGGTTTAGTCATGAAGTAATCGTATGTTGAAATACCGTCATTAATACACCAACAGATTCACTAGTGTGGTGAAGTGGGGCGAGATGGACCAAGTGGTTAGAGCGCGAATTTACTGACCGGAAGGTCCGTGGATCGAACCCGAACTCTGCCTCTCGACTCCCCCTGGCTAGACTTGGGCAACCCGGCAGTATCCCAGCCCTCTTGGTTCCTTCAGGTGGCGTGGGAGCTAGGCACAGAAAGGGTTTTACAGCTGAGCTACTATTTATATTTATCATTTTGAAGTTACTAACCCCTCTTAGGGGTTAAACACAAGTTAGTATGGGGTTGGAGTAGGCTGTCCTTAAAAACCGCTGAGAATGCTTTCCGAGTTTGACTGAAAAAACGTTCTTTCTAGTCTTATTACCTTCATGGGTTTTGTTGTGTTTTACCATTTTAATACTCCTTAATGTTGCCACGTCCTAAGAATTTTTCACTCCGTTTTTCGAGTTCGGTTTGTTAGGCTTTTTATGGGTAACTCAAATGAGCTCCAGGGATTAAAATCCGCATGCGTGCACAAGCGCGAAGTCCAATTTTTTCATAACAGCTTAGTCATGCGAATTTTTCATTCTACAGCCGTCACATCGCTGAGGTTGAAGAACAACTTACCCGCTCATCTGTCAGGAAATTTTCACCACTGCGAATTCCACCACTCTTCTGAAAAAAACCTAAATCAAAGCGATAGATAATCTAGTCGAATTTTTGAAAAACCAAACATTCGACGATGAGGGTGCTACACAGGAGAGAGGGGAAGTATATCATCGCTTGATACTAGTGTCCGGTGAACTGAGGAGCGAATAACCGGCTGTTTGAGGATCCGTTTGTCCAAGAAGTTGCATAAATTTATTTTCGGAGCATATCCGAGGATAGAGTTCTTTCTATATAGAGTTACCGAAAGTTAGGGAGTGAAGTTCCAGCTTTAGATCCAAACAAGCTAAATGTGGGCTTGGCGCAGTTTCTTCCGTGTCTGACAGTTCGCAAGCACATGTGCCGCTTCGAACTTGTCCTACAGTACGTGAAGCGGTGGAGTTCCGGTAAGCCGGAACGAGTCGCCGATCGACTCGTCACTGCGCGTCATACTGACTCTCAGCAGAGAATTTGATGAGCTTCAACAAATCCTTTTTAGAGTTCATATGATCAAGTCGATCACACGAGACTGCAAATAACGGCTGTTCTCAAAATGTTTTCTCCTAAACTTGAGTGTTATTACAGCGTTTGATGTTGACGGTCACTTCAAGTATGTAAAGGGTGGCTCGATTGTGTTAACCCGAACAGGAATCTGTAAAATGCCTCTCTCGTGGGTCAACATTCTCAAAGAATGCGCCTTTGCTAAACAATGTATTACTAAATGTCACTTGGGTGCTCACACGTCCTGCAGTCGTTATTCAATGGCGTATCCTGTGCGAAGAGATGTGGTTCCTTGATCGTAGATTCTGGAACTATCTCGGATAAGGCTGCTGATGGAGGCAGACAGCCTTAGCGATCCACTAATCGGACAGCAATCCTAAGGCAGATAACTTGAAAAGTTTACGCCATCTGGGGCAGGGCAAGTGGCATCGATTTTACCCAAAAAGTGCAATCCAACCACGACTTTACGGGTTACCAAAAATTCACAAGGAAGGTGTCCCCATAAGACCAATAGTGGATGGCATGGGTTCACCAGCACACGAGCTGGCCAGATTTCTAGCAGGTATCCTTAAACCACTTGCCGGAAAGTCCCCCACACATCCAAGATTCGTATGAATTTGCTAAAAAAAAGTAGCTGGGTTTCAGTTAGAGCTAGACGAAATCCTGGTTAGCTTTGATGTCAACTCGATGTATACCAATGTCCCTAAAGCGGACGCTGTGGAAGTAGCGAGAAGACTTTTATTGGCAGACACAACTCTGCCAGAACGAACGCAACTCTCCGTGGACGAGAGAACATTCTGAGACGGGGTTTAAGTTTTACACCACGGCGACTGGTGGCCGAGGCGGTGGAAATCGCCAAGAATCCCAGCGTGAATAGAGTGGAGGGGGTAGAATTTGCAAACGTGTGGAGAGCGGTCTTAAATCAGCCGAGATGACACGAGGCGGTGTGCAGTTTTCAGCGAAATGGCCTGAGCCCAAAAGTACAGAATCCAAGTAGAGTTAGATCCAATTAACCACCCCACCCCCATCCCTAAACCAATTGTCGCAGCACCCTTTGACGAACACAGGTGAACGAATTTTCCAATAAGATGTCCTAGACTGAAAAATCAGGGACGAGACATCTGAGTTGAAAACTAATCCTCCCCCCTAACCAATCTATAGTAAATGTTAGTCATCCCCACTAACCAACAAACAGGAACAACAGACTAAACACCCAGCTCTGATCAAGTCGGCTAGTCATAAGAAATCTCACGGATTGGTTCCCTGATCGCCTTAAAGCCCAATCTGCCTACTTAATTACTCACTTGGCCTGACGAAGCTTTTGTGTCAAAAGCGAAACGTTGCCCAGCAATAACTCCACCGATTGTTTACCAAACCTCTCTGAAATGTTTGCGCCTTTTAGTTACAAACATTTCTGCCAAAAGGTTTCACTGAGTATCTGGTGCCATCTGCAATGTACAAAATGCTCAAATGAACACCAGGAGTGTGTATTGTTCTAGCTACGTGGTTTCCTTAGATGTTGACTAAAATGCCGAGTTTTGAAGGCGTAATGAGCGATAGACAATTGTGAGGCACCCACATGGAAGTGCTCACCTCGGTTTTCTACCAAATTTTGTGCCAAATCCTAAAAGCATGTCCTACAAAAATTCATTTCGAATCGTTGGGACGAAACAACCCAGTAAAAAATGGAACCAGTTTGTAGATTTTTGTTTTCCGTCATATTAGTTTAGTTGGCCGGTAAAAGGAGGTTAAGAGCGACCGGTCTGGCGAATGAGCATAACATGTGACTGATGTCCTTGTTGTGTTTAGCACGTATGAGACCCTTCGTTCGTCGCACAAGGCAACAAATTATCACATTTTAGGTCATCTGATTACATTTTAGGTTGGTATTGCTTGTTTCATTAATGGCGACTGCCAGCTAACCCCTGTTGTTTTCCATTGCTGTAGGGAGTGCACTGCTTTCAGCTGGAGAGGGCTACTGGCAACTAACGGAGGCTAAAAAACGTGCCGTGGAGGAGGCTCGCTTACGTTTCGTCAGTCTGATTTCGGAAACACTAAAGCAGGATATCAAGGAAATTATTGTAAGTATGGCTATGATGCGCCATTCGGTGACGAGTGGTCAACATTTCCGAAGTATTATCGCACATATACCTGTTTGAGCAAGACCACACCTGTTCCGCTAAGACGTGGGAACTTTGTTGTGTTGATTTTTGTTAGGACGTGACGGTTTTGGTTTTCTTTGGTTCCTCATTTGATTAGTACATCAGAATTTGTGTGACTGAGGAGTGGAGTGTAAAACAGAGCCCAGTCATTGTCCACTATGCTATTCCCTTGAGCCCGCGGAGATGTTCGATCGTCTCCGACAACCGATGCTGACTGTTATTTACTTGCAACATCCTCATGATTACTCCGGGAAAAATCCCGTATTGCTTGACAATCAATGCCTTTGAAACATTCCGCGTGGTGTAGGGGAGAATGTCGGCTGAGTACTCAACACACGTTTACTAGCTCCGACTCACGGATCCATTGCACCAATCGAAGATTGGTATGATCAGTGTCTTGCGTGCCCATTCTGTGGGCATGACAACTCAAATTGTCTGCCGGTTGATTACCACTATCTACAGTAGTAAGTATATAGTGTCCTCAACAGAAGCCTCTCCTTGCGAAAACGATTTAGATCACTTCACTCCGGTCACGTGACATTACTCCCAGAATGGCTGCGGGATCCGTTTTCACTTCGCTTTCCGTCAGCATCACACATAAGCAGAACAGATTCGTTCCGTGAGTTTCTGTAGGTCAGCAGCATAGCTCCGGTCTACCCGGAAAGGTTCTGCAAACGCACAGCTACGTGGGTCGCGGGGATTGGTTGGGGGTTGAATGCAAACGAGCCATTTTGTCAGATTTTAGGACGGTCTGTCCAAAGCGTTCAGCTGTGGCACTTTTCCGGTGCCTAGCTGTCATCCCACCCGAAGGAACCACGAGGGCTGGGATACTGCCAGGTTGCCCAAGCCTAGACAGGGGAAGTCGAGAGGCGGAGGTGGGATTTGAACCTCGGACCTTCCGGTCTGTAAATTCGCGCTCTTAACACTTGGACACTCTCATCCAAATGAACACTGGGTTCAGTGAAAATACTGGTGACCACATAGGGGATATATCAGACGAAACTGTCCGACGTTTCGACCACCGAGGATGATCTTACGACTGACAATAAAACACTACCAAGGCGGTGCGCCAGAGGTGTCATACGTGATGTGTTTGGTGGGAATATCCTGCGTGTCACGCCGCCTTCGCGCGTGTGTCACCATATGCATATTCTACACCTGACCTCGAGGCCGAGTTGTCGTGTCACCTGCGCTGTTTCGCGCCTCCGTCACGTTTCTATTCAATGGAGTAGGCCGGACCAAACAACATTTGTTGACTCCATCAGACTTGTTAGAACACGAGGGCGACGTGTGAGTGATTCACCGCAGCACCTCTGCACATACGTCGAGATTTTGCGGCACCGTATATCACACTTGATCAGGTGTCTCTCAGCTATCAAGTGGATGGTGACAGCTGAGTCAGTTCTGGATACCATCGTGATCAGCAAATCTTATTACCATTAGGAAAGCCACACCAACAACTGATGTTCACGTCGGCGCACGCGGATCCCTCAAAAGCCGGATACTCAAGACCCTGAACAATGAAAGAACGCCCAAGAGAATGACAAAGATTCTTCTGCAGGCAACAGCCGCGTCATATTTCAACTGATTCGATCAACAGGCCAGAAGAACATGGATGTCAGTGGAACAGTTTGTGAAAAGGTGGAACGACAGTTCATTCACAGAATCGTCGTCTTGAGCTAAGTGCTTGGTACTTTAGAGAGCAGCTCAGTTAATCTCGTTCAACACAACCTCTCAAAGAGGCCAACCAATCTGAAGGGAACACTGACACCATCCCGCGATCAACAACTTAAATCCAGCTTGAAATATCCTTCCTCCGACACAGCAAAGCACTTGGCCCGATGGTCTGCACCCCGCACTCTTAAAGAAGGTAGTGAATCTTGGGTGAACAGCCGGACCACCATACTGCAGAGGATTTGGAAAGAAAACAGAAAACCAGCCGGATGGAGCTCCTCCACCGTCATTCCAGTCTTCAAAAAGGACACAAGAATGTCACACGAAAAGCATCGTTTTATCACCCTGGTATCCTTTGCATCTAAGGTGCTATCTGGCATTATTTTGTGCAGGTTGATGGATTATCGAGAGAGACAGATTCGTGAGAATCAAGCTGGGTTCCACCCTGGCTTAGGATGGGTGAGCGGTATCTTTATTTTGCGGAAAGTTCTTAAACAGAACCACTCTGTTAAACGTTCTTCTTGACCTGAAAGCTGCTTTTGACTCTGTCGGTCGTCAGAAACTGTGGCGGTGTCCGGCGATCAAGGATGTACCTTTTGAGGGCTCTGTATGCGGGATCCTCTCGGCGCGTACTGGTATGCAGCAGGCTTTTCCCCGAGTTCGTCATATCCAGTGGTGTAAGACCAGTCTATCGCCACCATTCCTTCTTAACCTTGGTATTGACATGTTGCTCGTGTGCCTGCCTCTGCGGTCGAAATGCTTTCGGGGCATTTGCTCACAAACGTTTAGTATGAGGATAATGTTCCTCTTATCGGTTCAAGGATTCTCTAGAGATGCAGGGTTTTGTATGTGGTTGCACACTTTACACCTGCAAAGTGTGACTTGCTGCTAGAAGACTGGGTGGGATTGAACCCAAACCTCATGCTTGCAGACGGGCCAATCGATAAATTAGTTTACCTGGGCTAGTGGCCTTGTTGAGTACCACATTACGTCTCGAGTCGAGAAGGACAGGGCAGCTTTTGCTGGATTGACGTCACTTAGTCTGTCAAAGTATACACTATGGCAGTTCATATTGCTTTGTGGATCAGAAACATGGTCTCTACACGCAGAGGGCGTGTGAATGCCGTTAGTGTTGAACATCAGGGTCTCCGGATTAACATTTGTGAGATTCTAGGAAAAAGTCAGGACTTTCCACTCCTGTATACTACCCTTTTGAATCTTTAAAATGAGGAGCTCTGGTTTGGTGATGATCAAATCGTGACGACCAAGGCGCACAGGTGATATTTGCCAACGTATGTCACCCTTGACGACTTTATGAGTGTGAAGAACCGTGTCTACAAAAGGGCTGTGAGAGTCCCACATTCTGTGGTCTGTCCTAGCTGAAGAACCCAAACGTCTGCAACCGATTTCCCCAGCAAGCTCTAAGTGACTGTAGCGCGTACGTCATGAAACGGTCCGCAAATGCGTACTAGGTAGTGAGCCGGATCCATTTTAGCAGCAAGGAAGGCTTATCCGGTTAGGATGGTTAGCACATATACTACTTATGTTTGACTAAAAAAGGATCCCAACAATAAGGCACAACATGTAGCATTATATCATTATCCGAATTTAGCGTTTCTGTGATTGATAGGTGGTTTCACCCTCCCAATGAATAATCGCTCCAAACTTAGACCGTCTGCTCCGTTTTCCACGAGTGGTTTGTTCTCGAGACTACTATGTGCCTCTTTAGCTCTCCTTCCTATCGTGTCTGCTGCATTTGTCTCTAAGGGAACATATCGATAACTGTTTCCAATGCGTGGCATTTCTCAAGTTACTGGCAAAGGAAACTGACAGCTAAGACTACTGCGTGAGCTGTACACGGTGTATATCTGCCGCTACTGTTGGTGCTTCTCAGAATGATATTACCTGCCATATTCCTCCTATTAGATTCATTCCACTCCCTGTGAGAACCATGCTGCACTGTCGTCGGGTTACTCAAAGTCTCGACATTCCCGTTTTATCTTATTTTATCATCCAGGCGTTGCGCAAGAAGGCTGAAAATCGGCGGTTAACCTACGATGTGGAGCGGTCCAAAGTAGAAAAATGTGAGTCCAACAGTTCATAATATGTGTTTAATCAGTGGTTGGCTAGTCTATTCAGGTATATCTGAACTACACACATTCCGCATGTGTGCTTGTGTCGCGGGAATACCACAAAATGTCTCGATCACCGTAACAAACTTGTTGGTGCCAGTTTTGGACGGTTTCTCATCTCGTATAACATCCACTTGCCTTGTTTCACGTGTGTGTGTGTGTGTGTGTGTGTGTGTGTGGAGAGTAGCAATGCAAATGTGTGTTTGCGTCTGTTTAATCGATGGTTCTGATTTAGCACATGTTTTTTACTACTCAACTCTGCTGTTTTCCACATGTAATTGATTTGTTAAACTAGAGGACCGCATCTCACCGAACGCATTAGAGTTGTCGATTTGGGGCTGAACGCCTTGTCGCCAGCTGCAACTGGTTAGCCTATACGGGGCGATCCGTACTTTAGCCTGTTCGGTTGAAAAAAAACGTGTCACTTTCGTCATTGTCCTGCATCCTATGAGCTAACAAACCTCAGAAGCTCATCAGTCAGCTTCACTGTCACCGGGAGTCTATCATGTTCGGCAATAACTCGTCAATGCTTGTTGAGGTTAGTGCTTTTTTTGGCACACCAAATTGGAGAATAATAGCGCGTGACTTTTCAGTGTCGCGTTCGCAACACCAAGACTCATCCCTCCCCGGGTTACGGAGAAAGTCTCCCTCAGGCTTTTCGCCATTCGGTGGAGCTCGATGGACAAAATGTACAACGAATAAGCGACTGTTCTGCCGATCGGTGGCCACTGATTATGCTTTATCATTGGTTTCTCGTTCGATTCTCGCATTTTATCGCCACGGAATCAACGAGCGCGCCAAGGAAGATGACCTGGGTGGAACAGACAATCAAATACAGCCTAAAACGGGAGTCAGATAACGAAGCGATCGGTACACTGGGAGCAGTGCGGTGATGCTTAGGTCCAAATGAACATAAAGACCGATGGATGAATCTTAAAGCAACAGGTATACGTCAGCTGCGGCCTGAAAATGATCTTACCCATGAGTAATACCGACATATTCAAATATTGGTTTTGGTTGACTGGAAGAATCGATTAACCAGACCATTTTGATCCATGGCTACTATGGCGTGTGAAGCGCCTTCTACCTTGATTTGTTCTTCTTTCTTCAACTTTTAACATCCGAAATTTCAGCAAGTATCACTTAAAGTCACTGAATGTATAATCAATTTAATTCTGATGTTTGGAGGACAAAGTCGTGGCATGCAGCGTGCTGAGAGGGTGTGAGACACTATTAAGATCTCTGCATCAATGCTGTTTATACCTGCTTCTGTTGTCCCTGGGTTCGCCTCAAACCCTACCAGGCCTTGCTAAGCGGAAGGTATCCACGTAGTTGGTTTGCATTCCTGGGTCAAGAGTGAAAACATCTTCTGTCTGCTCCGGGAGCTTGGGTTCTTTCATTGGCTGTTGTTTGGCAATCACGTTACAACTGTTAAACGCTACTGCATAGGAACAAGCATACTTGGGAGCAATACGCACCTGAACGCGCACTGATGATGTTTCCCCGTATGATGACGAAACGTATGAAAGCCAGGTGCTAAGCTTGGAGGTCAAATCAACTGTCAACTGACCAATAGCCAAAAAGAATATCTCAACTGTAACACCCTTTCGGTGAGGAGCTGTCATGCCACCCGACGAAAGCACGAGGGCTAAGATACTGCCAGGATGGCCTGACCCAGATGAGCAGTCGAGATGCTGGGGTTGGGTTTGAACCATAGACCTTCCGGTCACTAAGTTCGCGCCTAAGCAATCTTGAGCTCAGCAGTCAGGCGTTCTCAGCGTTTTAAAATGCGAACACGATGGTGGTAACTTTGGCGGACTAGAGTGCGCATGAAGGGTAGAGTCAAGTGAGGAGAAAGTCCCCCCATCTGGGATGGAATGGGAGAGATTGAAACCTCGGTTCTGATAATAGTTGCGGTTTGAACGATGTGTAGCTGAAGTCTCAAAAGCATTCCGAACTCTTAGAGCACACATCATGGTGCTTCAGGAGTACCAATCCAACTTCACCCTAAGTTCCAATCAAAAGCAAACTGATCGACAAGTGCTTAGAAGTCGAGTGGTACAGAGTGAACCGGAACGGAGGCAATCAAGGTAAGACGGGTTCCTTAATGGTGTTTCGCACACCATATCACTATAGTTGCTACCATTAATCTACTCAAAGACCGCGAAATCCATTCCCACCCGAGACTCGTACGTCACGTCGATTCCGAAATATCGGCCTCATTGGTGACGCACCTTTCGATTTTATTTGCCTCCGCTATTGTTGGGTGGCACCCAATGTACAATCCGACCGTCACATTTTGCCTGCCAAAACAGGGCGATTATGCCAGTTTTGTGTCCTGACCGATCCCGGTTTGATCTGTTTCAGACAGGGGCGAGATGGCGCAAGTGGTTAGAGTGCGAATTTACTGACCGGAAGGTCCGTGGTTCGAACCCAACTTCTGCCTATCGACTTCCCCTGTCTGGGGTTGAGCAACTTGGCAGTATCCCAGCCCTCGTGCTCGCTTCTGGAGACATGGTAGTTAGGCACCTAAGTGGTGCCACATCTGAACGAACGAACGAATGTGTTAGACAAAGCGTCTTTCGGAACCGCGTGAAATCTGGCAGGATCAGTTTGAGATGTCTAGTGTTTTTAATTGTCATTGATGATAATCTGACATCCCGCGTACTTTAGACCCCATCCATGTGTGAGACGCCAGCTGGACTCGTAGTGACATCAACTCGGCTTCCAGTGTAAAGCCTTGGGATTTTGTATGAAGAGGCTGTGGTGCAGAGACAGTGAAAAAAACTCGCTTTTGATAGAACTTATTGTAACGTCTCATAAAATGTGGCTTGGTACTCTGCTTCTTTAGCATCGCTTGTACCGTCGTATTATGAGCATTCTGCGATAAGTTTATGTACGATTTGTCACCACGGTTGTATCAATGTGAAAACTGACAGTAACTACGTAGTATAACACGAGTTTGCTATTCGGCAGCTGGATCACAACTGGAACTGTGTATGTATCAATCTATTGATCGTTTTTCTCCCATGAGAAGTTTTTGCGACCTGCCTGTCGATCGAGCTGTAAACTCATCCTAAGATTTCATGCCAACCGATTCGGGGCTTTGAAAGTTATGAGCCTTTCGTCAAAGCGGCTATTCAGTTGTTCACGATTCTAGTTTTATGCGGGATGTTCTGTCGTTGGAACGTTTACAGAGGCAATCAAACGTGTATGTCGTGCCCTTAGCTGACAACTTTCGGATAGCTGGGACAATGTCACGTGTTTGCAAATGCGCTTATCGATCTTGGGCACAGCTGCGAAGGTCCTACATGCGATAACTGCGCTGCGTAATCAGTCATGCCGGTAGAGACTTTCATTTATCCTTGAGAAAACTTGCGTATCAATCGGTACTTGACAACTGTGCCAAGGACTAAATCGGGATTCGTCTGGAAAATGCAGCTTGTAGCTTAAGCGCACACTGGAAGAGTGAAGACCAAGGACCGAATTTGTCGTCCGTCCTGTATTACTTTATTGATGTGAAACCTGGGCGGTGTGGATGGATTTCATCCACTCCCTACCCGGAAGTTGGCGACCTCAGTATGCACGTGGACTGCTGGATCCACCATCGCTGTCGTAGCATCGAATCCAACAACGCTTTGGCGTCACCACTCGCTGCCTACATGTCAATATAATCCGAGCTGTTCCACTTTCAGCAGCGTGCCAGTATTGGCGTTATCTTCGATATGACCAGATCATGACATATATCGGCACTGTCAATTTCGGTGCTGAATTCCTGTCACTGCAATGTACCTACGGCCTGCATCACTGTAACCAATATTGAGTCGATAACAATGCAACCGAACTCCTTACATGGGTAGGTTCATTTCCAACTATCCAAGAAGCCGGCTCATCCCCATGGGGCAGTAAGTGATTCGCAATCCCCGGTAAGAAAGTTTGCACACCTTCCAATGTGCATCTTGACCTGACTCGAGTTATCTTTAGATTTTTATAGACTGTAAGAATCCCGTCAGATAAACCCAGGAATTTTATCGGCACGCCTTTTGTTTCTTCTGTACAGGCTTGGTTTCTGGAGAGTTTGGTTGCTCTCAACTGCTGGTGGTTTCTTCAGAAGTGCTATCGATCATATTCGCGAAATTGGTCGTGCCATGATTGGGGACGAATGCTCAGATATCTAGCACGAAAAACAGGCACAACATATCAGTCCCCACGGAAGCTGCTTAATCTCCCTACTACTGGGTTTTCGAACGGTTGCCCAACTGTTTCTCTCGGGAAAACATTTGATCCGGCATAAGCCGGGACAGACTGGACTTCTGGCCGCTCGACACAAACTTGTAACAGTTATCTTCAGATTCTGTGTAAACTGTGTGGTGAATGAACTTCACCTTAGGGTTACACGTGAAAAGAGTGAGATGACCAAAGTGGTTAGAGCACGGATTTACTGACCATAAGGTCCGTGGTTTGAACTCGACCTCCGCCTCTCGACTTCCCCTGTCTAGGGTTGGGCAACCTGGCAGTATCCCAGCCCTCGTGCTTTCTTCGTGTAGCATGGCAGCTAGGTACCGAAAGGGTGCTACAGCTGAAAGTTTTTTTTACACGTGAAAAGTGCTGCTGTCAACCACCAGATCCACTTAGCTGGTTATCTCTGGTCGTCATGCGGCCGTCCCATAGTTGTCAAGCAGAACGTTCTTCAAACAGTCAAGATGATTGAGCCCAGGCTGCATCAAATCTCACTTCGTAAGCGGTTAACCATCATAAAACCTCGACTTTAGTTCGTCCTGCGCTTCTGAACTAAAGTACTGATATCCTCTGTTTCAACTAACGAAATCGAACCTTCTAGCCATGTTTTCTGTCTTGTCTGGTAGACATTCTTTTTTTGTGAAATAAGGTTTCTTTCAAACGACCTTCGTCGGGCGGGCTGGATATTTGTGGAAGGATTCTTTTCCATGGAGCGATGAGGTTAGCGTAGACTACCGGGATAACTGCTCTGTTGTCCCCGTAATAATTTTGAAGCTCCATTACCGCGCCCAAGGAAGCCATTCTCCGCAAAATATCATACGACCTATCAGAGACGCCGCTGGGTTTCAGTGACACTCGCTCCACAGCGAACAGAACGATGTTATTTGCTAAATACACTTTTATTATGATGTTTATTCCTTCACATCAAATGAAATTTCGATGACGAGTTCACGACCCGGAACATGTCGGCGTTAACCATCGTCGTTTGTCGTTTTTTTTTCTAGCTAAACTCGCCCCAAATCACCCAGACTACGTTGAAGCACAAAGGCAATTTCAAGAGGCTTTCGAAAGTAGTCATGATGCAATGGCCAACTTTTTGGAGAGTGATGTACGCAAGTTTGTTCATTGTTTACTACTGTTTCATTCATTAGGCGTGCGTTTGTTACCCCTTATTTTTGGGCTACGCGAATCTGTCTGAATTCGGTTGTGCGGTTGCTGAGCCGAGTTGGGGGTACCCGCTAATGCAGAGCAACGTCGCACGGGGTTGGCACTGTTTTCATCCGACAGCATAGCAAAGCCAGACAAATTACTTTCCTCTTTGAACCACTCACTGATGTTCACATCATTGTGACCTTAACTGGGAGTTCGCATCTTTCAAGCTCTTCGGTTGTTGGTAGACGCATTTGTGCAACCAAAGTTGAACAGTGTGAATGGTCTCTACCAAAAACAGTGGCTTTTGTGAGGCTCGGGATAAGAAAAAACTCACTATACTTTTCGTCTCATGTTTTATTCTTACGTATGCACACTCCTCTGGTACGAAATTTTGTACTCCATTGAATGACATGTTTAATGTTGGATCCGCTTCCCCATATTGAACACGTTCGGTCTGAATACTGGCGTCATACCCCCGAAACAAGCACACAGTTATATATCCTCCCCCCAGGAAACGTGTTCATACATAGAAGATTTAGGATTATTGTGGGCTGATCGGTTATCGCAACCTGAATGTGGCTTCGTGAATCCACATAGATTCAATAACTGATGAGGATTTGTATACAAGGCCTGTTTACAGTTAACTACACAGGATACGTTGATTTATCACATGTAATCATCAACCGAACTGCGGGGGAAAAGTTTGGTTTCGATCGAATGAGATCCAACGCCACAGTAGTGAAGAGTATTGGCCCAAGTTTTGTAAAGTCGAGTACAACAGTAAAGATACCTTTTCGGAAACAATCGATAGACTTATTGCTGTGCAACGTTTCGCTTTTGACACAAAAGTTCCGTCAGGTTAGTCGGAAGGAGAAGAAATCAGCTAAGTCAACCCGTGACTTCTATTTTGAGGAAATACAACTTGGAATAGCCTTCACGGATATTGATGTTGACGGCAAGTGCGATATACTTGTCTTCACAGATGAAACTACAAATGAATTGTGGTTCGATAGGAGCAAAAGTCTCATATCGCCAATGAACCGAAGCCACAGAGTTGTGGGTTCCAACAGCCATGGGAACTAGAAGGCTTCCGTCATCCACCATAGGAAAAAAGCAGTGGGTACTTTGACACTATAGTTTACGGTAGCACAGAACTGCAGGCGAAGGACACGGCTTGTCAGCCACTAATTCCGTTCCCCAACATGGTTAGAGTACCGGTCTCTAATGTTTTTCCCTCGGATCTGGAATTGCTTATGGGTGGAGCTATAGAAGAACGTACCGAAAGAAAGTTGTTCTATCGTCGCTGCACCTCGCTCACCACCGTATCAGCACGTAATGCAGAGGCACTAGAACCTATCATCTGAGAAATTCCAACGGCCGATCGAACGGAGATATCACGAGTGTTTTTCGAAAAAAAGTTTAGCACTACATTCAGAAAGCGTAGGGTCGTAACTGGTTATTTACGCGCAGTCCCATACCATTTTCTAGTATGTATAAGCCAGTTTTTAATGTTAATTTTCCGATCATTCGTTTCATTTTTTCAACATATCATTTCGTAACTCTTTCAAGCTGAATTTTTTCGCCCTAGCGTAAGGGGTTTCACGTGTGAGAATTAGGGCTGAGTACAAGTAATTTGAAGTAGCATAAGTCATAAAGGAAACTACTCACAAGGTTGCTGAAAACTCTTCGACACCCCACAGCCGGTTTGGGGCTTATCAGGTAGGTGAAACCATGTGCAGGGTACTGTGGATGTCAAAACGGAATCAGATCCAAGCAGGTTATTTCAACTTCCCCCTATCTGGCAAGAAAAATATCTAATTTATGTAATGTACTACTCATAAGGTTGCTGAAAATCCGTCGACAGTCCACGACCGGTTTCGTCCTTTTTGGGGCTCATCAGGTAGGCGCAGTCCCCGGTTTTCCGTCAACCTTATGTTCTACTTCAAACCAAATTGCACCAAATTACCGAATATACACTCATTTGCAAACTAATTTGGTTCTTTCGAGAGACTCACCTGGAACCCAGCTGAATCTCTCCTTTATGATGTTCTCAGGCAGACTCAATTCCCCTAGTTCCATCAACGTTATATTCTGCTTAAACGCAAGTCGTACGCAATTCGCAAATTACACTCATTGGCAATCAATTTGGTTTCGATGGGGGCTCAACTAAATCCGTTTGAATGATGTTTTTTCTTCAAATGACTGTGCTGTTCAGGGTCGCGTTAGGTTTCAGTTGGTGCGATATTCGAGGTGTTTTTCTTTGCAAAAAAAGCAGTACTCATAAAGTTGCCGATAACTCTCTGACAGCCTACTGCTGGTTTCACCCTTCCTGTTACCTCCGTTTTTTTTAACTACGAACATGTTGACAGGATGTATCGGTTCCAACTGTTATCCGTTGCTGCCTAGAGAACCACGTTCAATTCTTTTGTTTATGTTTTTAGGCGGAACACATTGAAATGTTATCAAACTTTGTAAGTGCTCAGATGAGCTACTTTCAAGATGCCCAGCGAGTTCTGTCGGACTTACAGACTCGTCTACAGTCCAAGTGAGTACTAATGGGTGTGGCGGACCAATGCTTTACAAAATCTAAGAAACTCCGCTTCTTGCTCAAGCGATTCTAGTATTCCGTCCGAAGGTGGGTCGATTTCCTCGGGAGTCAAATAGCGCTGTTCGTCAGCTCTGACTAAGTGTGCGATACCTCCGAGAAGACATCATATTTGAGAGAGGCTAAAGGCCTTCTTCATTCGTGGCTTTCTGTTTTGGGCAACTTTTTCTGATGATATGAATATGCCTTATTGATTTATTAGTCCGGATATGACTGAGGACTGACATCACTAGGCAGCTTTCCCATAAGCCCGCATCCGAGTGTCAGATGAGTTGCTCATATTAGTGTCGAGATGTCATATCTAATATTCCATGATCATTAGCCCATTCGAACATTTTAGGATTCTTAGGCGTCCCTGTTAACACGTTAGACCTTCTGGTAGCACCTGGATTGGAATTTTCTCGAACTCCCCGGTTATTGTGTTGCTTTTGTCCGAAATTAACGGGAATTTAGTAGAGAAAGTCGACCACACATAATATGGGGAACGGAACCCCGAACATGCTGCAAACCACGCGTAAACTCCAAGCGTGTAAGTGATGAAGAACAGGTATCCTCGCTCATTCGTTTAACAAGACAGTCTGGTAATTTAGTAGTCAGTGATTCAGGCGTATCGCCATGCGTGTCTTCTCTCCCATGCAGTGTGCTGTTGGATACATCAGTTCAACAACTGTTACCTAAAAAATGACTCATCGGCGTCATTGATGAGGATACGTTTCAAGCCCTGCAACACGCGTCCCTCCGAAACAGTCGTTTTCGTTTTCGGTGGTTGCCGTAGTGGGGATTCCTTTTATTCGAACAGCTCTGATTCGATCTTGTTTAATCGCCTTCTGATTGGCTGATTTCTTTCTTGTCACCTGACCAACAAGCTACAGTGAAAACTATGAATCACAGATTGCTGTGATGTGAGTAAGAAAATAGATCAGACTCTGAAGCATCTATTCTACAGAGAATCAGATGATGAATTTTTTTAGTAGTTCAAATGGGGCCTCGAGATCGATTAAAAAGTCGAACAACTGACAAGTCACACTGAATGGCGGAACTACGTTTGGTCCTATCAAATATCGACGTGGTAGCGGACGTGTAAGGCTACCACCCTAATATGTTTATTCATTTTTTAAAATCTCATCAATAATACCAAAATGTACCGTTTAGTTATGATTCTGTTGAATCGCATACTGTGATGTGACTTGACTCCGTAGTCTTTTCCACTGATACGGATCTCAACTTCCTGGCGACTCGTACACGTCCAGAGTTTACCTAATTGTGATTTGACTCAATCTGAGAATCACGCCAAGATAAGAAAGTATCTTCCGTCCCTATCATTCGTCGTCTTTTCATAGCTGGGGTACCTCACTGGCTAGGTGCAGGCTATGCTAGTTATTTGCACACTTAAAGTGCAATTTCACCCCGCGAATTCATTTATTCTGATCGTCCCCATTGCACCAACCAGGTTATTTTTCGCCTATTACCCCTATTACGGCTAATCGACCTTGTGCACGCCTCAAGTACACACACACAGCAAATTTGTTCCCTGTAGATTTATTTTAGTCCGCACAACTAATTTATTCGTGTAAGTTCTATCCGATAATGATGCATTGTTCTGGAGCGCATTTGCCTAATCGCTCCCGTTTTTCTCTTGTTTTTCAGACTTGAAGAAGCGTGAGTTACTTGGATTGATTTGTGTTTAATGTTCCACAGGAGGTTTGTGAACAACGGCCCTTTTTTGATATTTTGTACAGCAACGGCTGACACATAGTTCAGTGGACCTCAAACACACACGTGTGTTATATTTAGCTTTTCAAATCAGTATGGCAACTTTCTGTCAGGAAATCGCGCGCCCAAGTCATTTTCGAAAAGAGGTAACTTCATGTCAAGTCATGTGACTGTAGTTTTGTAAAAAATTTACAAAATTCTTCAGTTCATTTTTAGAACGTGAATTTCAATGTGATAAGCAGTTAACGTGTGTCAATGTCATATATACGGACAAAATTCATCAAAAAGTGGACCTAGTTTTTTTTGTGGAAAACTGGTTTTACGCTCGCGTGTGGGTGTACAAACATCTTTGCTCGATGGTTGAACCATACTCTATGAAAAGGGTGAGAAAACTTCTTTATGAGCAAAACTTCTTTGATGGGTACGATACTTCTGTTTTGTGGGTGAAACCGAAGTTGCACACTGATTTAGTTCTCTGGCAACATTCTGAGTGCTACTCTTCCGAACAATATTGGCAACCAAAGACCTCGTAACCCATCCAACTGTGTATTGAAAAGTTCGAGGACTGAGACACAAGTTGCTGCAGCTCGGACAGATGGGTTCGATCCATAAATTACCGAACTCCTTCGAACTCGTCTTTAACCATAAAAGCCCTATTTTTCTCACGGGAAACTGTCTGGGGAGAACGGAGGTCAGCCAGTCTGAATGAGGCTTGACTTGTGAGCTACACCATATTGTGGAACTGCTACTTGATACCATTCTTCACCTAGGTGTACTTTAATAGCAACGGGATAAAACACCCTTTCTTAGATCTGTCGGAGCGACTAGTCTCATTGCAAACCACTGCGGTACAACGGTATCCCACACTAATGCCTTACTATCACACGACCGAGAATCCAATGGAAAACAGGCGTGATACCTGAACCTGTCGTCAGATAAACGCAGCTTCTTTATCCCAGCATAGCCTACAAGTGAAAACGCAAGTTACATGCAGACTCCAGCTGAGCTATTTTACCTGTGGATTGTATCCTACTTGCTACTGAAAATTCTTCGCGGGCAGAACCAACTGCGGAAGCCACCACAAACTTGACAATGATCCGACGTCAGCGATTTCGCAGTTCAACTCCATGTTGCTATTTCACTCTAGTTCTGAGACAGAAACATTTTACTGGCCAGCATTGAGGCTGGAAAGTGATGCTTTATCTGTAAGGCAGTAAAATGTCGTTAATCTCGTTATAACTTAGTGTACTGGTATAGTAAACTCAACACTGCATCGAGTTCCCTTCCACTTGTCACCAGACCTTCATCGTTGAAAACGAGAGAACTTTAAGGGGATTAAACCAGTTAGTTTATTAAATTTAGTACTTTAGTACTGATTTAGACAGAATTCGGTCAAACGAGGGGCGAGATGACTCAAGTGGTTAGAGCGCGAATTTACTGACCGAAAGGTCCGTGGTTCGAACCCGACCTCTGCCCTTCGACTTCCCCTGTCAAGGGTTGGGCAACTTGGTAGTATCCCAGTCCTCGTACTTCCTTCAGGTAGCATGGCAGCTAGGCACCGGTAGGATGTTACAGCTGGACGATCTATCCGATCCGGTCAAACGCGTTTGCCTTTTTCCACAAGGGTTCAGTCTTTTAAGTAGAGTGCTGCTTTCAGCTACTTTTTCATCTGTTCATACTAAATTCGGTGTGTTTTACTTTTACACAGTTCTTGGTATTGTTAATCTTAGGGATGGCTTCATCAGTTAAACGTATATTTATTTCAGTCGCCAGACGGACCTCTCACTTGTGTTGACAGGGCTCTGACGAAACTCGTTTTGGTCGCCGAGCGCTTTCTTTCTCAGTAGCACAACCACTGTCTGCTGCGAATCTTTGTGAGCTGGCGCAAACAATGTGCCTCGTATGGCGTTTGGGAGCTTGGTCTTCTGCGTTAGCATCTCAGGGATTTGCCCGCACCGGTGCCAAGTGGCGATGGTAAGGCAGATGTATTCCGTAGAAGGTCCTCCACTGCCCAAACCGATTGAGGACACTTACCGTTGGAGCAAATGATCGTTCACCCATTCTATTATTTTGCAGGCTGACTGTTACCGTGGCGCTAGGAGTGCGGTGACGTTCCGGGTGTCTTGTGGGAGTGCCCAGTTTTAGACGTACACGAGACATTGCATTGGTCATAAGCCTACTGCATACACAGCCCTCCAGAGTCAACTGGCATAGTTTTCCGGGTAGTCATACATCTTCCGCACATCATGAACCGACTTTTTGCTTTCAAAAAACATCATATTTGATCCTAGTTTATTTTACAGCGAAATGTCACTGTGTTTTCGATTTTATCCACACAACTCTAGTCGCAACAATCCTGGTGCACGCGTAGCGAAAGCCGCGGCTGCCAAACCTGCCGTGTGTGCGGATAGCAACATGCCTGCCTCGCCTCGAGTGGAACTGAAACCGAAACACTCTGGTAAGTAGCTCAAAACGCACTTATTCACGCTACCTCTCCTTTAACCAGGCCAAAGCGAGTAATATCTGCCTGAATATAAACAGTTTTAACCAAAGTAAGACATTGTTTTACCGCTGGTCATTGCACATGTAATCTGCTCACAGGTTCTCTCGAGAACGCGCATACCCCCTCTGTGTCTCCTCAGATAGTGCAAAAAGCCGTTTGAAAAGCAACGGCGATGTTCATCAAACAAAATAACCAGAGCAACGAATATTTCGTCAAGTAAAGTCTGTTCATGGGCCACAAACGTCACATGATGAACAGCCAATACACATATACCCTCAGTTGTAGCAGAAAGTCACCTTCACTCGACCAGGTAGTCACATCTTAGACGTCTGGGTTCACCCTCCTCAACTGATTATTGGCTGAAAGGTGCAGGTGACCCACATGTGGCATGGCACGCGCTACTTGTAAGTAGCACAGCCGCACAAGTCCGACCTACTGAATTGCTCCTTGTCAGTTCATCGAAATCTTGAATATTTGGACCAGAATCCGAAAACGTTTGACCGTTCCATACTTTATTTTTTATATGTTCAAATACGAGCATGTGCCACACACCCTTGTTGTGATGGGCACCCTATAGGGTCTGGCAAATGGCATCCCAAGGCGTGCTTTTTTGTAGTTGTTGGGAGGGGGTAATTTGGTGCCCGTCATTTTCTCGGCATCTTCTTCGTAGTTGAACAGACTACTACTCTAAAGCGTCTGATGACTTTCGAGTACAAATTTGGATTCACTCTACCGTGGGGATTTTAGAGTGAGCTTTTAGAGCGGATCTTGTGTAGTGTGTGACTAAACTGTGTGCACATGGTGGCAGTGACATCGGAAATCAATTTTGTGGGTTGTGGTCGAAACGAGTGAAACCTGCTCCGATTCGAGACGTTTCTCCAATAGTGTATCCTCAGACTTTGAGTCGGACTTTGAAATTGAACGAAAGTCAGTTGACCGATGGACTATTGACCTATGGAAGTGGTCTGTAAACACAAAATTGACAGTCTTCACTGGTTAAAAGTCATCATTCCAAGACTTATCCCAGTACTGTTCAACGCATTTCTTGGCAAACTTATTTCATTCTGACATTACAACTTCTTGTTTGATTAATTTAGTAGATTGGTCACGGTGACGATTTGGAGCAAAGATCGGCTCGAGTGGGATGTAATTGTGGGAATTTCGATCTTAATGAGAGTTTTGGGAATTATGTGCGGGCATTTGGTTTTGCCACACTCATATGGAAGTGCCCCTGACACGCTCCGAGCGCCCAATAGACGATATTCGATGTACCAGGTGACTGCGTTCTCGTCCGGTTGCTTTGAGTGTTTAATTTTGAAGATCGTCGGTCCTGCCGGAAGGATCGGATCACGATCAGGGTTTGTGATGGTAGATTGCCATTTCGGCGGTTAAGGGCCTGGATAGAAAGATCATTTGGTTTGATCCTGGAACGAGATGTTTTAATCCACGGCGCCCTAGTCTGGATGAATAAAGACTTCAGAAACTTACTGTGGACACTAGGACATATGATCCGGGACAAGCTAGGCTACAACTCCGAAAGGGTTCCACCTGTAGAAACTCGGAGTTAGAAATACGTTGCCTAACCGGGTCTTGAGCTCAACGTCATATAGACCAATACTTCACCCACTCCGGATTACCGCTACCCCAAGGAGGATCCCAGATAAAAATACTACCTGTGAAAGGAAGAAGGCCTTCGCTGCGGAAAACGCTAACTGAACAGTTACAGATTATTGGACAGGGAAGCAAAACTCCCATATGCATCTTGTTTACAGTAACTGAATATCCATCTTCTCCTTGAACGCGTCTTTCTGAACTTTCCTGGATATTCATCAACTGTTGCTCAAATGCGAGCAAGTACGATTCCATAAATTCCGTAATAGATCTCAATTTTCAAGAGACGTGAAGCGGATCTACGAGAAACATACTACTTGCATGTCTCCCTCAGTAGTACCCACCATTACACCCGTATTCAAAATATCTCAGTTTTCATCAGATGGTTAAGTGAATCCTGGGGTGAGGATATGGAGCAATGGCTCCGGAACAACATTCTGATAAAGGAACGCCACCGGGCTCAACTACAGTGAGGGCCACTAAACAAAAGCGGTAGAGCCGTTGATTTAGCAGTACACTTCCACTCCATTGGTGAACGAAAGTCTGTAGCCACTTTCCAAGCTCAGCGGGCAAGTCGCCGGCCATCAGTACGACCTGCTCTACCGATTTTCCAAGTGCTAACAGAACCGACGTCATGAAAACGCGATGAATGTCGATTTATTCTGTGTTACCTTATCCCATTAATTCATTTTATCAACTGTGGCGTGGCCAAACCAATTTTGTCATGCACGTATCTCAGGATAAAGTGGCTGCCGATTTGAAGCAAGTTTAGTGAACAATAGCCCACCACATAGTGAATTCATGTTTTAGCGCCCTTGTGACATCAATCATGCAGTATGGACCTTTATAAAGTTCGTTTCTACCGTTTTCATCCCCTTTTGGACAGTAACGGGGACCAGAAGGTGCCATCTCCGGTTCTGTGGGGTTGCAGTGGGACAGGATTCTGTATATCTAGAATCGACTCTTTAAAAATGACATTTCCTTTGGAAGGTAGCTTATAACATGTTTTGGTGTGTTCACTTGAAGTAAATCAATTACTACAGGTTACCTAATACAAGGAACACCTAATGACAGCTCAAGCACAATCGAGTGGCACTCACATGGGTTAGTTCAATGGTACTTATTGGCTGTGCTCAATCAAGACTCTTCTTTTCCTTTGGTTGTTTTACAACGAGCATTTCCGAAAAGGATTCCCATTGAGTCGCCTGTAGCTCGTGCGTTGTGTATTGGTCAGAAATTAATGGCGCAACACTGTCCGTTCCCAACACTATAGTTTGTCCCTGGATTTTCGGTCTTAATGAACCAGTGGGCAATATCACACCACAGTTGGTCACGTGACCGTCATTGATTAACCAGAAGCGTGTGGACTATCGATCGACCGACTGACAAGTGGGTCATGAGCAAAGAAAGGTGACAGTTGCACTTATAATTCATTTACATACTCAACAGGTGTGGATGGAAAACTCAAGCGATCGTCGAATAAATTTGTCGTTTTCAGTGTTCCCTAGCTGAAGGTGCGGCGATCTGTGTTGTTCAATGTTCGCCCGTAGCACACAACCCTGAAGTGTTTTGGTGAGCGTTTCAAGTGCGGGAAGCAGGATTTAGAACGAAATAAACGTGAGCGGTTCCAATGGTGACTGGGTTGTGAAAGCCTATTCGAAGTCAGATTACAGTTTGTCAAAATATGATAATAAGGATGGCAAGACCATTTGGTTGAACCTTTTCATTATATTGACCTATTGCTGTCAAAAATCAGCGTGGCCCTCTGTTTGGGCAGTCGCTTGGAGAGCCCTCGGTGCGACAATCCTAGTGTTACTCTTCCACGGCATTTCTGGCTGTGTGGGGGTATCCAAACTAAGCAAACGTGTTTGGTTGCCACACGATCGACTGTCTTTGTTTATCACTTAATCACTCAATGACCCAGGTGTGCAGCCTCAGATATACTTATGACCGCAAAAGTTAGGGAAACCGATACCTTATCGGATTGAACGGTCTCCAGTCGTGGGTTCCGAAGCGCTCCTCAAACGGGGAACCTTTTCATTACGGGCGTTGTTATGATCCGGTAGGCTTAGCACAATCAATCAGAGTGAAAGTGATAATAGGTGTCTGTGAGCAGCAATGCTAGTCGGCCTTACAATCCAGTGCGGTCATTCTTCACACACACCGACAGGTTCATTTGCTGGTCATTGTATGGTGTGTTACAGGTGAACTGAATTACCGACAACAGCCGGTTGTGACAGAATCACTGAGTTGACCTGTTACTCTTCTAGGCTTCCCGTGTAGTTTATCTCCACGCACAGTAACCATAGATGCATAGTTTACTCATGTGTTATGTTGATTGATTTGATGATTACACATGCAATCAATAGGTGCACGCAATGGAACGAATAACTGTCAGCTATTCGGAGAGTAAGCGATCGATAAAGGGAGTTTTGAGCATTGAAGTGATTGACAACGAGCATTGAAGTGATTGACAATTTTCATCATAATGAGCCTCTGAATTTAGTCTGAAAGTATTTTTCACCGATCCTTTTTTGTCAACATTCTAATTTCCCATCCATTGCTTTACAGATGATTCATCACGTGTCCCCAGGTGTCAGGCTTTGTATGACTTTGAGGCGGAAAATCCGTTCGAACTCTCTTTTCATCAAGGTGATGTTATCACGCTGCTTGAACAGGTAAACACAACGTTTTGTCTTTTTGCGCAGTTTGGTGACAGCACACTTTCTATCCATTGCTTACCGTCAGGCCTTAAACAGAATGGTGCCAGTTCTTATTTTCATTCTTGGGGATTTTTCTCCTGTGACTCCTTGTTTCCGACTTTAAATTCTAACGAAATGTAAGTGCTTCGACCCCGTACTCGAATAATGAGACCGTTCATCTGTAGTACTCTTTCAGTACATGGATGCAGTACAACCAGAAGAAAGTACCGCGATTGAATCAATTCAATCAACCCAATTTATCATCCATGAACCATGTTCAAAGAAAAAGTGGAGAGTGAGACAGCCAAGCCTCGGTTAGTTCTGGAACTGGGTAGCTACCTATTAAGAGCGATAGCTTTGATGCTCGAGCGCCATGAACGGCGCGATTGGGCTATTTCTGCCAATATCACTAACCACTGGTGAGTTGAATCCCGGGGTCCCCATACAGGGAGGCGACAGTTACTGGTTAGTGTTTTCGTACTTCTTTACACCGTCCACCTCTCGGTCGCTTCCAGTCAGTACAGGGCTGGGTAAAAAGATCTCTGTGAGGCAGACGGTGTCCTGGGATGTCCCAACCAGTGTGAGGAACAGTTCCTTCTTCCTAAGATCCCCTGGTGTGATGAATGCTTCGGTGACATCGTTTGTCAAACACTGACATCTTCCGTATGTCCTCTGCGCGTAAATGCCATGTTTCTGATCCATACATCACAACTGAAATGCTTTCAAATTGCCTAAGCCAGGGATGGATCAGAATCATGGTATGATAAAGATGTGTAAACGTTGGGTATCACTGCATTCTTGCTGCCGATTAAAAAATTCAATAATGGTGTACCCATCGTGAAATTGGTTGAAATTGTCTCTGTTTTTGGAAGGCTTGTCAGCTTTTAATAACACATTTTAATTTGAGAATTTTTCATGTTTTGTGAACGTGGCTTTGACAGAAGTCTTCCTGGGTGCGATTTAGCTTTTTCACGACACGAACGCTAGACCTTCCGCTTAGCACTTCATGCCCAAATGGTTAAGATCTTTCCTGGGTGCGACTTTTTCACGACACGAACGCTAGACCTTCCGCTTAGCACTTCATGCCCAAATGGTTAAGATCTTTCGAGCTGTGGCCTTTCCTTTCTGAGACGAATGGCCGCTCCCGGCGTTTGAACCGTGTGCGCTGTTGGAGGTAGCTCAGCTGATTGAACAGCCTTCAGTTATGTGGAGGTTTCGGGTTCGTGTCCCCTGGCTAGTGTCCTTTGCTTGGTTTTCCAAATGAGACGATGTCAAATCCATTGTTGCTTGCGGTCCAAAGTTTTCTTCATAACAGCCCCCGTACAGCTAGAAATATACCTTAAAGCCACAATTTTTGTGAATCTTGCGACGCGGTAGTGAGTGACGAATCACCCACAGCTATTGATCTTCGCCTATTCATAAGTACTTTCAGATGGGGCTTTATTTACGCTTGACGTTAATGTAGAAAGAAATGTTTTGTGATTCCATCCCAAGGTTAAACCTTTTTCGCGTTGTACTACACTGTGAGACGTAAATCTCAGGATAGAAAGCATAGCTGATTTCGTTCTCCCCTTTCCAACACCTGAATTCCGTATTGGTTTCACAACAGATTACGCAAACATTGCCAATTCCGAATTTCACATTTGTTTTTCCTTCGAGTGAAACTTGTTCTCCCACAAAAAAACGAGCGGGGATAAAGGTATCACTTCGAGCTACTCAGTGGGAACCAGATACAAAACGTTGACCTATGTGTGCCGAAAGCTCCG
>NW_008751720.1:1240343-1243631 GCF_000715545.1 Opisthorchis viverrini | reverse complement strand
CGTTGGGTATCACTGCATTCTTGCTGCCGATTAAAAAATTCAATAATGGTGTACCCATCGTGAAATTGGTTGAAATTGTCTCTGTTTTTGGAAGGCTTGTCAGCTTTTAATAACACATTTTAATGTGAGAATTTTTCATGTTTTGTGAACGTGGCTTTGACAGAAGTCTTCCTTGGTGCGATTTAGCTTTTTCACGACACTTCATGCCCAAATGGTTAAGATCTTTCGAGCTGTGGCCTTTCGCTTATGAGACGAATGGCCGCTCCCGGCGTTTGAACCGTGTGCGCTGTTGTAGGTAGCTCAGCTGATTGAACAGCCTTCAGTTATGTGGAGGTTTCGGGTTCGTGTCCCCTGGCTAGTGTCCTTTGCTTGGTTTTCCAAATGAGACGATGTCAAATCCATTGTTGCTTGCGGTCCAAAGTTTTCTTCATAACAGCCCCCGTACAGCTAGAAATATACCTTAAAGCCACAATTTTTGTGAATCTTGCGACGCGGTAGTGAGTGACGAATCACCCACAGCTATTGATCTTCGCCTATTCATAAGTACTTTCAGATGGGGCTTTATTTACGCTTGACGTTAATGTAGAAAGAAATGTTTTGTGATTCCATCCCAAGGTTAAACCTTTTTCGCGTTGTACTACACTGTGAGACGTAAATCTCAGGATAGAAAGCATAGCTGATTTCGTTCTCCCCTTTCCAACACCTGAATTCCGTATTGGTTTCACAACAGATTACGCAAACATTGCCAATTCCGAATTTCACATTTGTTTTTCCTTCGAGTGAAACTTGTTCTCCCACAAAAAAAACGAGCGGGGATAAAGGTATCACTTCGAGCTACTCAGTGGGAACCAGATACAAAACGTTGACCTATGTGTGCCGAAAGCTCCGATATACTAAATTGTCACCCCAAAGAAACTGTACACATCGTGTCTGGTGTTTTCTGCTCAGCTACGCAGTGACTTTACTGCACAAAATCCCATTCAGTGAATCACGCAATTTTGGGTTATTACAAAACTTCTTTTGTCTCATTTGTATGGCTATTCCCACTGCTACGTATCGTCCTTTGTTCACAGGTTCATCTCGTGTGACTTTTCATCCATTAAGTGATCAGCTGTCTATAATCATTCGTTCACGTGACTCACCTCACGTGTCCCTCCACTGATCAGGTGCCTAGTCGATCAACGCTGGTCGTAATCTAGGCAATGTTGAATCGTAAATCGATTTCTACACTGCACGGTAAACACCGCTTTTGATCCAGTCCAAAGGACCATGCAGGGACAAATAGATGCATTCTACAGAATACCCATGGAATAGTTTTCCCAAGTCCCAACCTAAATGTCAACTCTAAAGTCATTTGAAACGTCAATAAATGAAGCGATCACCTCACTGTTGATGTACTTCTTTCGTGCACATAACAATTTGGGTTGATTTCCTCTCCTGACTCAGTGACCTGCATTGATTGGACTGAAACGCGCTCAGATTTTTTGTTGTCCCCAAACAGGCATCGAAGAAAGTACCCACTAGAATGTCCGTGGCTAATGAGGTGGGATCATTGGGTCTCCAAAAATATCTAGTCATGCAAATTAGGGGGTCACAGACTTGCACGTTAGCCCTCCATTGGTGCCCATCGTATATACTCATCTGAGGTTTTGGCTCCGTTTCTCGTCGTCCCGGGACTTCTGCACAGATGTACACCTACAGCACTGCCAAACGTTATCTGGTAACCAACAACTGAAGGGTAGGACACGTTGAACTAAGCTCCTCTTGTGGTCAATGGACCCAGTACGTGTCAAAATCGGTCTCTACAAGCTCATTCTTAGGCTCTGCTTAAATCTGGGAGTAATAACCTGGCACCAAAGGTTTTGTTCCGCCCCTTGTCGCTCTGCCAGCTTTTCGGAGCCTCGTCTCAGTTAGTGTCACAAAAGAGCCAAGAACTCTTGTCCTCTTCTTAGGCACACGTTAGGAATTATCAGTCGACTTTACTTCCACCATGATATCCTACGACTCATCTGCGGTTAACCGATCTAAAAGACAAAACATCCCACTATTGTCATTGAAATATACATGTTTCTGGCTGTTGGGTTTCTTCAGGAACATTCTCCGACGAGCCTTAGGATCACAGGATGGTCTCTTGGTGCTCTGGAAATCCATAACCCTGAACACCTGTGAACCAGTATCACCCGCGGTTGATTTTTCAGTACTAAGTAGACGGCCTGTACTCATTGGGAGTATTAGTTTGTTTCTGCTAATGTATTCAACTTCTCTAGGTCATATACCTTCACCGGGTCTCATAACCTCTTCCATTATGCTTACTTTCTTCAGGTCGATGAAAATTGGTTCCTAGGAGAATTTCAAGGTCAACATGGACACTTTCCAACCAACTATGTCCAAGTTCTAGTACCCTTGGCCTGAAATCTCCTCTGCGGTTATCGGACCACATTGATTTTCACGGCAGTCTTCTCATTGCTACTGCCAGGTAGTACTTGTAGTACTGCTGTTGCCGCTTTGTGTCTTTCGCTTGTGTTTTTTTACCTGGCTTATCTTGTCTCACCTATCACTGCCTTCTCGCCCCCCTCCCCCTTATTCTTGTCTTGCTGGACCGTTTGTACAACTCGGAAGGCTCTTCTATGTATTGCATCGACGCCACTCTGCTTCACTCCCTGGTTTATATTTCGTCGTTTTCACTTGTCCCGCACATGTTTTTTTCGGTTGAATTCCATTGTTTAAACGCCAACTTGCATGCCGACAGAGAATAGACACCTATTGCAAATGATTCGGTCTGGCATCGTCTCGCTTGCCTCTGTGAATATGGAAGGGCGCCTGAAATAGCCTGGTGAAAAACGATCAGCATCGAGTTTCTGCTCAATGAAACGAATCGTAGGAAACAGACGCGAGATTCAGAGAGTTGACAACGAAAACATCTGGAGCGTTTTACGTATCTTGGAAGTTGTATTAGTTCCGACAATAGTGTGACGGATGAGGTCAATGCACGAATCTGCAAGGCTCGGGCCGCGTTTGCTAATTTGAGACACTTATGGCGTCATACTGGTTTATCCCTGAATCTCAAGGGACGTTTGTATCAAGCTACAGTACAAGCTGTTTTGTTGTATGGCTGTGAGGCTTGGCCTATTCGAGCAGCGGAAATGAGACGTCTTCAGCTGTTCCACAGTCGTTGTCTCAGAACCATAGCTCGTGTGAATTGGTGTCGGCGAATCCGTAATGAGGCAGTTAGCGTGTTTTCGGTTGTGTAACGGGTACTTCCATTGAAGAATGTGTCCAGCACCAGAA
>NW_008751720.1:1227947-1240209 GCF_000715545.1 Opisthorchis viverrini | reverse complement strand
TATGGCTTCTAACCGACGTCAGTGGCGATCTTGTCAGTTTCTATCCAGATTGCCTGAATGAGTGTTTGGAGGTGTAGGCACCTCGGAATTATTTTGGTAAGCTAGCACTGAATCTATTCCCCGTCCACCCTTATTCTTTTCTTTAGAAAAAGGCTTTCAAATAAGTCATGGCTGTATGGCAGTGAAGCATCGGTCATGCTGTCGATGATGATTATCAATATAAGCTCCTCGTGTGTGCAGTCGGTTTTATGTGTTTACAGCATTGTTCGGAAGCTTGCAACGGAAGTTCCAACAGCTGTTTCGACGCGTACGCCAAATGGGTACATTGGAACGGTGGTGATCAGAGGGGAGACTCGAAGCTCTTGACAAAATCCTCTTATTCGTTTGGCCCAAAGGAGGCCTGTTTTCATGGCAGGGGAAAAAAGGGGCAAGGGCTGGTAAGTCTATGGGCAACGGAAGTTCCAACAGCTGTTTCGACGCGTACGCCAAATGGGTACATTGGAACGGTGGTGATCAGAGGGGAGACTCGAAGCTCTTGACAAAATCCTCTTATTCGTTTGGTCCAAAGGAGACCTGTATTCATGGCAGGGTAAAAAAGGGACAAGGGATGGTCAGTCTATGGCTTAGAACCTTGGCCAATAAGCGCAGTCGCTCAATTGACTGCCCACTCTGCAGACTAAGGTGGGTCAGTTACCGGTAACAGCAGGCATATGCATGTTACGTGGTCACCGGCACTCTTGCGCCAAAGCTATCGATCATTTTCACAATTCAACCCACCTGAACTGTTCAAAATCAGTCTGTTAGGCCATCGCTTCCAATACATGTCTACAGCTTACTCTGATTTCTCGGTGGACCAAACAGCATGATCTGAAACTAAGGTAGCTGAATAATTAAAGGGAAGTTTCCACAGAAATTGGGGGGTCCAAAGCAGTTAATGGACTAGAACTTGGAGCCACTTCGTATCACTCACTTTCTGACTCTGCTCCGACGAGTATCACCAGAGCTGTGACAGCAATTAGAAGTATGGGATCATCTCCTTCGATTTTCTATCTGGAGCAGACTTTATTCAGCAAATACTGATGAGGTGACAGAATCACCTTCTAAGACTTTGGTGCATTTCCTCAATGGATTTGTGCTTTCCAACTAGAATACAGCACGAGAAGCCCAACCTACCCACAAAGCTATTCCAAAATCCCATCTGATCGTAAACCAGTGACCCTTACCTGGCTTCTAAGTTGGGGTCCATATTTCCAAACGCACGACAGTTTGTCTGAAGAGCATCTGTATTTTGTGGGAAGGTATCACTGGTGAGATGTCGTATCTCGACAAAATACTGTAAAAGCGGACCAAATGGTGAAGGCTAATCACTTACCAAAACAACTAACTTTGTTTTAAAGCCATAATTACTGGTTAGTCACCTGACGACTTTTCGTCACTGATCGTCAGCTTGCTCGATCTTGGAGAACAGAGATGCTTGCCTGCTACTCTAGGTAATAGGCACACTCCCGAGCTAGAAAGGATTTCTTTAGCGGAGTTCGATCAAGGCAATCGGTCCTCGATTATTTCTTGAGGTAGATGGAAGCGGCCTTATTGATAGGTGGAATCAGTATGCCATCAAGTCACGCAGTGGAATTTGAAAATGCGTGTGTCCACTCTTTCGGTGACATGCTATCCCAAACTACGGACGGTTCGTTGTTGCCGGACGTAGCAATACAACTGCGGGTCACCGGATCTCAGCGTCATATTGCTTATTAGGGAGAATAAAGTTATGCATGTTTTGAGAGGCCATGCTCCGTAGGATATAACAATGACTTCAATAAGTGACTGTAAGTTCGGCCTTCTTAAAGCGTTTTCTCTGTCAAAAAGGATGGAGGACACGAAACGGGATACATCGATTTCACAGACTCCTAAGCTTCAGATCCTGTTGTACCATCTGTACGCAGATTGTATGAAGCAAATGGCACTCGTGGGGCCCTCGAAGGGCTCTTTTCGCACAACCACATGAAGGGTGGAAGAGAGCCAGAGGCGTCAAACAATGACTTAGCAGCGAAGTATAAAAGCCATTACCAGCAAACTCAGCTGCACTGGTCAGTGCCGTCTTCCTGGATGGGGACCCCAAGACGGGTCACATCAATGGCTAGAGACATTGTTAGACATGGCCCAGTCGCCCCCTCAATGGCGCTCGTGCATCCAAGCTATTGCCTTCAATGCATAGCTCCTTTTCCAACCCTCCTCCCACTTGACAACCCACTGACAGTGCTGGATTTATGCACCAATTTATCAGCTCCCGCCTGCAATGCGCGGCTACCTACCCACCCCCCTCTCAAATCATCGGTGAACGAAACTGCGGCAGCTACAACCACTGTACGACCAGTACGCGGTTAATTCAGCCGACAATGATGATGACAATACTCGTGGTTGTTGAAAAATCGGCAACAATTGATGTATGTGTATCTCTAACCGTTTGACCACAACGATACAGACAGAAGTGCGCTATTGTTTACGCTGAGCAGCTCCTTGTGTGCGTAGAAGAGAGTTTAGCGACAGTTCTTTAACACCACCCGGCAGGTCAAATTCAGTGAAACATTACTATCGTGTCAGTCGATCAGCTGATTCGTAGTGCAGCTGAATCGATTGCAATCAGGTCGCTGAATTTGATCCTCTGCACGCAAAACAAATGAACTCAGTCGAACAGCTGGCTATCGACCCACCAACCGAGATTCATTGTCACAAACTGACACGTGGATACCTATCTGGTCATCCATTCATTTCTGGACCTTTATTTCAAGCTTGCGTTCACCATCATTTCTTAATGGTCCACTCTGCGAATTAGAAGCTCGAAATGACTACCGAAACCCGTAGTGCTTGCTGAATTCTGTACTATGTTTTATTCCTTACGGACGACACTTAATTCAAGACGTTTTTATCGGGCGAGGGAAGTGATCACAACGACATCCTTGTTCTTCGGAGCACACAAGGCTAGGTGACGTAAACTGGTTACGGAACATTGCGAATTTAACGTGACCTCAACATGACCGTTCAGTGCGAGCAGGAAGTAAAGAGACCTGCAAACTTATCCTTTTCTTGGGATATTTATACCTTCTCGTATCGGGTATCAGCCACATTTGCGTGACCTTCTTTAAAGTACTTCCAAACACTGTTAGATACTGGATTTCAAGGCACTACTTAACTCTGTCCTGATATTCACGTAGGTATAGGGCAAAATCACGTCGACCAATGTTACATATGAACAAAGTGCACAGGGTGACTAACTGATTGCTCTATTTTTTCACTCCATGTGGTGCGCTTTCTGAGTGGGGATCCAGTTACTCCCCTTCCTGCACGAAATGATGTCTAACCGATGCCAATGCCTTCCGTTGTGTCACTTTCATCCCACACTGTCCGATTAGGCGTTCAGAGCTGCAAGCACCTTGGGATGTTTGCAGTTGACCGGCACAGTCTTATTAAATAAAGCATGAAATCTCAACAGAACGTGTTACTCGTAAGAGTGTTGAGAACTCTTCGATAACCGATTCTCCATTCTTGGGGCTCATCAGTCCCAAGTTTTCATCAGCCTTGTCTTCGTATTGAGCACCAAGCTGTATGAAATCGAGTTTCTCGTCAACAGTGACTTAATTTGTAAGTGAGTAAGTGGGTGAGTCACTCGCACACAAGCTGATGTTTAGCTTGAGCTTAAGGTTGATGGAAACAAGGAGACTGAGCCTAGTTGATGAGCCACATTGGAGCGAAACCGATAGTGAACTCTCGAGGACACTTAAGCAACTTTATGAGAAGTGCGTTTTGCGGAATCTCGATCTTACAGCACATTCAGTTGAAGAATAGCTTAAACGAGCTGTGCACTTAAGTCTCTCGTTCCTGCCAGTCTAGTTTTCTGGTCGTACGCTAGTGAAGTATGAACACTGGTCTGATGATGACGTCATCAGTCACAAGTAAATATTTATAGTGGTGTGAGTTATTTGTTCATTTCCAGTTGGGGTTTCGTACTGTAAGAGAAGTCAATCTATGGTGAAAAGCTTAGAAAAAATACACTGCCGCTTCATCCCTACTGGGACTCACCAGTACTGCGTATCTCACGAGACTCCAGAGAGTTTCTAACCCACAACGCTCTGTTCTGCCAGGAGCTGCTGATCTGCTTTGTGGTTAAATTGCAATTTCGTGAGATGAGCACTGTTGAGGATCTCCCATAGGGATGACAGCTCTACAGCGCTCCTCGGGTTTCAGCATGGTGAGACTTCATTTGCAGAACAAACTCTTAGTTGAAATCAACAGTCGCTGTTTAATTCTATCTGACCCTAATCCAGTACCTACCGGTTTTTCAGACAAGGACCACTTGTACGTTGCTTCCCCTCGTGAGGACTCTCCTGAGGGCAGCAAGAACACTTGGTCCTACCATCAAGAGAAGATAACCGAGTTGAATCTTGTTACTAGCGTTCTGGTCGTTCAAATATGAATCGACCCCAGTATATTCATTCAAACTGTCCAGATGGCAAACTTGTTCACCTCTCTGAATTTCGGCCTCAAATGGTAGATGTAGACCGAAGCGGCATTTTTGAACCTACGATTCAAGAATCCATGTCTTACAATCAGAAGACAACTGGTTAGAATGCTGTTCGCTTTCTTTGTTCAAGTCTCTCTGGCCCCGACTGGACAGTTTATCGATGAATTACTGAAGGTTCACTTGACTGGAGTGGAGGGCTTTGTTGCCAATCTGGTACAGCAGACAATGTTCGGTGACAAGCAGAACAGCTTCAAGCGTCAGTGCCAATCTGGACGATTTAACAACATATGTTACCTTTCGTCTATCTAACCACAGTTTCTTTCGCACCAGGATCACTAAATAGGATGATTTTGCTGAATTTCTGTCCAGGTTTTTCACTGATGTCGTGATGCAGTCCGTTGTTTTTGCTACACATATTCATTCTCCTTAAAGAATCCCTTTAGAAAGGACATAAAACCAAATCTATACTTCATTTTTCAACACATAGTTGTTTATAGGCTTGATAAAACGGTTTTTGAGAGCCCATCACCCCTTGATGTTAATCAGGAAGGCGTAGTTCCCGAGTTTCCATTAGTCTTATTTCCTCACGCAGTGGCGTAAACAAAGAGGCGGCCAACCATTGACTTGGCAGAGGAGTATGAAGGAGATCACGAAACGCTTGGATGCTGCCGGTGCTACTCGCCTTCCAGGATGGGAACCGCGTGATTCTCACTGTGCCTGGTTGGAGACACTTTTCTTTACAATAAGGCTTTTAAATAAATCATGGTTGTACGGCAGTGAAGCATCGGTGTTGAACACTGCTGTCATGCTGTCGATGATGATGATAATGAGTCTTATATCCTATCTGGACACGGATTCGCACGTAAGTGAAGCTTTCCCTTCATTTGAAAATTAGGATGGGATTAAGAGTCGATCCTGCGGAATCCCAACTAAATACTTCTTTCACAGTATCACTGATATCGCCCCAGTTTGCAAACTAGTCTACCACTCATTTGCAAACTAATTTGTTTTTTTGTTGAAAGAATAACCTGGAACCCAGCTGAATCTCTCGTTTGTCGTGTTTTCAGGCATGCGAATGTGCTGCACCAGGCCGCCTCATGTTTCGGTCGCTACGACATTCGAGATATCGCGATACGATATGTTGAAAAAACAAACAAATTAGTTTGAGAATGAGTGTATATTCGCTAATTTCGTGCAATTTGATCTCAAGTAGAACATACGGTTGACGGAAACTAGGGGACCGCACCTACCTGATGATCCCCAAAAGGGCGAAACCGGTCATGGGCTGTCGACGAATTTTCAGCAACCTTATGAGTAGTACATTACAAAATAGTCTGCCATTCAACTTCCACTTGGTGAAAAATAGTCTCGTCAGACCAGAGGTTTCAACCGTTACTAACCTTCTTCCATTCCTCATCTGTTTCTCCTCAGACAAACCGTTCTGAACCGAGATGTTGTTTCCCTAAATGGCATATAAACAGGGGACTGAACCACAGAATGCTTTTTGTGGGAAGTCTCTTCACAAGACCTGTAATTTCTTTATTTATAATCAAACATTGTAAAAGACGGTGTGATTGAAATCTACGTAAGTCTCTCCCTATTGACTACCTTATCTGACCTTTGAAGGTCGCTTCTGCGAAGGTTAGATGAACACAGATACACAGATACTCAAAGAAGCCTAGCCACACTTGCTTGATAGCAGCTATCTCGTGTTCTTGATGTCAATCGAGCTCCATACTGACATATGATATGACTAAGTGCATAGGTCAACACAACGTGGATGGCTTTAATGTTGTTGATGTTTCCACATATCGTCCTTGGGGACCACGGAACGCCGCGTTCATTTGGAATGAGACGCTGAACATGACAGAACTATCGCATGTTTGGATATGCATCATCCAGACCCTTGAGACATTAAGTGTCCATCCAAAGCACGTCGTTCCAAAGACTATGCGCCTAAGACCTATGAGACACTTGGGAGAGCGAAACCTGTCTACTTTGATTTCCCATTTAGCGGAACTTCGACCATCAAGGTTATTTTTACAAGGTTGAGACATACTATGGATTTTACCCACAAAGTTCCTGATTTACGCTTGATATCCGGGTTCACCTAGATGAAAAAATCGCTTAGCTGTAACACCCCTTGGGCACCTAGCTGTCGTGCCACCCGAAGGAAGCAGAAGGGCTGGAATGCTGCCAGGTTGCCCAAGCCTAGACAGGGGAAGTCGAGATACAGAGTTCGGGTTCTAACCACGGACCGTCCGGTCAGTACATTCGCGCTCTAACCACTAAGCCGTCTAGCCTTGGCACTCAGATTCAGGCTGCCAAACCATTCCGCCAACTTCTGTGTGCACCATTTGTTATATTCGGTATATACTCGGCATATACTATTGCTGAGCATGGTGTGTGCTACACAGGTGCTCGAAATGACTTTCCGTGAACACCGTCGCACTGCGTGCTAACGATATCTCCTTGCGTGATGACAAAACATTGGTAAGGCAGTCTCTAAGCTCGGCGAACAGTTCAATTGCCACCTGACCAACAGTAATTGTATCACGTACGTGACGTCTCTCTCTTCACCGAGGTCAAGTGACCTTCATTTTTTGTAATCAGCCAACGCATTTGATTCCAGGAGAGTAGGTGGAGTAGTAAATTGCGTCCAAGATGACAGGTGCGGAGAACAGAGCCGTTTCAAATGGGGGAAGTTGTTTCGTGTCTAATGTATAGATCTCGATTCAACCAAATTAACTGCTTCCCGAATTCCACATGGCGGAACGAGACTTCTGCCCCCGTTGCGTCCTAAAATGAGGATGGGAGTTTGTGCGAACTGTTCGTTGTCGAAATCCGGCATTTCGGTTGATAGGGTAAGGCTAACGTGAAAGGAGACGGACAACTCGCTTGCAATATCAGTTGAAAGGAGCATTCTCTTGTACAGAATCAAAGCAGTGTCTTGCGAAATGTCTGAACTACATAGCTGTAAGAGCTCCAGATGCATGTCACCAGTGAACTAGTACCGAATCCCGAGGGAGAAGTCGTCTGTTATGCCTGCGTTTTCGCCATATTTGGAAAAATACTACTGATATACCTTCGCCATACAAACCTGTAAAAACTGTAAGACCTTTTGGAAATAGTGGTTCTTGATTTTTTGCAGTGTAATGTGTAAGTCCTGCCCACCTGTTATCCCTGGTTAACTGACCAACAATAAGAGGCAATAAAGGGTGAAAATAAAAGGCCTGGAAACATCACAAACGAGAGATTCAGCTGGGTTCCAGGTGAGTCTCTTGCAAAACCAAATTTGTCTGCAAATGAATGTATTTCGCTAATTCCGTACAATTTGGTTTCAAGTAGAACATAAGGCTGACAAACCCGGGCACTGCGCTCACCTGATGAGCCCCAAGAATGGCGAAACCGATAGTGGGCTGTCGATGGATTTTCAGCAACCCTTATGAGTGTGCATTACAAGTAGATATTCATCACGATAACTCACCTATCTTAGCAACTGAAGCATGAAGTGGCCTGGAAATATCACAAACGAGAGATTAAGTTAGATTCCAGGTAATTCTCTCGCAAAACCAAATTTGTTTGCAAATGAGTGTATTTCTCTAAAAGGCAATTAACATAATAAGATTTCCAGTTCAGGTGGTATTTTCTGTAATTCAGTTTTTTCTATGGGGGGACGATTTTAAAAGTTATTCCGACTCATTTGGGATTTATGCATCCACATTTTGTTCAAGTTGTTTCTCTCCCAAAACTGTTGTTCTACACAGATAACCGATTTTATTGATCGGAAAAGTTCAAATGAATAGAAAGGATTCTTACGTATACCTGCGCTGTCCTCGTTGAGGCCTTGGCATTGCAGATACAAAAGAACGTGACTTTGTGAGTTTCTTTTGAATGACCGGAATTTCGGATGTGTTTTAATTTTCCGCATTTTGACCAACTGTTTCCGCAGGACTGCCCCCAGTTTTCACTCAGCTCCATAAGCTGAATGTGCTGCACAAAGGCCGCCTCATGATTCAGTTGGCACAATATTCGATATATCGCAGTATATTTTCATAAAGGAAACTACTCACAAGGTTGCTGAAAACTCTTGGACAGCCCACGACCGGTTTCACCCTTCTTGGGGCTCATCAGGTAGGCGCAATCCCTGAGTTCCCGTCAACTTCATGATCTACTTGAACCCAAGTTACAGCATATTCAGCTGGAGGACATCATAAACGAGAGAATCAATTGGGTCTCCCATGAAAACCGAATTGATTTGCAAATTAGTGTATTTCTCGAAAACAGTGCAATTTGGTTTCAAGTAGAACATAAGGTTGACGGAAACTCGGGGACTGCGTCTACCTGATGAACCTCTAGAAGGGCGAAATCGATCGTGGGCTGTCGAAGAGATTTCGCCAACCGTGTGAGTAGTTTCTTTTATGAAGAAGATGCTTAATGTTCTCGTAGGGAGCAACAGGCAGATTATCGATTGACCAAGTTAATTTGTCAATTTGAAAAACAACTGTCCAAGACGAGCCTTTTTGTGGAGCGTAACTGAATCAACTTTTCAAGGAGTGCTACTTCAAGGTCCCCGAGTTCTGTGAAATCCCTTTGGGAAAACGCAGATTTTCTAGCGAGAAACGGAGTGGCATACTTCGTCGTCAAGTGGAGTCTGTCCATTAGGTTTGAAAGTGCATCGCTGCTTCTGTTATATTCGTTAGACCTTATTGAAATGGGCACACTCCTGTACCAGTCTGGTTGCAAACGACATTTGTACACGTTTTTTCAATATGGAGCCCATGCCAGCTTCAGTTTCAGTGACACCTGAAGAACAGCAAGTGTGATCGGTCCAAGGTCACATCCATTTAGCTGATTCCGAACTTGAGGTTCAGGCGACTTTAACCCATTCTGACGTGTCCCTTCTGTTTCCATGATCCCACTTATCAGGGAGGTCAGATTCCTGAAAGCAACATCAGAACGACCGGAACCTATTGCTTCACCAAAAACTTAACAGGAAAGCCGGCAAGCACCCAGGCCAGTCAATCATTCAATCAATTCAGCAAAACCTGATAGTGTTCTTGCACGCCACAGAAGCACGACCGAATGTGATCAGCGTTCAGGCTTTTCATAGAGGCACGATCGATGTTGATGGGTGTTCATTAACGCCTATCAAACAGCCTGGATCAATGTTAGAAAGTCCCCACTAAATAGCGTGGGGCCATTGTAATTTCTGCTCTCGCATTCACACGCTTGTTCGGAATACAGCTGTTGTGTTCCCTTCTGTGGGTCTTTTTTCTCCGGCATTAGGCACTGGAGCGGGTCAGCAGCAGATACCACAGATTGACGAATCAGCAGATATAACAGCACTACACAAGTTTATTTTCACTGAAGCGAAGGAATGTGAGGAATACGAACGTGGGAGGTATGATAACCCAGACACACATAGATTGGTGGGTGTTCCTTGCTTCTGAAGGGAAATAGATGACTGAGGCGGTTGACGAAGAAATTCGTGTGAAACAGTGCGGTTTCAGTGAAAACCTACGTTACTGATGACAAATCAAAGAGGCATGATAATATTTTTAAGACTCGTCTCATCCCCTAATCGATTACTCAGGAGGATGCACACAGAGCCCTATCCCATTACAGAGAGGGCACCTGTAGTTCCCGGCTATTTATCACTTAATTGCATGCGTCATTTGTGGGAAGTTGCCGTGCTGACAATGAGGTGTTACAGTCAGTCAGCTAGTATGAAGTTTTGTAAACATTCACTTGCAAAATGTCTGCCGGAACTGCTTGCCGAAGATCGATGATTTCAACAGGATAGGTGAGTTACTACATACTCAACAGCCCAGAGTCGCGCCTAAGAACTCGCGGGGTGTGGTTTACTGGAATCACCCAAGGTTTACAAAAAATCAGTCCACACGATAATCTCAAGCGTAAAACAAACACAACGCATGAAAACCGATCCACCCACAAGCAACACAGTCAAAAAAATCATTGGTTAACGCATCTTATCAAACAGCCGGCAGGTACTCGTTAACTGATTTGAAACCGGTTGGTGCGTGAATTCATAGATTCAGTTAGGATCGATTGAACCCTGACTGAAGGTGATACAAGGTAACAGACTGAACCGGAAAAGCTGAATTAATGATGTTACCAGGCTTGTTTGATGCACGCGTCGACAAAGTTGTTTTATCGGTGGAGCTCTTTAGTGAAGTGGTCGGAACTGGCAAATGCGAACCGTCGTTTGCCACTCTAATGCTGCACGCATCGATTGTTTCGGGTGGTAACAGGAAGCACTGTCCCTTGAGCAGAACATTGCTCTCCAAAAGACTTGGAATAGCAACATTCTGAGACTTTCCATTCCGAGTACACCCTCTGAGTTTTGAAAGTTAGAGGTGGCGCCACAAGTCAGAAAAACTCAGGTGAAAGAGGCACACAAAACTTTTACAACGCTACCTTGTATTGACTGCTTGGACTCGGAAAAGAGCCAAGCAATATGGAAGCATATTACATTCAGTGGCTTATGGTTCTGGGCCACAGTCTCCTTAATGCCTTCTTGTTACCGTAAACCCCGGTCAGGATAGCAGATTGATAGCCTGGTGCGTTTGCCCAAACCAGAAAAAGTCAATAAACGCGCGAACCGGCTGATCTATTGATCACTGTCGCGTACAAGCGGTCAAAAGTGATCATCCGTCAAGGACGAGTGAAGAACAACCAATGAAATCTATCTCAACGAAAACGGTTATTCCATTGGCTGTTGTATGTAGTCCCATTACGTTCGGAGTTGGTTTTCCTAATACTCATCACACCAGGTTATATAATTCGCCGTGTTGTCCGCTTCGATAAACCGACTTGAGGTGAACTTTTTCACAGGTGTTTTGAAAAGTTCATTTTAGGACAATTTTGGAACACCTGATATAAATTCCTGTTGGTACAGTATTCCTTGCCCCTGCATAGTGAAGGTTTGTTACGTCTGGTCCGAGCAGCCACGTAGCTGCTTTGCGAAAGGTCACACAATTTTCTGCTTGTCTGTTCATCAGAACAACTTGCACTATTTGTAGATGTAAGTCAATCACTGAGGTACCTCATTACCTCCAGCATTTTTTCTAGTTTGGTTCCACCCAAAAGAGCGACGTGAATACTTTTATCTGATTTTGTGCTTTGTTTTTAAAAACGCATACTTTTCACTAAGGCTTGCACATTTATTCACAAAATTTAAGAACATTTACATAATCATGAGAAGGTAAGGGAAAAATAACAAAGCGGTCGTTTTTAATGCTTCTCGTTAAACATGTCTGTCTACTCTCTACTCATTTCTTGAGCTGTGGCCGAAGTTCACTATTCATGTACTGGACATTCTCATAACGGTGCCACTCGCTTCTGCGTAGGACTTACTCTCTGCTAGTGCTGAGTCAGTCAGATACATCAACATCATCATCATCATCATTATCATCATCATCATCACCATCATCATCATCATCATCGACAGCATGACAGCAGTGTTCAACACTGATGCTTCAATGCCGTAAAACCATGGTTTATTTGAAAGCCTTATTATAAAGAAAAGAATAAAGGTGGATGGGGGAGGGACTTAGTGCTAGCTTAACACAATCATTCCGAGGTGCCTACACCTCCAGACATTCACTCAGGCAATCTGGATAGAAACTGACAACAAGAACGCCACTGACATCGGTTGGCAGCCATATCTTGTAGTGTCTCCAACCAGGCACAGTGAGGATCACGCGGTCCCCATCCTGG
>NW_008751720.1:1203727-1227768 GCF_000715545.1 Opisthorchis viverrini | reverse complement strand
ACGTCTCAGTTCCGCTGCTCGAATAGGCCAAGTCTCACAACCATACAACAAAACAGCCCGTACTGTAGCTTGATACACACGTCTTTTGAGATTCAGAGATAAACCATTCTGACGCCATAGGTGTCTCAAGTTAGCAAACGCGGCCCGAGCCTTGCAGATTCGTGCATTCACCTCATCTGTTACATACATACTTATGATCTCTCCACTTCGTTTCTAGATTCATCGCCGTGATATTCAGCAGACGAATCAAGCCACCAGAAGCGGTGTGATAAAGGTCATATGGAAATGCGCTTTTCTGATTTCTACTCACCGGCTGACTAATTGATTTAAGTAGTTAGCGCTTAATTGGACGATTTTGGTTGTGCTCGGACAGCGTGGCCAACCAAACTAATCCAGAGTAAATATGCAGCACAAAGGTATCCCACGTTTCAACTGGTACGGTATTCTGGATATTGTAGGATAATTTTCTGAGGAAAACTGCTCGTAATTTTGCTGAAAAATTATCGACAGCCAACGACCGAGTTCGTCCTCTTTGAGGCTCAAACGGGTGGAGTGAGCCCCGAGATTTAGTCGGCTTTATGTTCCACTTGAGCCAAAATTGTACGAAACTTTTGAAATATATTCATTAGCACATCAATCTGGTTTTGAAAATAGTTTAAAAGCTAGAGCTTCAGCTAATTTCATCTTAAAACCAACTAAATATGTAAGCGAGAGGGTCTTTACAGAAACCTACTTAAGTCTGATGTCCACAAAACTTGAAGTACGGGTCGGGCAGCAGTGTCAATCGAAGCGGAGTTTCGTGGAAATTCCTCAGTCAGAGCGGACATCTTTCGAGGATGGGCCATTGTTTTAATTCCGGAGATGATGGAAAAGCGAGCCTGTTTTTAGTATTGCTGGGTCCAATGACATCCTAGCAGTCACAGGGCGTTACACTGCAAAACCGGCAACCTCATCTTTGGAGACCACGAGTGAAAGGAAGAAGACCTTCGCTGCGGAATTATGCCAACTGACCGGTTGCAGACTGTTGGACAGAGAATCAAAACTCTGATTTGCATCATATTTACCAAAACTGGACATCCATCTTCTCCTGAACGTGTCTTCTTGAACTTTCCTGGATATTCATCGACTGCAATCATTCCTCGCTCAAATCCAAGCAAATGTTACGAAGCGACTCCACAAATTTCTCAACAGATCTCCCTTTTCAAGAGACGCGAGGCGAAATTCCACGAACAACACATACTACTCGCATGCCTCCCCATCAGTAGTACCGTTACACGGGTAACAAGACTTTACCTTAACCACTGAAGATATAATCTCCCTCTGCATGTCCTTCTATCGACCTACTCAAAACGGCAAAAGAGCAATTTTCGAATGTAGCGTGTGCTATAGCTAACACAGTACAGTTGACGAACAAGTGTTCAGACCGGCAAAATTTTCAGAATAAATGGTCGTGGTCGGCTGAGTAATACCCAATAGCTACTTGGCAAAAGGGTCTCACAATTCACCGTACGCTCAGTCAGCTACGTCCCAGTAACTCCACTTTTCACCCTGTGTTTGAAGTGCTGAACTGTGGTTATGCAGTGACCCGTGTTTTTCAAACAGTACTCCCATGTTTGTGTACTACATGACAAAAATCAAAATAGCCTGGAAATAGCATAAAGGTCAAACAGGTATGAAGATGAGAAATCAAGTGCACAAACTCAGTAGCAGTGAGCCGCGGTAACGCAACTCAATCATGTCCGAAGGCAAGGGAGATTTGACTTTTTCGCATTAGCAATGGGACAGTACCTTGTCCACGAAAATGCTCTGGCTTAGTTTGGGACCACTCTGGTTGATTTGAGCACTCAATGCGAAGTGCTCATACAGATCTAATAATTATTTGGACTGAGGTAGCTCCATGTCACTTTTTCACATCCTGAGGTGAGAGGCTGAAGAAATTTTGTGAAGCTTATGGATGAGGTTGATGGTATTCATCCCGCTGGTCATGTTCTGAACTAAGAACCATCTAAGTCCCTCCAAATTTGTCTACTTCCTGTAAGCCCCCCAGTTCCCTTCCACAATTTTATTCGATCAATATTCACCACCCCTCCAAAAAAATCTATGTAATTCCGAATTTCTGCGATTCCTCAGCATTTCAACCGGGTTCACGTGATGAATATGTTAAATTTTGAAGAGCTGCATTCAAACCAAACAAACTATTTGGTTCTGAAACTCAGCAACCTTCTAAAAAGCACCCTGCAAAACGCGCGAAATCGATCATATTTGTTCTCTGCATCTGTTGATGGCGTAAGCGACTACTGGGCAAAACCAAATTTGCGAATATACACTCATTTGCAAACTAATTTTGTTTTTCGAAAGACTCACCTGGAACCCAGCTGAATACCTTGTTTGTGATGTTTCCAGGCAACTGAATGTGCTGCACCAGGCCGCCTCATGTTTCAGTCGCTACGATATTCGAGATATCGCGATACATTTATATCTTTGTAATGTACTACCCATAAGGTTGCTGAAAATCCGTCGACAGCCCACGACAGGTTTCGCCTTTTTTGGTAGGCGCAGTCCTCGGGTTTCCTTCAAAAAGGGCGAAACCGGTCATGAGCTGTCATGCGCTTCGACGGATTTTCAGCAACCTAATGAATAGTACATCACAAAGATACAGATTGGATGAACGTTTGCTGAGAGTGCCTTCGTTTTTGGCAAGCAAATAATCCAACATTATATGAAACGCGTGACTCGCACATTATACTTTCCCTTCATGTAGCATGTATTTGATGTTTCAACCTCTTCTGAGGGTGTTGCAGAAATCTTTCGAATTATTGTCTGTGTTTTAACATTCCAGCTCAGTGACTGCACCAATGCGTTTGAAAGTATTCCTCCCTAATTTGCAGACAGACTAAGCAACCCCCCCTGAGGACAGGTCTTCGTTGAAATGACGATCAGCTGCGATAGTTGAGCTGGATTACCACACAATTTAGTTGCAGAAATGCAGTCTATCAACTCAATCTTTTTACAACTCCAGGTCAGCTGATTCTTTAAAAAAAGTATTCAAAGCATGTGGTGTTCCTGCGTTTATTGATTAGACCAATTATTTAAGAAGAAGCCGTGAGTAATTGCTACTCAGGTGTTAGATAGCAGAGGTGGTATCACGTGACTAACCTGTCAGATCAGGTTATCAGAGTCTTGCTTTGATGCCATTCGTCACATGTGTGCAAGGATGACTGATTAAGAATATTTAGGTAGAAACTCCCAGGTTCTGATGGAATTCACGTGGTATCACCAGATACTTTTAGTTAAGTAATAATACATTATCTAGTGAGATAAAACATGAAGTTGCCGCACTATCGTGTAAGCCTCAACTCCGAGATTTGAACACTCAGCAGAAACTAGATGCATTCTCAGGCAGTGTCATTTACATCGATGTCAGTAAGCACGAAGTCAGCTCATCGACTATCCAGGTTTCGCATTAGTTTCGCAAGAGTTCCGGGTCGGCTTCGAGTGGTTGACAAAGAAAGTAACATGTTGTTTGACATTGTACACTACTGATAAGGTTGCTGAAAACTCTTCGACGAACGACGGTTTCGCCCGTTTTAAGGTTCATTAAGTAAGCACGGTCCTCGAGCTTCGATCAACCTTCTGTTCTCTGTTAACACAATTGCGAGAAATCCGGCTACTACCTTCAGTTTGGCGACTCCCCTGGACCGGAACCCAGCTGAATCTGTCACTTCTGACTGTATTAGTTTAGATCATCCGCCTGACAATCTTTCGTTGTTGTAGATAGCATAATTTTAACTTCTTGGAAAAAGTTGTTGCACTGAGGCCTCTCCAGCCTGTGACGAAACCACACAGTGTTGTAAACATATTCAAAAATTAGCAATGAGTTCTTGGTGGGTATAAAAGCAGTTTCAGGGCAGAACACACTGCTCACAAGGTTACTGAAAACTCATCAACGGCTGACGACGGGCATTTCCATGCTTGAGTCAGATGGATGCACCAGGTGGGCGTAGTTTCAGTCAACTTTACGTGCGCGATGAACCACAAAATGCACGCAACTGGCATAGTTTACTTATCTGATTACAGAGCAGGTGCTAACAGGAGACTCAGCTACAACCCAAATGAATCGTTTGCAATATCCTTCAACTAAACATGGTACGTAGACATGATTCGGTACAATGTACGAGAAACTGCAGTATAGTTGCCTGACGGAATACGGTTGCGTACAACACTGCTCTCAAAGGCATTATTACAGCGTCGTTCGAGGTGGCCTCTCTGAGGCAGCAGTTCTCTCTTTTTCCATGAGAAAAGTTTTCGTGGATGATAAAAAAGTCATGTTTTGTTCGCGGTATCTACTTCTTGTGCCTCAAATGCAGGAACGCAAGGTCATCACTTTGACTTTACCGCTGGCGAGGTTTTAAGGCAGTTTTAGGGTAGCTTTGAACTACTCGTCTGCCCATCTGAAGTCGGTATTCACTGGTATTGTCTCATCGCTTTGTTTAAGCGTGTAAGGGCCCTGTGCACAGAGGGGGTTGATCGGACAGTGGCCCAAATTGAAGTAAAGACTAGTTTGATTAGACATCGATTGCGAAGGGTGTTGGTACCGGTGGCGAAACTCAAAAGAGAATAGCATGGGACGGCTTTTATTTCATATAAACCAGGGACATCGAAGATCATTTAAAGGAACCTAAGCACGTCCAACATAACAGTAGCTTTCCAGAGGGATAACACTCTGCACTGGTGCAACGGAAGGATCGCCTTCCGGCAAACAGAACCAGGGAATGTCTACAAAATCAAGCGTAACGACTGCACCAAGGTCTTTATAGGACAGACGGTCAGGGAACTACACATCAGAATCGGAGAGCATAGTAGAAAGATAAACAGGCCGCCGAGAAACGTGGATGAATACCAAGCGTTACTGAAAGACTCGGCGTTTGCGGAACACGCACTGGACACGGGACACAAAATAGACTTAGAAAATGTTGAGGTTTCGAGGCACGGACTACAGTCCAAGCCACAGAGACTGATAGTCGAGGCGGTAGAAGGGTCCACTTCACAAAGATTGATAGCCGAGGTAGTCGATATCGCCAAGCATCCCAGTGTTGACAGAATAGAAGGCGTGGAACTGGGAAGCGTGTGGAGAACGGTTTTGGATCAGTTGAGGTGACACGTGTTAGTGTGTGGTCATCAGAATTCCACTTAACCTCACCCCCCCCCAACTAAATTGTTGCAGCACTCACAAGCTCAAAAAGACCAGGGAAAGCTTACCAGTGGCACTCGAAGTGAATCACCAATTGAAACACACTGAAGTGGAAGATTAAGGAACCAAACCCGATGAGAATTAATTTGAAACTCCCCCAATCCACCAACGAAGAATTTTGGCAACCACACTTACCGACAAGAGACGCTGATTTACATACAAAACTGATCTAGTGCGCTACTATGAGTAGCTCTTACTGATTGATTCGCAGTTTGCCCTAAAACCTAGCCGACTTGGTGGTCTGTTCAATTGGTCTGATGAGGCTTTTGTGTCAAAAGTGAAACTTTGTCCAAATAAAAAAACTACCGATTGTTTATCAAACCCTACTGAAACGATGACTTCTCAATCGGTTCCAAACTTTTTCCAGTTGACTGATCTAGTCTTCTTGAAAAGTCTCTCTGCATCCCTGTGTAGTACGGGTCATAGGGCTGGTAACCCGATGTGAGGTGTGCGAGAATAAAAGTGCTCTGGACTGACAAACAATGAACTTCAATATATCGCACAGTTTGTTTGCTTACCATCGAATTATAGTTGCTAACCTCATTACACAGCACAGTCACGTGATACGATCGATTGAACAAACGTTATCTGACCATAGTGATCAACTTTGGATAATATGAAATGTGACGTGTGTCAGAAAGCACTCTACTGAAAGAGACCCCACCGCATTTTTGTCATGCCACAGAGGTCCCCGACAAGCTGACCGATAGGTTGAGAATAAGGCATGTAACGAACGTTCATCATACGGGCACAACAGCGCCTTTCTGCTTATGAGTCGCACTATCGATGCATGGTTGAAGATTCAGAGAACAGAATTTTGAGCTGTGTGCAATCTGAAAACCAATGATTTGGCTTCACTGTGAACGGTCTACACCTTAGCCGAATTACTGTGAAATTGTTATTGGTATGGGGATCCCAAAAATAAAGTTGGAGCTTTCAAGTTGCCAACCCATGAGTCTAATGCCAATCATCAGTTGAAAGCCAAGGCAGTCTGAATTTTGCATGGTTTATCCACAGTCGTTATTTTATCAGTTACACTTTGCGAATGCTAACAAATATTTGGCGCGGCAACCAGCCACTCTGTTCCGGAAATATACGGCTAAACATGTGAAGATCCACTGGGTAACGACCTCACATTTCGCATACAACTTTGCTTAATAATTGCGGGTGTAATATGACTCTATGGTCACATTCCTAGAGGTGCGATCACCTCAGAACTTTGAGACTTGCCTGATTACTTTAACTACAGAAGGAGTGTAGTTCACAAGTATGATGGATTTCCAGTGTCGACCGGTTCGCACTCCGCTGGACAGGTCAGCCAAGCCGGTTTTTAAAAAATATCGATCCAAGTCCAGAACATCTACGGATCAGTATCGTTTTCACCGAGGAAATACCTTAGCCTTTTATGGTTTCAGTTGTGTCCTACACATCCTCGCTCTGGTCCACTCTGGTCTGTAAATGGTCGTGCTAATACGAATATTGAGGGGCCATCACCAAAGTTACTTGAACCCACATATTACTATAGTTTGATTTTTCGCCCCTGGAGTCAACTTCCACCTAATAAGGCTTCGTTTTTGAAACTGTCAGTCGTGCCAGAGGAAACAACAGACAAATTAAACAGCAGATAACTAAGGCTGGGGCAGAGTTTAAACTCAGAATCATTGACAAAATTACTGGAACTCTGACCAACAGCATAGCCTGTGCGCATCCATAAATGATCTGATGCAGCGCCAGAGACCGATAGTCCAAGCATATTGTTGCATGAATCCTTGAGAACGAGCTGTCGGGCAACCTTCTAACTATATTGTTGATGTTTTGTAAGTGATAGTTAGACTTCTGTGCGTTTAATTCTCTATGAAATCCCTACCATGGAATTAAATTCCATAGATGGTGTTGTGATATATACCGAACTACTTAATTTACATACTAGTAGTCTAGAATTCGAATATTCGTAGGAAACGCTCAGGAACAGGATTACACGGAGAGTAAAGAATGGAGGAAAGCGTACATACATGCTCTGGAAGTTCACTCACGGAACCCTAGACAGCCAACTTGCCAAGTTCTTTTGGGCGCCAACTTAGTGCATGAAATAATAAAGCCGAAATAACATTCAAAAAGGGAGAAGGCTTGGTCATTTCGCGCGGTGCCATCTTAGAAGAATAACTTATTTGCGAAGAACTCTGCTTAGACTGACTGGAGGGATGTAAATCTTTATTTCCAATTAGCTTTAAAATTACTGAAGAGTACTCGCAAATTCTCCTTGGCGAAATGAAGTAATCCTGAATTGTAGATCACAAGACAAATCAGTCTAACAATGTCCAAGTAAGCTTTATTTGCCTATCAAACGATTTCACCGCTTTTTTGTAAGTAATCTCCAATGTTATGTTTCGGAATTTTTCTCCACATGACCGAATACGGGATGCTCCAATGGGTACTGACCAGTGAAATTTCTGTAAAATGGAGCCATTAATAATTTTGTGGAAAAAATTAATTAAGGAGGAAGCTTAAAACATGTGGTAAAATGACTCGAGGAAGAATTGTAGCCAAAAGCGTTGCGAGTAATGTTTAATTATCAGTAATGGCGCACTCAACAGAAACTACTCACCCGGTAAAACATTCAGTGCTGCCTTCAATGAGACGAAGTCGCTCGTCCTAGAAAGATAGGATCACTTGCAGTCCCACAAATCATATTAAATTACTTGCATTTAATTAAAACACTACTGATAAGGTTGCTGAAAACTTTGGCAACCTAGGATTGACTGGCAGCAAAACTGATAGCCATTGAGAAAACCCAACTTAGTATATGACACGTAGAGAAAACGTATAAGCGAAGCCAAATGACGTTCGGACCTTGCCTGATTTGTTATCCAGACCTTCAGAAGCGATACTGTTGATAGGGAAACTGAAGTTACTCAGTTACTATGGTGGTTGTCGTTACTGTACGCGAGTGTGGAAGGTTCAACTTCCCATATATATATATATATATATATATATATATATATATATGCTCAGAAGAAAGATCTTTCGCTGTGTCGGCTGCACGGGTAAAAGTAGAACGACCGTTTGGTCGGAGTTGCCATCAAAGAATTGTCAAAATATTGTAACATATTTCATGAGACATCTCACTCCTTGTCCATTGCTCCATAGTCTACCTGTCGAAAGAATAAGTTCAATCAAGTGAATCGTTCAAATGCAGCGTCGACTCAAAAATTTACCTGAAACGCACCATGAACTGGTGTACTCTGATCGCAAAAGAGTCTTACACAATGCACAAACCGTGTGCCGCGCACATGGGCGATATCCTTATGAGTAAATTACGCTTAAAATTGTCACAATCCGCAATCAACCCCTTGAAACTGAAGAGACTAGGCTTGTTTCTATTCGTCACCCAGTCGGTCGTTTGCGATTTTTTGTTTTCGGCATAAAACTCTAATCAATGCATATCACCAACTTTGCTTGGAAGAACTCTCTACTCCGCTTAGGAAAATGTAAAGAACAAATTTTCAATTTTCAGATAGCTTCCACGAAGCCACTATACTGCTTGAGTGTTGAAAACTAACGAAATATGCGGGTATTCAACCGGCAATTTATTCATCAATCATATGTTCCAATCTTTAGGCTCCTATGAACCTCCCAAATCAGATGGTGAATAATAAACGCAGTTTATCACAAAGTTTAATTTGCACATTTCTCACAAAAATTGTTTGAATCCGCATAAAAACCTTTGAACCTGATGAGCTTTGGTCGCTACGCAGCCCGTCATTTGGGTGAATCAATTCATCAACTTGATTACTGAATAAAATAATTTTAGCAAATTAACCGAACCCGTGAACGGAGCAAGTTATCATAAATGCGTACTGTAAACATTGGTTTGCCCCATATTGGGTGGTTTAACAATTCGGGGCGGTCTAAACATTTTTCTATGGGCTTTGCGGGATTTCGGATTTTGTGCGCAATTCTCTTTCGAATGACAGATGCTTTGCAACAATAAATTCGCCTCCCTACATGCAAATCAATGTCGTTAACAACGATTAACACCAACCCCTGATACCGTTAATAAAAAGGTCTCCTTAATCTACCGCGGCAAAATTCGTGTCCGTACACTGAAGTTGAATCATTTGAACCGCCAGTTTCCTAAACGCGCATCTCCATACAAAATCGGTTAAACTTCCTGTGCGGATTAGGCCTGCCTTGCTTGGAAATGAGTGCTCACCTAACACGATAGTGGATTGTCTGTCCAAATGCCTGATTGTGTGGATATATATATATATATATATATTTGCTCAGAAGAAAGATCTTTCGCTGTGTCGGCTGCACGGGTAAAAGTAGAACGACCGTTTGGTCGGAGTTGCCATCAAAGAATTGTCAAAATATTGTAACATATTTCATGAGACATCTCACTCCTTGTCCATTGCTCCATAGTCTACCTGTCGAAAGAATAAGTTCAATCAAGTGAATCGTTCAAATGCAGCGTCGACTCAAAAATTTACCTGAAACGCACCATGAACTGGTGTACTCTGATCGCAAAAGAGTCTTACTTAGCTTGCCGAACTTGCGACGTTGGAAGCCGTTATCACACTTCACCGAGTAAGACTGCAATTGCCNTGAAATCAGTTAGTGTGACTTGCAAATTCCTGCTGCTTTGGTGTAATTTACCTCCTAGCTTTTGCATAACAGGACCCAGCACTTATCAGACCCAGCATACTCAGCCAACCGATCGCTTTTTCAGGTTTTAGCTCCTACCCAACCTTGGTAGACATACTGACTAGTGATGGTGATGCTGGCGTTGGGACAAGCTTCAAGGATGCAGAACATCCCACATACGTGGAATCATAGCCATCGATTTTCTTAGTGTACGATGAAAGCCCAGCGGCGGACTTTCTACCCAAATCAAAAGCTCCAAGTTGGACTGGACTAGCCTTGCGGAAACGTGTAGCGACGCCCATTGACAGATCAGCGAGAGACTTTGACTGTGACATGAGGGAACACTACAAATGTCCCATAACCACTGGTCAGTAAACCAGGGAGTAGCCGACATGGGTGATAATTGCGAGATGGTACTCTGAAAACGTCAAGCTGCAAGTAAGCAGTTCCACTCCGTCAAAAGCGGCCAGTCTTATTGCGAATCCGCTCGTGGCTGTGAGGGCTGTGCTAGAAAGTCCTGAATACACCGCATTGACCACGTTGATCACGGGCGAAGTGAGAATCTGTACGAATACCAGACAGAAGCGACCGCCGTCGAATAAGCCACGTGATCCTCGTCAAATCGGAAGACTGCTTGCTGAATTCAAGATGAAGTCATCTACAACGACGAGCCTCTTCACATTTCCACCAAAAAAGTACCCTCTGGTTGCCTAGTCAAAGGACCAAGCAACCCTGTAGGGGGCAGAGAAACACTTTGACGACCAAATTCCGACCAAAGGCCCATGGAACTGAACAAAAGTATGTTCACCGCAAATTTATGCACAACGGCAAACACGGGTGTCCAAAATAAGGCATTGGAGGTCCTACAAGTAAAAAGCTTTGAAATTTTAGACCAAGGTGAAAGACATGTATCTCTCGATACAAGAGATAGCTATTAACCATATCGTGAGGAAGGACACCCACAGATAAACAGGGAGCATTGAAAATGTGCTGTTTGTACCTTTATCTCACTTCCATTATAACATTACGTATTTTGTCAACTGCATAACCCTTTTTTGTTTGAGTACGAAAAACTACAATAAAACGCGCACTTGTACAATTTCACGCAATACAAACGTAGTCGTTCACTCCAACTCTTTCTTCTGAGTTCGCTCACACTTACAGTTGTCATTCGCGAGACTCAAGTGTTAACTCTGGTATTAAAACATTTCATAACGTATTCGGAATCTATTGTATGTGGGAACTGTTCAGAAGACCCCTGGACAACCATGATCGGATCATCGCTTATTCGCTGACTTAGACCAACGACGAACTATTTTAGAGAGAATAATTATTAGTAAGTCTGCTCCATCTTGCCTCATTAGTGTATTTTCAATCCAGAGTTGTTTTTATTTATTTGCCACACACCCCTGGTAAAGTAACTCATTGCGTAACCAGACCACTACAAAAGCAACAAGACGGAAGACGGACTGGTACGTTGCAGAGGCCATTGAAAGTTTTGGAATCAAAAGCTGGCCTGGAATTATTAAATCTGCCAACCTCTACGGTTGAACAGCAACTCTCTGCTCTCACCTTCGGATGCGGCAGGAATACTTGTCCAAAAACTGCCCCAGACTTTTCAAACGTCCCGATATTCGGCAGTCAGCTTGCCTGGATGCACCGTCCATAATCATATTCACAGAGATCAGGCTCATGCCAGGTTACTCTGATGCTGAAATCTCGATAGTCGGTCACTCCATTTTGCGACTAACTTAGGACAAGGAAAGCCAGGTTTGGTTGACTTATGCCTCAATACATCCCTGTCCTACCCAGGTCTTCTCCAGCCACATCACTGACTCTTTTGTGATGCCCAATGGATTCCAATTCTGCTGCGTGAGACTGTTTCTCAACATCACCTCCCGATGTCCCTCCTACCCGCCGGAAAACGGCATGTTCTTCCGGCTACTTACGACTCTTTGCTGCCAGATAACCTCAATCTTTATAAGGCCCCCTACATTTAGTTCCAGCGCATCGGGCCTAGTAGACATTTTGTTTCAGTGCCCAGTGAGGTCGCTAATTAGAGCTCTCGGACCCATGGTGTCGATGCCAACTGGCAACATTGCCGGATTTCGTTATCATCAAGGCAAGACACTTCGTTTGTCAAGTGATGTTGAAGTCTTTCCCGGGACATAGTGAACACTGTGCACTGATATTTAGTTCCAGTTGCTACCGGGTAGGAAACCTTGGGTCGAAAACGCGGGATAGAACCTTATGCCACACAGGAATGCTGATATTTTCTGGTAAGATTAAACTGGGCCCAGTTTCAGCGGAGGAAATATGCGGGAGTTCTTTCCAGAAAATTTACAGAATTGACGCGGTATTCCTTCCAAAGTAACCATCTCACAGTTGACTAAGCCGGGAGCGACCAAAAAGCAAATGAGGTCTAAACGGTTCTGCAAAATGACAACCACAAGAAAATTTGAAGACAACTCTGCATTTGGAAGGTGCTAAACCACAGTAAATTTAGAATCCGCCAACGTAACTTACAAAGACGGACCGCGATACTAAGCCACGTCCAAGAAATAAAAGTACGTGAAATACCGCCAGGGGAATTAAGAGTAACGCAATGGTGGTATCTAAAGCTTTCCGATAATACTGTGTTCTGCATAGAGATCTCATCGCGACCAAGCGTAGCAGGACGCAACTACGGACGGCCCCGACCCGCCATGGTTTTCACGGAGGCTGATATAAGTAAACTTGCACAAGACAAACCCTTTCGTCACTCTGGAGCCAGAGGAAGTCCATCCAGGAATCCTGAAGGAAACACGGTTCACCTTGCAAAACATTTCTTCATGACCTTCCGTCAGTCGCTTAATGGCGGAAGCCTTCCTTCTGCTCAGTAGTAAGTGACTGCCACACCCATCTAGAATCCGAAAACCATTATCCCAGGGCAGCCACAGTCCTAAAAGTTCCACAAGCATGCCGTGCAAGGTTATGGGACGTGTTCTAAAGCGGAATACTTCAAGTCATCTCACGGCTGACGACTTGATATCGTCGGCGCAACATGGTTACCTAGCGAAACGTCCTAGTGTATAGAATAAACTGCTATTTATACATGGCTTACCACGATCCAAAGATGAAGGTATTTTTTTGGAAACCATAAATTTCAACTTTTCAAAAGCATCGCAACAGGTGTCTGACCATCTTGAAGCAGGCTTTTTCACTCCATCACAAAACTCGGACCAAAAAGCCGTCCATCTTCTCGGAAGATTTTGCACAGTTTCTCCTGGATTATTTGTATTTACCTCCAGATATTTCTGCAATCCTACAGCACACTAACCAAGCTATTTACAGCGTATATAAAAGGACGCAACCCTCAAGAGTGTCCCCAAGAAGTTGCTAAGACAATGGTTATTATTTTCAAATACATATAATATTGGACGAGTCTGTGGGTTCTTTATCTCTATTCACTTGACGACTGCTGCCCCCGAAGACCTAACTCTTATATACGCTTTGCTTAAACAAAGGCTCACCGAGAGTATTTTTGCCGCTTGATTTGCTTTCACATGGCATGGGCGTGGAGAGATGACTTACAAATGTGAAGCGAGCGCTTTATGATACGGGATTTTTTTACTGTTTTTGGCAGTTGATGGATGGAATAAACCTCCTTCGACAGTTGTCCACTTCGTTTCTTTTGACCGGTTCAACTCCATTTAAGTTGCTTTTCTGTATAAGTACCTATGCTGACGAAATTATTGTCAAATTTAGTGGTCACTTCAAAAATAATTTCTGATGAAAATTACCCAGAGTTGACCGCTTTACAGCTGGCGACCGCCAGACATATCCACAAGATCAACCTTGCTGGTTGAACCGTGGAAACTTCTTTCAAAGTGCATTGGAATATCAGCTGAGTGGTTTTTTTATTCCAAAAACACCACAAACAACGCTGGAATCTCCGTTCCGTACTTTTCACCGCCCTCTTAACATGATACCGCAATAAACACTCCTGTGGTCCGTGATTCTGGTGCAATATAACCTATACCTGTGTGCACATACGACCTAGCCACAGTGAATCAGTCACCAAACGCGATCACGCTTTCTAGTGTGGGATCAGACGCAGCTTCATTTTCGATTACCCGTTACCAGCATTTTGCATGGAAGTCAAATCAATTCATGCGACAAGGCGTTCGGACTTAGAACCTGGGCGAACTGGAGTACCATCGCCTCCGAGAGGACCTAATTCTTGCTCACGCCCTGTTTAAACAAAGCTTAGCAAACAGGTTTTTTACCGTTGAACCAGCAAACACAAGGCGGGGACACAGTAAGAAAATTTTCAAGCTCAGAGCACACACATTCATTGGACAAAATATTTCTCATTTCGGGTAGTAGGTGAGTGGAATGACCTTCCTCCGACGGTCGTTCAAACTCCTTTCAGAACCCAGTTTAAAGCACTATCAGACACTTATTTATGCGAATCCTTGCGCTGGAGAGCATGCTGTCCCGTGTTGAGAACATAAAGAGCAGTGCTACACCCTTTTTCACTTGTGCCTTTCAGGTGAACGACAGCCACTGACCGACAAGAACAAAAGCGACCTCGGAAAATTGGGTAATAGCCTCGATCCTGTGTATCATTCCGTGAATCCTGTAACAGGGGTCGTGTGATGCGGCTGCTGTCTGTCCTGAATCTAGTTAGACCGCCAAGAGGAAGGGAGACCTTCGCCGCGAATTCGTTTTTCAGGAAACCCGGACCGAACGGTTGCAAGCCAAAAGTAAAGATTTCACATGCACATGGTTTTAAAAAACGGGACATGCCTACGCATCCTCTTGAACTTCCCCGGATATTCACTGACCGTTGCACAATAGTAATAATAATGTCTATTCCCAAATAGTGGGCGAAATATCTACAAAGCTGCTCCATAACGTCCCTGATAACTTCACCTTCTATAAGATGAGGGAACGGAGTTTGTTCACCAGACCGATTTCCGGACCAATTTGGTTACCACTGTCAGCGAATGACTATGACCCCCCAGAACGATCAGACACAGGTTCCATCCCGAATGCACTCAGCCGAAAAGGATGCCCATAACGACGCAGCTGTCACTCACAATGGTATTCCGTCTACCTTAAGTATTCCTTCATCCGAAGAAACAGAAACCCTTGAACATTAACCTTCCAAATCCGACCACTGCGACACGTCTCCGGACTCACTGCGCCAGTCCCATATGATAAAGAACACTGAGCAGTGGAAGCACCTGCGATGATCCTGGACTCTCTGAATTCTGGTTTGCAAAGCCATGAAGATGGACCGGTTGCACCACTCAGAGTATGTTCTGCTGAATCTCAAAGGTTCCAACAAATACACACCGTGTACGCCTTTTTCCCGGCCGGTCAACATGGCAGGTGCCATCACCCATTAATTTTACTCGCAGTTCAAATCTTCGAATTCTGCTAGCTGGGTAAGCTCAGGACCGGCGAAAAGAATTCTTCGGGGACCCAAAAATGCTACTGTTGAGGCTCCTGATTTGAAACTTTGAGTGACGCGTGGGTTAAATAACCCCAAATGTCTAAATGAAGATTTGAGTTTGAAAGCTTACTGTGATATTGACACGAAGGAAGGCGAATTTATACAATAAGACTCAATCTCTTGCGTTCCTCGCCTCAGCAAATGCACTAGTCTGTCACTGATCGGCACAGTGCAGTGCGAAGGTACTCCCACGAACTCACGTCGGGCCTAATGCTGGCCCTGTAGTGTGCTTTGCGATTGTTCCTTCTGAGGGCAGCCTGGTGATTCTGACAGGCAGTGCAATCACCAGAAACCCATGACAGGACAAGTCAAGGCAGGCTCCGCAAATCCGGCACGAACACAGGTGAATAAGGGATCCGCTGTGTACATTCACACATACATGCCAGTATGCCAGTATGGGACGGGACGGTCATTGCGGTAAGGTGAGTGGCCGGCACAGATAAGCAAACCAACTGAAGACCAAAATGTACATGAAAATAGTAAGCGAACGTTCACACATACATGCCAGTATGCCAGTATGAGACGGGACGGTCATTGCGGTTAGGTGAGCGGCCAGCACAGATAAGCAGAACAACTGAAGACCAAAAAGTACATGGAACTAGCAAGCAAACAAATGGGAGAATGATCATGGAGTCGAGTTGGATTTAATAACCACTGTTTTCGTTGGCAAACCAGCGCTTCGGTTAGGTTGGCAGTGCCACGCTACAAACGCGAATCCCGGAGATGTGTGTGGTGATTTTGTTTCAGTGCAAACGGACATTTTATAGTGGAGAATTTGGAAGAGTTGAGAAGATGGTTCTGATGAATTAGTTTGACTTCAGGATCTCTTGAGCTCTCAGTTGTCAAGATAGTTGTCCTTATGTTATGCTTCCTTGAGGAGCGGATAGGGGAGCGACTTCGGACAAGTATGTGTTAAGAATAAACACAAGTGTTTTAACCCGAGCGACTGACCAGTGCTAATTCACACCGTCGGTATCTCTTCTAAGGCACTATATGGTCAGACTTTAGTGCTGCCTAAAATCAATCAGCACACGGCCGAAGCAATCGTTTGCCGTTAAAGCCAAGCGCCAAGTCCCCCAAGAAGACTACCCAAATGAGTCTCATGAGGCTTAAGCATACTCACAGCTGCAGCAATTTTCTAGCTCTTAGCTGGCCATAACAGGGCACTCAAGGCTTCATAAGACTTGCCTTTGGTGTTGCCAGAGTCACAGTTGGCTGTGGCGTTAGTAGGCACGAAGTAATCAACTTCCCATTTGTGAAAGTACCCCACGTAAGTTGCCAGACTATCGACATTTACGCAGTCAAACAATGTCCGCAAGCCAGGCGGATCAAAATATTACCGGCCATTGTACAACCTGCCACAGAGACCTCCGGATCGCCAAAGTTACGTACCCAAAAGCGAGGGGAGTAATAAGGATATTAGCTTGGATCCTGATAATTTGTTCCTGACACCCTGCACGCGTCAAGTTTAAATGCGTCGACTGTGCAACCAAGAGCAGCCTGTTTACCTGCATGCTTCAGAGAACAAAAATTGAAGACAAAACCAACAAAGTAGGTTTCGAGATCTGGAAATTGTTTTCCGGAAGATTGGAACACTTGGCACCAGGTAAAACGTAGATGTCGCGTCCAAAAGCGATAGAATTTGAACTAAAGTAGTCAAAGATAATGCATGAACGTCCAAAAAGCATATATGATTTATAATAGAGCAAGTCAGATGAAAAAATGTATGTGAATGGGGAACAAGGAAGGCAATGTTATTAACCTTAGTTGCGCTCAAAGACCTGCCGTATGCACCAAGTTAGGTGACACGACTGGAGATTCGGCACAACGACCATCGTGGCATGACAGAAGTTTAAGCAGTGAGAAAGATTAATCTCTGCAGGCTGGGATAATGTAAATGTACCCAAACCCTCGCTGGAAGATGACAAGGACCTCAACGATATTCTTCGGCTTAAAAGTCAAATAGCAAGACAACGGTGTATGGCATGGAATGCTAGTTCAGTAATACCTTCAAACAAGTCGTAATAATGTTCCAACAAAGGACGTACATATCCTAATACAATGTGCAAAACGATGCAGTAACTGTGTGCACTCAACACATATGTAAAGTGATCGTTACTGTGAGGCGGGGAAGGCGCGAAATACTACGGATCTAGAGCGGCAGCCTTGCTGCCTGCCGTATTAAGCTGTGTATCCCAGTTTCATAAATAGCTGGAAAGCAGTGCTGTTAGTATAGACGGTCGTCAGCCTGACCGGGTCTACTAATTTCACGCATGGTTGATGGGTCACTGAATCCCGTTATTCTATCGTTGCAGCCCATCAAAGCACTAGGCAAAGCGCGCTCCGCAAGGTCGATCAGTCCATAACCTACAAAGTACACACTGAAAGTTACGTTTCTTAGAAGAGTTCGTTCCTCATAAAGCCACTTAGATTACCTTGCTACCGCCAGCCCGATGTTCCCACCAGAATCCGTGCATGTTTCACGGATGTTGGTGACCAAATACGGACCTTTCATATACCCTCTGCGCAATGCTGATCGCACTGTCAAAGTACAAACTCTGCCCCTGGCAAAAAAACTGGCGTCACACCAGTAACACGTGCGTCGAATCCTGGAAAAGGGTTTGGACTTCGTGATTCGAGAATGGACCTCTCCACGTTCAGCCCGCCGGGAATTACGCAGCCACCCAAATAAATAAGTTGAACTAAGACGTCCATTGGCTTGCCCGCGGGCCCCAAGTTTGGGTTACAGCACACCGTTTTGTGGGGGCATCTTGAACCTTGAACTTGTGAACCGCGAGTCCAACGGCGCGACAAAACTAGCTAGACTACCTAGACTGCCTAGAGTGACTTTCACCACTAAATGACCGGAGTCCAAGAACGCAACATCGTCTGTCTGCTCAACATTTCTAGAACGCCCCTGGAGCGATTCGGATCGTCTTTATAGCCAAACAGAAAATTATTATTAGTAATAATAATGTTTTTAGAAAGTCGAACTGGACCTTTTTCGAGGAATACACTTATTCGCAAATCAATTTGGTTTTCACGAGAGACAGCTGAATCTCTGGTTTATGATATACTCCAGCTGAATGTCCTGCACACAGACCGCCTCATGTTTCGGTTGGCACCAAATTGATTGCAAATAGGTGTGTTTCTCGAAAACAGTTCAATTTGTGTCCAAGTTAATCATATGGTAGATGGAAACTCGGGAACTGTGCCTACCTGATGAGCCTCAAGAAGGACGGAAGCGGTCGTGGGCTGTCTAAGGGTTTTCAACAACCTTGTGAATAGCTTCTTTTATGAAAATGTACTGCGATATCTCGAATATCGTGCCAAATGAAACATGAGACGGCCTGTGTGCAGCACATTCACATTCAGTTGTAGAATGTCATAAACGAGAGATTCAGTCTAGTTTATCGTGAAAACCAAATTGATTTGCGAGTGTATTTCTCGAATAATAATGTTTATTCTCTACTTGTGGATGGCATAACATCAGGCATGGTCATTTGGTTACTGTCAGAATAAAGCATGACTGGGTTGATTTGTGGGCACTGGAGAGTGCGCGAAAAAGGAGGCATCGTCATAAACAGTTGGCGATGTCTGATGAAGAAGATAATGGGTCCATTTCCCGACTTGTAGGGAGTGTGCTGATTGAGGCGTGATCGGATCATTACAACCTAAATGCGACAGGCAACATGACAACAAGGCAACGAGGAGGAAAGTACAACCAACGGGGCATGCTTATTACATGAAACGTCATCGCAGTTGCAAGAACCGGGAAAAACTAGGATAATGTGCATGAGGGCCGACTAGTTCAAAGATGTAACCGACTGACATGAACTAAAGGTGAGAACCATTGCTGACCATCAGTGATCTTGGGCGGATAAAGAAATGGCCAGAGTCACAACAGGTGAATATGGGCTGCTGACTAGAAGCACACCCAACTTTTTTCGAAGTAGTGACTTTAACGGGGAGTTCATCTAATCCATTTGCAACTCCCAGTAAATGTGGTGCTCGTAGCACTAAGCGAAATTTCAAGGTCACGGACTATCACCGATTCGCACTTTGTTACCGGTTTACGCGAAATAAAACATGAAATCGCACTTCAGCATGTTTTGCCACCTTTCGGTGTTCATTAGGAATAAAAAACATCTAAAGAATATATAATGCAACGTTCACCCTGGAAGATCGGGCGCTGAGGTTTGTTTGCTCTACATTCCTCAGATTTAACAGACTAGATGATGTTGTTCGGCGGACCTGGTCACAACACATTTTTCCATGGATCTCAACTTTCATTAAGTGCAACATTGTTGGGCAACAGCAAGAAATGTGCAGTGGCGATTCGAGGATCGTCTCTGTGGATAATCCCCTTTCCCAGATATGCACAACTAGCCTGTCGCGAGATAGCTGCAGGTATCATATATATTATGAATATGACGCGCTATAGGTGGTGACCGCATTGAGTGGTCGCCATAATATCGGTAGCCTTTATCACTCACCTCGACTACTTATCGTAACTTCTTGGTCCGTGTCTATGTGGGACGCTGATTACGGGGCCTCGCCCATACACGACAGCCTAATCCAATGACCAACGACGGTCTTTTATACCCATAGATCTAGACGTTGTCATTCATCTAGAATACTTATTGTAACTGCCAGGCCAGCGTCTATGTAAGACGCAAGTTATTGGACCTCACCTGCACACGGTGGCATAATCCAATGACCAATGACGATCTTTCATACCCATAACTATACGCGACGCCGCCTATTTTTGCCACCTATAGTAAACACCAGGCCAGTATCCATTCGTGGCGGTGAGATTAATGTCTTAGCTATGCGTGATAGCCCAATATGACGGCCCCCAACATTCATCGCTGCACTCGATGTTGCCCTACCTGGCCAAATCTCGCACCTGCTGGGTCCGTGTCCAAGTGCGGCGTTGACTAACCGGTAACCTAATCCAACCTAATCTGCGTACTCGCAACTGTACGCGTTGTCGCTTATCTTTGCTACTTATGACAAACACCGGGTCAGTATTTGTGCAAACCAATGCATACGAGTCCTAAATTTTGCACACCTACCCAATCCAACGGCGAACGACGGACTTCATACTCGTAGCTGTACGCGATATCGCCCACCTTGACTACTTCTCAAGGATACTAGGCCAGTGCCTACATGCGGCACTGATTGTCAGGCCTCAACTATGCGGAGTGTACTAATTTAACTGCGAACGATGGCCCGTCATGCCAATAACTGTGCATGCTCTTGTTTATGTCTGCTACGTATGGTAAATACCAGGCCGGTATCTATGCGGGTCGATAAAAATGAGCCTCCAACTATGCGTCATAACTGTAGTTGATATCGCCTACATTGGCCACTTATCGTAATTGACAAGACTGTGTCTATGGGCAACGTTGAGTACGATACTACAGCTATGCGCAATAGCCCAGTCCAATGACCAATGATGGCCTTCCTTACCCATAACTGTACTCGATATCATCTGCCGAGGTACTTATAATAACTGCCGAGCCCATGCACATGTACGTGGCTGACTACAGTGCCCCGACTATACATAATAGACTAATTCCAAGTCCAACGACGGTCCTTCATATCCCTGTGTCGTCCACCTGTCAACCCCATACCTAAATTATACACAACCACCCTTAACAAATCACTGTGTTCTATTTATTGGTTGCATCGATACAAACATAGTGTGTGGTCATTCCAGTCCTCAGTTTTCACCCGACAGGATTTCTGGGGAAAATGTGGGATCGATCACGACTCGTACACATCTTCCGCAATATCGTGTAAAACTTATTATCAAACGAAGTTGTAGTAGCTAACTCACCAAGTGCTTAACGAATCCCCTTGTCCACAATTCCTGGTCGGTGCCCGCGCTGAACCTCACTGTCATAAAGGCAAATCCACTACCTGCTAAATTGGTCCGGTTGGCGGTAACGGGGAGCCGTGTGTACACCGATGATTCGATAGTGGGTTTCGGTAACCATATGCAATATTGGGTGCAGCAAAGTTAAAGATAAAGAGGGGCGTATGCTTGTCAGTCGCAAGACTGAGCGGTGTAGACTTGGGTCGCAGGATCCATGGGCCATACGCGTCCTCAAAATGGTACCCACGGTTGCAACCGTAGCGAAGATCTGGTGAGTGGGCGGGTGCTTTGTGTCAAATTCGCTCATTGAGAGCACTTAATTTAACTTTACTCGATTTCTGATCTCTGATACCGATACGTTATTGCTTAATAAAGTCGACAGCTTGGTCTTCGTCATCGAAATTTATAACCATAACACACTAAACCGCATTAGCATGCCGGCCAAGAGGAGGTACTCTTCTGGGCTTCATCCGACTCATCGTTCATGTCGAAGTATTGCAACCCATTTTCACTTCTGAACTCATGTCGACTATGTCCTAATAAATGAGCTAGTAAGATAGCCAAACCTGATGTGATCCAACTGCCTCAGTTAATTTTGATCATCCAGCTGGAGACTGCAAGTACACATTCTTCAGTGGAAATCCTCGGTGCACAACCGAAAATCGCTCTCTAATTGTCATCTTACGAATTGGATATCGTGACACATTGTGGACAAAAAGTGCACACCAAAGGACGGAATGACTTCTATCATTTCATCCAAAAGCACTTACGCCTTTCCCTTCATGACATTTGTTCCAACCTGTTGTACCACTCGTTCGAATTCAACCATCTCTGTGTTTCTATGTCCGCATCCAACCTAACCCCTGAACCTGACTTCCCTACAACGGTGCAACCAGTGCGTTTCCTTGTTCTCAGATTGCACCATATTTCTGAGACAAAACTTGCCATCTCCACCTCCACTTTTGTGCCGGCGGCTAGACGCACGCCCAAAATTTTTCTGAAACCNTGTGGGGAACCTTAATTAGTGTCGCACATGGACACGGATCCACGAGCTACAATAGGTAGTCGAGGAGAGTGACAATGGCTACCGTCATCGTGGTGACCGCTTTATGGTTGGTGGTCACCACCTATAGAACGTAAACCGGCAAAAAATGCAAATCGGCGATGGTCAATTAGCTTGACATTTCGCACACTTAAACAAAATGCTACGTGCAACATGCCACGGGAAGGTGCAAATTTATTACACTATCTCCCCATTAAAATAGCAACTTCGAAAAGCCCATAGTTTCGGCGAACTCAATTTGGGTGGGTCAATAACCTGCGGCACTTTTGACAACTCTTGCACAAAATCAACCCATTTGGCGCGTTAGGGCCCGAGGAGGTCCATCCAAGGATCCTGAAGGAAACATCGTTTACACTGGTAAACAATTTGTACTTGATGTCTCGTCAGTCGCTTGACTTAGGCCGCCTTCTTTCTGCTTGGAAGGAAGCGACTGTCATGTCAATCTACGAGACTGGTGACCGACTATTGCTTGGCAGCTACAGGCCTATAAACCCCACAACCGCGCCCTGCAAGGTGATGGAACGCATTCTAAAGCCAGCTATCATAGCTAACCTTACTTCCAACAGCTTGATATCTCCAGCTCAACACGGATTGATCCAAAACCTTTCTTGTGTGACGAGCATGCTCGTGCTTGTAAAGAGCTTAACACAAGCCAAATACGGAGGACCCATATCGAATGCTAGAAGTTTTTACTTATCAAAAAGCACTTCATCGGGTCCCACACGTCCCGCCGCTCCCCAAACTCGAGTCTTACGGGATTCAAGGAAAGATCCCATCAGACGGATCACCCTTGTTGAGAATACACTAGGCCCAATAATCACCAGCGCTGGCGTCCATTGGAGTTACCCAAGGCTCTATTTTGGGAGCACTGGTGCTTCTGAGATACGTTAACTGCCTCCCATATGTTTTTGCAAGTACATGCCTACTTTTTCCGGGGGACTTGAAGTCCTGAAGTTCCAATGCCAGTGCCCTCCTAATGGATGTAGACGCTGTAAAGCAGTGGTTGTTGGACTGGCACCTTCCTCGGAATGAGGGAGGAGACACAGCGGATGCCTTTAACATGAATGGTGGGGAAGGACCAGAAGATATCACGATGATATATGCCAAAAAGGATGTCGATATCTGGCTCTCTACTCACTGCACTGCGGGAAACCGGCCCGAAGGACGCTCGCGGTTCTAGAGACGATTCGGCGCAGCTGATCCCGTATTACTCCCATAAACTTTCTCCAGAACACTCCCTGAATATGCCAACCAAGTTGTTTACTCAGGACAACCGAAAGACGTCACCCAGATTGAGCGCATCCAGCGAGGCGCCACAAAAATGGTTCCCGGACTCAAATTCGTGAATTTCGATATGCGTCCAGTGGTGTATTGCCTATTTCCTCTAGATTATCGTCGCATCCGAGTGGACCCAATTCTCAATTATGCCCTATTTTAACAAGGCTCAACCACCAAAATTTTCACGGTTGACTCGGCAAACAGACCACGGGACATGGTAGGGAGATGTTCAAGCTCAGAGCTTGCATTGTCATTAGGCAAAAAGTTTCTCATTTGGGTAAGTGGCTTCGTGGAATAACCTTCCTCCGGCGGTTGTCCAAGCTCCTTCAAGAACCCACCTCAATGCATCATAAGGCATCTACTTACACGTGCCCTTGCACTGGCAAGCATACTGCCCCATCTCGAGAACCTGAAGAGA
>NW_008751720.1:1192129-1193870 GCF_000715545.1 Opisthorchis viverrini | reverse complement strand
GGAACGCCAAAATATGCTAAAGTGCGATTTCCTGTTTTATGTCGCGTAAACCGGCAAAAAATCCAAATCGGCGATGGTCAATGACCTCGACATTTCGCACACTTAAACAAAATGCTACGTGCAACATGCCACGGGAAGGTGCAAATTGACTAGACTAACTTCCCATTAAAATAGCAACTTTGAAGACCCCATAGTTTCGGCGAACTCAATTTGGGTGTGTCAATAGCCTGCGGCCACTTTTGCTCGTTGTGACTAAGGCCATTTACTTAACCGCCCAAGGTCACTCATGACCAGCAATGGTTTTCCAGTTTTAGTTCATGTCAGCCGGCTAAGTCTTTGAATTAGTTCAATCTCGAGTACAATGTGACCTACAAGTTGTGAAAGAAACCTGTTATTATTTCATTGGATACTTCCCACTGCTTATGAAATTGTCCTCTTTTTGCACAATCCCCACTAACCGCACATTCCCCAGTCATGCCCCATTCTGACTGCAAACGCATGATCATACCAGACGGTATGCCACCAAAAAGTTGGAATCAAACATTATTATTATCAATAAAACTGTGGCCGCGTGAGGCTATCTGAAGCGCCCGGTTGAATTCTATCAAATACTAGAACATTGTGTTAAAGTTTCCTTTTTTCAAACCACGGTTTCAGAAACATTTTGGGTGTGCGTCTAGGACACCTGGGACGACCAGTAGCTCGTATGGTTCAGCGTCGACAATCCGTAAGGCGACAGCCAGAAAATCTTGCAGTGGTCTACATCCGTTTGGAGGGCACTGGAATTTGAACCGTAGGATTTCAATTCGTCTGCAAAAAGTAGAGATGGAACTGAAGGAAAATCTGGAAAGTCGTTGGCCTAGATCAGAGACAAGCGGTCCCAAAACAGAGCCTTGGAGAACTCTAATGTAGACTGGATCCAAAGAAAAGTTCTTTTTGATAGAAGGGTCTTCATCCGGAGTAGAATCTCCCCTTGGTTCCTGTGAAGCAAACTGATCTGTGAGACCTAATCAGACGCCATTGAGAAGTCCAAAATATGATGGCCGATTTATGTCCTCCGTTGTTGGCTTGGGTTACGTTACCCACAGATACGAGCATGTTTGTCATCCCCCCAAAATATTTGGATGGAATCCATGTTGCGCACGGGATATCACGTTTTTGGCGTTGAGGCGATTTAAGGCAGCCCACTGCAGAGTGCGTCCCATTACCTTGCACGGTACATTAGTGAGTCTAATAGGTCTGTGCCTGCCATCACCATTCTTGTATGCTGGCCTCACAGTCGCCCTCTTCCGACTTGAGTGAAAGTTGCCTTTGTTGAGTGAGAGACGAAACACCGGGTAGGACCTTTTGCCAGTGTGAGCGACGTTTCCCCTGAGATTCTTGGATGGAATTCGTCTTGCCCCCAAGCGCTGAAAGGGCTTACCTTGTGTGTGAGTTAATGAAGATCCTACGCGAAGACTGTGCCGGAGAGTGGTCGTTCGTAGTCACGTCCTGGAAGGCTTGTGTGTGACGAGGTAGGTGGGGCGGCATACAGATATGCATAGTGTTCTTTGTAGGTATATCGGGTCACTATCAGGTCACTCATGGGTTCGTCGATTCCATCCCTCAGGGAGGTGTCTACTTTATTTCTTCGGCGGTACCCGACACATTGCTGTCACCTAGTCGTGGTGGTCTGGCTGCTGTGGTGCAATAAATTTGTGGGCTATACTGTGTGGAGCTCAGTTTCAAAAGGTTCAACCAC
>NW_008751720.1:1191053-1192030 GCF_000715545.1 Opisthorchis viverrini | reverse complement strand
GTTAATGAAGATCCTACGCGAAGACTGTGCCGGAGAGTGGTCGTTCGTAGTCACGTCCTGGAAGGCTTGTGTGTGACGAGGTAGGTGGGGCGGCATACAGATATGCATAGTGTTCTTTGTAGGTAACACTATCGGGTCACTCGTGGGTTCGTCGATTCCATCCCTCAGGGAGGTGTCTACTTTATTTCTTCGGCGGTACCCGACACATGGCTGTCACCTAGTCGTGGTGGTCTGGCTGCTGTGGTGCAATAAATTTGTGGGCTATAGTGTGTGGAGCTCAGTTTCAAAAGGTTCAACCACTCCAGAAAGGCCAACGAGAGCAGCACGATGAAGAACAGCGAGTTCCCGTACTGTGAGTAATTGTATCACGAGGCAGCCTGGAGGCAGAGTCGTACTGTCCCTTGCGTCACAAGTGTGAAGGCAGTAAGATATTTCCGCCCTGTGAACAACATGTCCGTATCCTTTGGAGCAGCGTTTTTGCCTTCCCCGGGCTCAACCCTGAGAACCGCACACTCTGATCGCCTAACGGTTGACCATGACCGCCAGCGCTTTATTCAGTATAGTCGAAAATCGTTTAAAACCGGAGCCCAGTGCTGCTCAAAAGGCACCTGCGCAGCTGCTACAGGAGCCAGAGAGTAATGCCCTACTCCTGCGCCCTCGGACTAGACCGCCTCCCACAGACAAGTAGGTCAGACTACTAAGTCATTGACTGGGAGGAGTCCTTCAAGAAAACCTCAACAATAGCTGCCCCACGGTTCAGACTTACGAGCTAGGGGCTAGGGGCTGTGCTCCCGAACACAACGCGATATCCATTACCTTGTGGGTCAGACTTTTGAGTCTAAGACTCAGAGTGAGTTTCTCCAGATAAACCCCCTTCTTCGGCCTGGGCACCCGAGAAGTACCATTTGCTTTCCTATTTCTTCGCTCACCAGACTTCCACCTCATTCTCTCTCAACCCATCGTACAACGCAGGACGA
>NW_008751720.1:1182679-1189909 GCF_000715545.1 Opisthorchis viverrini | reverse complement strand
ACCTTGCACGGTACATTAGTGAGTCTAATAGGTCTCTACCTGCCATCAGCATTCTTGTATGCTGGCCTCACAATCGCCCTCTTCCGACTTGAGTGAAGGTTGCCATTGTTGAGTGAGAGACAAAACACCGGGTAGGAACTTTTGCCAGTGTGAGCGACGTTTCCCCTGAGATTCTTGGATGGAATTCGTCTTGCCCCCAAGCGTGGAAAGGGCTTACCTTGTGTTTGGGTTAATGAAGATCCTACGCGAAGACTGTGCCGGAGAGTGGTCGTTCGTAGTCACGTCCTGGAAGGCTTGTGTGTGACGAGGTAGGTGGGGCGGCATACAGATATGCATAGTGTTCTTTGTAGATCTTAGGTAACACTATCAGGTCACTCATGGGTTCGTCGATTCCATCCCTCAGGGAGGTGTCTACTTTATTTCTTCGGCGGTACCCGACACATTCCTGTCACCCAGTCGTGGTGGTCTGGCTGCTGCAATAAAATAAATTTGTGGGCTATAGTGTGTGGAGCTCAGTTTCAAAAGGTTCAACCACTCCAGAAAGGCCAACGAGAGCAGCACGGAACAGCGAGGCGAGTTCCCGTACCGTGAGTAATTGTATCACGAGGCAGCCTGGAGGCAGAGTCGTACTGTCCCTTGCGTCACAAGTGTGAAGGCAGTAAGATATTTCCGCCCTGTGAACAACATGTCCGTATCCTTTGGAGCAGCGTTTTGCCTTCCCCGGGCTCAACCCTGAGAACCGCACACTCTGATCGCCTAACGGTTGACCATGACCGCCAGCGCTTTAGTATATATAGTCGAAAATCTTTTAAAACCAGAGCCCAGTGCTGCTCGAAAGGCACCTGCGCAGCTGCCACAGGAGCCAGAGAGTACCTACTCCTGGAAAGGCACCTGCGCAGCTGCCACAGGAGCCAGAGAGTAATGCCCTACTCCTGCGCCCTCGGACTAGACCGCCTCCCACAGACAAGTAGGTCAGACTACTAAGTCATTGACTGGGAGGAGTCCTTCAAGAAAACCTCAACAATAGCTGCCCCACGGTTCAGACTTCCGAGCTAGGGGCTAGGGGCTGGGCTCCCGAACACAACGCGATATCCATTACCTTGTGGGTCAGACTTTTGAGTCTAAGACTCAGAGTGAGTTTCTCCAGATAAACCCCCTTCTTCGGCCTGGGCAACCGAGAAGTACCATTTGCTTTCCTATTTCTTCGCTCACCAGACTTCCACCTCATTCTCTCTCAACCCATCGTACAACGCAGGACGATCAACCCAACTGCCAAGCCCCTAACCACTGCTGTGTCTCAGCAATCGCCCAGAAGAATAAGCCAAAATAATCACCTACTGACCTCAAAAGCTCTGATCCACGTTGGGGAGTTTATTGTCCACACTTCAAGTCAAATTGGGAAACAGGCGTCCCTTGCTGAAAGCTTACTTCATCATTTAACGATGTATGTTGTGCCTCCGAAAAACGCACATAAAACCTCACTTGGGTCGTGTGACTTAAACAGCTTATGACGAGCTCAGATTTTGCACATTTCACTCTTTGGACAACTGGTAATCCTGACGCGATGACTCGAAGTACCTACGGTATGAGAGCTGCATTCAGCCTCAAGGCTAAAAGCGCCTTGCTGGAACAAATCAGAGTAAAACGCCGACATTGCGCTGGTCGGTTTTCTGGCTCAATTGAGATTAACGCAGATTGATGCGGTGAACGTTGTTCGTTTGTCATATTGGCATACGCTGCAACATATAGCAGTTCTGAGACTGAGGAGGATGAGTTCTGTCAAGATCCGTCACTACTACTTCGATCAGTAGTGAGCACGAATACGGTAGTCCCGGCCGGTGATATGAATGCCCAAATTTGATGAATTATTTCGGAAGAACTACAGTTAGTAACGTTGATAGTGCCTGGCGATCGGAGGTTTTCCCTCCAATTTTCTCTCCCTTATGAAGGCAGTGTATGCGATTTCGCTCTTCTTGGTTCAGATCCTTCCCAAATCCAAACGATTTAAAACAGCTCAAATATATCTGCTACACGGTTTTGTATGCACTTCCCACCTGCAAATTGCAAGGTGCTACAGCAAGACTGGGTGGGACCAGACCCACACCTCATACCTGTGGGTGAGCCTGGGCAGCTGTATAAGTCCCAGAGGACCGGCTGGATATGAGATTATTTACCAAATCGGAAAGGCCAGGGTAGCTTATGCCAACCTCCGACACCTGTGGCTCCTAGGTGACGTGGGTTTGTCTGTCAAGGGAAGAGTTTACGCCGTGGTGGTGCGATCCATATTGCTTTATGGATCAGTGACGTGGCCCCCACGCGCTGGGGACATACGTAAGGCGTCGGTGTTTGATAATCGGTGTCTCCGAAGCTTCGGTCAGGCCCGGTGGGAACATTGGACTGGTGGTGCTGAGTTACATCAGATGGTCTTATTAAGAAGGAACCTTCTCGCAATAGATGATTTACTCCCCTCATGTGTCACGCTTGTTGGGATAAGTACTCCGCATTTCAGAGGACCGTCTGCCTCTCAGAGCTCTTTCCCCCTAGCCGTGTGCTTGGTGAAAGCAACCGACAGGTACACAGTGTATGACCCGCTTTGTAACGGTTTATTCTCAGCTTAATTTTCGGTCTGAGCCCCCAAGCTAGCGTTCGCGTGATAACAACCACCAAAGGTGCACAGGTATACTAACGCCCAAAACGAAGTCAAGACGTGTGCAGCGCATCGTATGTATAACGTAAGCAGAAACCTTTTCTGGAAGTTCTGACGTATTCGGGATGCTCCATTGACAACCGGCATTCGGCCAATACTGTGTTATGGTTAGCTGTTGGGTCCAGACTTTCGACCAATCAGATCCCGGTTTGGTGCCGGACCGGCAAGCGCCCCGATATTTTGACCAATGTTGCGTGGGTTAGTCTTCTCGGCCGTAGCAGCACCCGACTGCGAGCGGCAAAACGGGGTCTGTGTGGAATTCCGCCTGACAACTTGGCAACGAAGTACAAAATCACTAACCAGTAAACTCAGTCGGGTGGATATTTGCTGCCCCCTGAATGGGGACCTGGGGACTCAGCTCGCCATTGGTTAATGACTGGCTGAAATGGCCCAATCGCGCAACCGGTGGCACTCTCCTGAAGTGCGCCGTTACCCGATTTCTGAACAAACTGAATATGCCTTCGCCCCAAAGCTTGGTTGTGTGTTTCACTTTCCGGTTTTCTGGTGACCGAAACTGTAGCAGCTGAAACCAATGTCCCTATGGCACACGGTTTATAGCTGATAAATTGATTGATTTTTCGGCGGTACCTCATGTACTTAAATAGAACATTTTTGTTTTTCCGGGTAAGGCTTAGTATCGTGGCTTGTTTTCGTACGTTCCATTGACGGATCTTTTGTTTACAGCGGTCCCGCATTTTACGAACTACCAGCTCTTCTTCTATGTCACGCATAATTATCTTTGTGGAAAGTAATTGGGACCTCTTTTCCTGAAAACGTCGAATTCTCTTAGGTAGCTTTTGGTCCAGCGGATTGCATGCTGGTTTTTTGTGTGAACAAAATTGCGTCTGCGTCGTGAGTTTTGTGGACAGTGGTTCTGTACAACTGTTAGACTGAAGTTGGCCTCAGTTTAAATTGATCAACGAAGCTACACGTTTTGGAGAAGTTTGCACGGCAGTGGTCTGGAATCCACGTTTGGGGTTCCGGCCAGCACAGTGGTCACTATACCCCAATAAGGCCTTGATTAGCAATCCAGCAATGAAGTGTTTTTCTTTGGTGATAACCAAATCCAACAGAGATGATTGCTGGCCAGCGCGGTGTCTGGTGTTTGCGAAGCCATGTTGAGTTCAAGCGCCCTGTTGAACAATTTTGGTCGGCGCTGTTGCAGACTATCCGCTAGACTCTGTGGCTCAGTGTTTAGAGCGTGAATCTACTGACCGGAAGGTCCGTAGTTCGAATCCGACATTTGCCTCTTGATTTCCACTATCTACGCTTGGGCAAACTGACAACGCCCCAGCCCTATTGCTTCCTTCTGGTGACACCGAAAGGGTGCTACAGCTGAATGGTTGTGTTGTGTGTGAGACCTGATGCTCTGTAGCTCCATCTAGGAGGCCTTGGTAGCGGTAAAATCACCTACCAACAGGAGATTTGTGAAGTTGTAGCTAGAGGAAAGGTGATCAAGGGTTTGCATGAGGAACTGGTCATCCTCCGGAGAGAGAATCGGTAGCCCACGCCGATAAGAAGAGAATCCGTCACATGCAGCGGGATTTGAATCTACAGTGCATCACAAAAAGGTGCATGAGTGGTGTCGAAGGGGACAATTGGGATGGTCAGGGTCATATGTGAGCATAAAGCAACTCCACACGCCCTCCCGCGTTTCGAGTCGGCTCGGAAAATGGGGCACCCGCCTGTCGAGATCACTGCGTCAGAGACATCTGGCGTAATAAGAACTTAAGTTCTCAATTAGAACCGAAGAAGTTATAGGAAATGCTGATACGTGCGTGCCATGTATCGGCTCGGGGACTTTTCGTTCCTCCAGTAACTTGGTTATCCTTGACGGTGTGTTTACCTTTGACCGGTGGTTGCAAGCGCGAATTGATGAACGACTTGTTCCTTTATGAGCACACACCGTGTCAGCTTACTCAGTGGGACGTCTAGGGCTTTTTTTACCATTTACCCAAGTGGTCCTCGGATGGGGGGGAGTGCATATTCGAGGCTGTCCCTGTAAAGATGGTAATCCGCAGCATTTGGCTAAAACGTGAAAGAACTACGTCGGCTGAAAGAGAGAACAGCGCATGGCAGAACATCATGGAGGTTTGGTGTGGTAGAATTGTCCCAAAAGAATTGTCTTAAAAAGCTTAAGATAGACCCTAGTGATACCACGTAATTAGTCCATTTGACCGGCGTCTACCAATCGCGAAAGTATACAATCGCGTCGTGTCACCTAGATAAGTGTCAGTTTGCTTTGTTTTCTGTTTCGGGTACCGTGTCGCTCCAGTGGGCTACATATGGGACATCGTTCTTCAAGATCTATCTATACTTTTCAACCGTGGATATGTGACAGTTCCGATCTATGGATGTCACTTGGTCCGAAGGAAACAGGAGGACTGATTTGCTTGTAAGCTTGTCAAACACAAGAGTCATCGAGAAGCTACCAAAGTTCACGCGGAACACCCTGAAAAGGACCAGTGAGCTCTTGTTCCGCGATATATTGTATTGAAGCTGCCTGGGGAGAAAGTTGCGCTGTTCTTGGCGATAGGGGTATGTGCAAAGTGAGGCGTTTTTTCTGCGTTGCCACTGTTTCATATTTTTAGCGGCGCCAATTCCGCCGAGGAAGGACAGAATAGAAATTATTAGCCCTGAAAACCGCACACTAATCGCTATTGTTTATCGGTGACCGCCGATGAAATATTTGGTACGACCAAGAAACAAATACTCTTTGTCAAGAGCCCGATGCGGTTTGGAATGCATCTGTTGTGTGCAGCAGCATCGGCAATCAGACATAATCTTGCTCTCCGCTCCTTCTGGCTAAGCCACCACCCGCAGCCATGCAGGTTACCGTTCTACGTCTTTGGCTTCAGTCCGGGCTGGGACCAACGGCCCTGCGCTGGAGACTAGGAGAATGACCCCCACCTCGCCGCACTGTTGGTCAGAATTTTGAAGTGTGAGGTATCAGTGTCAACACTTCCTTTCTCTCTCTGACTTTTAAGCCCGACAAGTTACATCAGGCTTTTGTCACGTAGCATTCTCGTAACATTCACGTAACATTCTCCCTGAATGGTATTTCTTATCAGCCTCGAAATAATTATTTTCTCAACCGTGTAACGGCGCCAACTCGTGGTCGTCGACAAAAATAATTTCGTGGTATCATTTCTACAGGATCTTCTACAACATATGATTGGGATCGTTCAGTACCAAGTTACACCAACGCCCAGGTCACAGCTGTGTTGGTCACCCCTTTGCTTTGTGTGCCTGATGATCTCAAGCAGCTTTGTGATTTCATCTTCGCAGTACAAGTTTTTCTTTATCGTCTGCACTTTTAATCTTCAGTCCTACGTGAAACAGATTCTGTGCTTGTCACTTATCGACTCTACGATTAACTGAACTTAATTCTCTGTTGTAGATGTTGGTAGCGAGTAGCTCTTCGTAACAATTGTTCCAGCCAAGCATTGCGGACACCCTTGGATTATGTACAACCGAAACCGGACACCAAATGCGCACTACAACTGCACGCCGAATGAGCGCTTCCCATCCAGGCTGTCACTGACATCCACACCCACGGAACAATACCCAAACTACCTTTTGTAAGTACTAGTCTTCTTGTAACGTGTTTCCATTGAAACTGCGACCCGCCCCTTATTATGTACACATTTGGTTCCACATTATCGCCTGTTCAACTGGCCCTTCTGCTTGTGACTGCGGCTCTCCAAACACGGAAGGGGCTTTTTTGAAGCTCTGAGTTCGTTTTCTTGGAAAAGATTCGGTTTATTCAGAGTTTCCTTAAACTGCACGAACCCCGAAGTCGGTAGTTCCAAGTTATGACCGTTACAGTTGAGACCCCGAAGGCGTTTTCTGCAGGTGGCCTACGTGTCACTTTTATTCGAAGATATATGATCAGGTGTGGAGATTCCATGATTGATCATCTGCTGACGCTAAGGGAGTAAACTACTCACATCTTTGAGTATGGATCATACTTATTTCGGGAATTACTCCGTTGTCCTCATCTGTCTATCGACGTCTTAGGGTGTTGAGCAATACAGGTAGAAAGGCAATCAACCGTTTTTTCGGATCTTTGGTGATGATAGCGTGATTATCTGATTCCGAAGCTCCGGATCGTTGGTGATGATAGCGTGATTATCTGATTCCGAAGCTCCTGTTTCTACAGTTGTTAGAACTTATTGGTTCAACTATTAATACGAGGCCTTGTTTGCTTATCTTATGGTTTTAGGACTTGGACTTTATCGATACAGCTTTGAAAGCTCCGTCCGTTTAGCTCAGTACCAGACCCGATATTATTGAGTGCTATGTCCGTTCAAGTGTGGTATGTCGGGATGTATATTCAATTTGTATTTTCCAAACATCAGTAAAACACGGTCTGTCAGTTTGGTTGATTGGAACTACCATGGGGTACTGTGGCTTGTGTGGTTTATCCCCTCTGGAGTTCAAGGGGACACCAGTGTTTATGAATGACTGTTATCTGATCATATATATATATATATATATTATATATATATATATTATATATA
>NW_008751720.1:1139381-1180510 GCF_000715545.1 Opisthorchis viverrini | reverse complement strand
ATATATATACATATGCAATATTAGTGTTCCCAGTTCCTTTTCTGTCGCGGGCATTTCAACTCCGAAGTGTAACGGGTGGTAATTTAATCGGTACATACTAAAATCTTACTTTTTCGTTTGTTTTGCGCAGCCCCCCGATATCAGATCGTCGCGGGCATTTTCACTCCGAAGTGTAACGGGTGGTAATTTAATCGGTACATACTAAAATCTTACTTTTTCGTTTGTTTTGCGCAGCCCCCCGAATATCAGATCGCCTTATGGGTCCCCGTCCTTTGACCCGGGTACTCGAAGCACTCCAGCTTTCCATCAGTCTTTGCGGTTTGTTGGAAGCCCCCGCCCTCCAGCTGCAGCTTCTTTCAACGCACCTCCCGCCCATTTTATGCCTTACCCGTGCGCAAGCCCTGTTGATCAGTCCTCCGGTTATCCATCTATTTACAACTCCCCGATGTGCCCGCCAAGCTTCCGTTCCAACTATTCTCAGAACAGCATCGCGACTCCGTCTTATATGTCTGCTCGCGAGCAGCTCAACAACTCGATGGATGCTACTCCAAGTAGTTTCCGTGGTGGCAGGAGCTCTTTCCTATCTTCTAGACATGACCGCAGTACTTCGAGTCCTCATGTGGGTTGGATTACCCGTGCCCTGTCAGATCCATGGGCTGATATTATCCCAAAACAGGCACCAGAAACCGGTTATTGTCTGGTTTCCAGACCGTTGGCTCAGCGCCATACGGTTTTATTCGCACCACGGCAGCTTCGTCGCAAAGCTGGTGAGGAGCCAGTAGATGAAACGAGCCTTGATCCAAAACGAATGTCGCTTGAAGAATTTGATGGTGTGATCGATGGGGACTCGCTGCCTTGTTTTTCAGAGCTCACGAATTCGAATGCAGAATGATGTTGGATGGAGTATTTTTTACAGACTAACTTTGTTTTTCACGTTCCTCCTGAATCCTGTCGAATTATCGTACGCCAACTGTACAAATCGTCATCCTGATGAAAAGGGATTTTTGCACTTTCCCATTAAATATTCGTGCTGACAGGCCGTTCGGAAAGACCTAGCTGTCGGTAGAATGTTGTTTTTTTTATAGAATTCACGATAAATCGTGCAGACCTGTCCTGTGCTGACTCATTTTAATTTGGACGTCGAACCGTTTCTAAACTCTTGCTCGTAAGACAAATTAGAAAGAATATTATTGAAATGGTCAAACTGAAATGTTATTCAGGAGAAGACACCCGAAGGAAGCACGAGGGCTTGAATACTGCCAGGTTGCCCAAGCCTACACAGAAGAAGTCAAGATGCAGAGGCCGGGTTCGAACCACGGACCTGCTCTGTTCTGCAGGCGGACTAGCTTTGGGGGCTGGTTCTGAGGGTAAGTTACTGTGAGCGACTTGTCTGTTGACAGCGGAAGTACTTGGGACACAGTAAAAGTGGCCTAGATTTGTCTTATTGGCTGCTGTCGAAAAGCATCTTGACAAGTAATAAAATTAGTATTAATCATTCAGCTGTAACATCCTTCCGGTGCCTAGCTGCTATTCCACCTGAAGAAAGCACCCAGGCTGGAATACTGCCAGGTTGCTCAGCCCTAGACAGGAGCAGTCGAGATGCTGAGGTTGCTGTCGAACGATGGACCTTCAGGTCAGTAGTTTTGCGCATCAACCACTGAGCTGTCTCGAGCCCAAGTAGAACAACGGTTGCCTCAGATACGTTGGTGGTGGTGGTGGCCCGTGATCTGCTTCTTGTGTACAACGGTTGCCTCAGATACGTTGGTGGTGATGGCCCGTGATCTGCTTCTTGTGCACGACGTGGACGATGTAGTAGGACGTGGAATATGCGAACGGACTCACAAATGCTCGCGGACGCCGTCTGTCGAAGGCGTTTTGATCAATTCGAAGGGAAGCAACACGACTGGGGCGCCGGCAGAAAAATTTGGGACTCGAAGAGGTACCAGTACGGATCACATCATGAGGTGCCCCTGTATTGCAACCGGGATGCTGGGAGCAGCCGATTGCAGATGCGTACACCGCAGTTCCATGTTATGGCTAACAGCAGCACGTAGAGGCAAATGCGGCGTCAAGCGAGATGGCAAATATCACCACATGCTGTTGCTGCCCGGATGGGAATCCACCCCTTCGTCCGTCGCCTATTGAACTGGTCTTGGTAAACAGCCGGTTCGTTTGGGAAGTTTCCTCTTTGCCTAAACAACATTTACCAGACGTACCATCATCTGACGAAATTTTACTGGACTTCTCGGGTTCCGCTCACCAACTACTGCAACTGTGCAGGAGCTCACCGTTTTTTTCATTTGGAGTTGATGCCCACAGGTTTCTGTGAGGTCCTAACTGCAGGTCATTGATGAGGCGAAGAGACTAATGGGGCGACTGATGGGCAAATATGTCACGTCTGATTTCGAATGTATGACTCAATATGTCTCAGTATAATACCTGAAAACGCGGGTCTTTGAACTTTTAGTACAACCCTCGGTTAGAGGAGGAGATACAGCAACTTTTGAACAGACAAAATTGTCCTTTTTTTGGGATCAGCACTTCTCAGGTATGCGTCGGTTGGAGAGGGCTCAGTTTCTGGGACAAGGTACTTGTATGGTACACAAGCATGTCAAATATATGCGAAAAATTTGCCAGCCGTTTCCGAATCATGGTCTATTAGCTCTACGGCAAAAGATCGTTATTTTTACTTACTGGTCGTAAACTGTGGGTAGCTTGTTTCCTCAGCTAACTGCACGTGACCACTGTCTCGCTGCGTATGTGGTGCGTCGTGTTAGATATCAGTAGTGTTGAGAGAGAACTTGCCAAACGTTGCAAACACAAAACAGACGTTCTGAGACGAGACTCTAATCTATTAGAAGTGGATTCTACGTTGATTCACCGCGCATCCCTGATTAATTAGTGGATATCGTTTGCTCACTTCATTAATGACTCTCTCGTATGACTTACACCATGTACCAGAAGTTGTTTTGAACCGGACTCTAAAAGGACATTAGTTCGTGCCGATGGGAATTTCGATTTCCCCACAATATCGGTTGACGTCCTCCATAGCTCATCTGTTGAACTATTCGCCAAGGAAGCCCTGCCCCATGACTCCACTCTTTTCATTTCCATTACGCTTGGCAGAGTCCCTATTTCGACACATTGATCGCAGAGCCCCGTCTTCTCTATATCACGTCGACAATGTACGCCGAAAATATGCATGTTCTAAGGTTAAAAATCGGTCAAGCTTAGAAAATGGTGTTATATATGTATATAATAACCGAATCCTGATTAAAGCAGTCTGTCTACTCGTCAGTACTAGTCGGACTAGTTATTTGCAATTTATCAACCGTATTTTGAGACTATCTTAAGATCTTCATGTCAATTGTCCTTGAATCGGACCATTGATGAAGGCCAACCGACAGCCTGCTACCTGCATCACCTCGGCTGTGACCAAACGGTCATTCGGGTTTCTTCGTTGGCTGAAAACCGGTTGGTACTGAGCACCTTGAGCTGCTGTGAACTCGTGACCTGCTGGGTTTTCCAGTTTGGTTTATCTCAACTAAATGTACAACCTAAAGGTCCAGAACACTCTGTTCTCCGGGCAGTGTTCACATAGAAGACGTCTCTGCCACTTTGTTGGAGACCAACAGGAGTGAAATCAGTTTTGAGAATGACAGTGTACGAGTAGGTATGGGGAAATGGAACTAGGCGTTGTTTCTAGTCCCATCACATCCGCATGTTTTGGGGGCGAGATGGCCCAAGTGGTTAGAACGCGAATTTACTGACCGGAATGTCCGTGATTCGAATCCGACCTCTGCCTTTCGACTTCCCCTGTCTAGGCTTGGGCAATCTGGCAGTATCCCAGCCCTCGTGCTTCCTTCGGGTGGCATATCAGATAGGCACCGGAAGGCGCTACAGCTGAACGCTTTCTTTTTCTTTTTCCGCATGTTTTGGCCTAATTTCGTTCTGTGCCCGAAGGCACTTACCAACCGTATTTTCTTTTCTTTCTGTGAATGGATAGCTGGTATCCAGAGTAAGAGCAGCGCGGCAACAACTGTGTGCGATTCGTCTTCCCCATCAGATCGCGTGGAGTGAGGTAGTTCATAAGAAGGTTTGTGACGTGTCAACTGTATTTGAGAGCGCTTGTGAACAAAACTGATACACTTGCAAAGGGGGAATCGTATTGCTGCAAGATAAAATGGATAGTTGGGGAACACAAGTGAGTAACCGAGAGGTATGAACCAACCAGTCACATTAAGAAATTAAGTAATTTAATTAACGTAGAATATCACCAATAAGGATGCAGCAGATAGTGAAATACACTTATTTCCAAACAAATTCGCTTTTGCGGGAGACTCATCTGGAACCCCTTTCTGAATCTCCCGTTTATGATGTTTTCAAGCAGCGCATTCGGTTGCTTGAAAACATCGTAAACGAGAGATTGAACTGGGTTCCAGGTGAGTCTCCCGCAAAGCCAAATTTGTTTGCAAATGAGTGTGTTTCGCTAATTTCGTGCAATTTGGGTTCAGGTAGAACATAGGTAGCAACCTTATGAGTAGTGTTCTACGTCTATAGATGCAGCAAATACTTCGACAACCGATGGCGCCATTCTCTGGGGGGTCATCACATAATCTCGAGGTTTTCATCAACCCTATGAATAGCGTGAACACCAGGTTGTACACAGCCGGCGAGTTGTACTTTTTGGCAGGTCACCTTGGTGTTAACAGGAAAAACAACGGAACCTATAGTCTACGCACGTTTAACCATGACATGAAGAAAAGGTCGGGAACCACGCCCATCCGACGAGTCCCAAGAAGTACGAAACCGCTCATGCTGTACCGAACACCCTCAATACACCAATAATAAATAATCATGCGTAACTAATTTACAACCATGGGAAAGAATTCCTAGTAAATAGGGAATAAAGAAGTGAAGAGCAGGAACTCAAAAAACCAGGTGTGTATCCCAACGAAAACGATCCACAACATTGTAGAGACACGTTGGAAAAGAAACAAGGTAAAATGAATTTGAGAATCACGTTGAAGAAAGACGCCATTAGATACATTATGAAAATCGAATGCAGTGTATTCAGTCAGGATCAGAGTGGGGTGAGATGAGAGACGAATAAGTACGTTTTTCTCGGGGTGTTTAGTTTGAACAGTGGCGTGTGCTAATAGCAAGCCAGGTAAAGCACGCTCACTCCCAGGAAGATCAATCACCTCAAACAAACGGGCTGAATAAGTGTTCAAACGGTGGTCTAAGAGGGTTGAAGTTAAGAAATCTCTCGTCACTCGAGTGCCTAGTGTACGTTCAAATGTATATAGCTGGTGATTTGGAGATTGGCAGATAAAAAATATGAGTCACAGTACGATACGAGATCAAATACCGATCAATTACCTTGTTTAGTCATCCGCTGTTGTGGAAATACACATATGATCAATTATTAAGAAACGTAAGTTGAAAATCTTCAATTCTGTTCAGTGGAACTGTAAATGAAATTCCATTATCTGTAAACTTGAAACCGACAGAGATTCATCAGTTCCCACCTATTGTCTGCCGACAATGAACACGGAACGCTCTTTAGATCCGGGGACATTTTGACATTGACAGAATGTATATTTTCAAAGTCGTTTAGTGAGACAGAAAGAATACTACATTCGGAACAATCGTTTGAGGATCAGTTTCTTGTGACTGATCATTATAACTCCAAGTTTCTTAAGTTATCAAGCCTGGGTGCTGTATGTGCTCCGGTTGTCCGTACTGGTTCGGCTTTTTGAGTGAAGTCATCCCAGCTTTTTTAAGACCGGTTCCTCAAGAATAGCGAAACCGGTGGCGGGCGCTCCCAGGGTTTTAAGCTGTCCCGTGAGTAGTGTTCTGTGGTACCTCAAGAGTGCACTAAGTGAAAGATAAAGATTCAGTTGAGGAGTGTTAACTAACTGAATTTGTAACTGAGTTTAATTAGCCTCATCCTTTGCTTTAGAATTTTCGTGTACCACACCGCGATGTACCCTGACGAAGCTAGAACGTCCAATCAGCTTCACGTTGGTGTGCTTTTAGGGTACAAAAATAATCGAGGCTTGTTGGACAAGATCATTTTGACACATGAACATGCTTGAACGTACGGGCAACTCAGATGGAATTGAGACTTCCGTTTACGTTGATGAGGCAATCCGTCCTTGTACACTGATATCAGCTCACAAGCCATTTACAGAATCTGGCAGGGCGTTTTCACCGGACGAATCAATTGAACTTCTCCAGACCACCTTTGTCTCATTTCGCTCTTCAAACTGTTCAGCAAGCATATTGTTTTGTTTATAGCTTCATCACATGGCGGAGTTTGCTGGTTGTGCTAGAAATGCAGCTGATTTTATGAAATGTAGCTTACTGGTGGTTAGTAAGTAGTATTGGAGCCTCATGGATGCTTTCGCACAATGTACAATTCAGTTCATTCCCTCTCCTAGTTTTCAGACCGTAACGGCAGGCTAACTTAGTAAATGGGAACCCAAATTTACACAGTTGCACGTATTCTCCTTGAAAATTTCTAAAACTCAACAACAAAGCCGATCTCATTCTTTGCCTTGTCGTTCTCCACAGTATTCAGTGTATCCATATTTTAATGTGGTTTTTATTCCGAGCTACCCTATTTCTCGAAAATCTCAGATTTTTCAGTCAAGCTCCTAATTCAAGCTTTCTTCCGCCTCAAGACAACTGGGAATTACTAACTCGCAACAGTTTCGTCCCGTCATAAAATGTCAAATTTTCGGTGAAGCTGAAAGTGATGAGGCGAGTGTACACAACTAGCTTGGAAGCTATGAGCAACCGCCCGATAAGACAACGAGCATGTCAGGATAATGAGCAAAGACTCACGATTCAACGCGACTGGGGGTAGAGAAAATAACATTTCAGGTTATTCCATCAAATTCGCATCAAACTAAAACTGTGGAAGTCTTTACCCACAATGTTTGTTGTGCTCTTATTAGTTGTATCCAAAACCCGTGTTCGCACGTCGCAATGCACCCAGAAGAAAACGGAACGGAATCCGAAGAGTTCTCAGAGTTGACATCTAGCATATGGGCTGCTGGTGGGCAGCTCCTTTGAAAAACATCAACTGAAGGTCAGCTGGGATGATTCACCGGGATGAAATGGACCCGCTTTTATCGATTTCGGCCGATACATCTTTGAGTGTGGGTTAGAATACTCCAAATAGGTCCCGTCACTATAGCCATATTTGGTGCTTCTTGTCACAAACCTCAAAGTCGTGCCTAATCCGGGTGTGATAACGAACTTAACGGATTGTATTCCAACATTAGGATAGAAAAATCACTAACGAAATAATCTGCAGGTAGGCCACCAACACCCATGTGGTAACCTAACAGCCACCGACATTCGTCTACCACCACAGTTTCAAGGAATCAAGCATAGACGGAATAGAATGACTGGTCTTACCCAAGACGCCGTTCAACTCTTTGGTCACTGGAATTTAAAGGAATCGACAGATGTTTTGTCAGAATGTTCCGCAAGTGGACTGGCAAACGGACAAATGAGTTGTGAAGGGAAGCGAACCTCACCGCAAGCACCCATATAAACTGGAGCCAATCCTTCTTGCTCGGCTGAAATATAGCCCAATTTCTCATGTAGGTCAACAAGTCGGGAATGAAGAGTAGTATTTTGAAACCAGTCGTGGAAACCAGTTTACGGACCTCTCAGGTAACTCATAGGTTGCCACCTGGACGCCAGCCCCACAAAAAACAAGACTTTTCCCACCTTATTTCTCACTGAAGTCAGTAGATGGTGATGGGCCTTCCGCCTGTTGACATTTCGTTTCATATGAACCGACAAGATTCCCTCGGAAGAATTACTGATGGGTTGTCGAAACCTGAAAGTCCGTATGGCACAGATCCATCTTTCACTGTTGCTCTCACATCTAAGTTTAGGAGCGTGTGACACCTCTTGTAACGAGAAAGCAATCAAGTCATATGCACTTGATGTAATGGTTGTTGGCCCTGAACCCACTTGTACCTTTACGAAAATACCACATTTCAATTTACTTGTGTGTGTCAAGCGTATGCAAGCATCTCACTTAGCTGGTATTCGCAGTTTCACCAAAATTTCTGACGGCGTTCGAAAATCACCAGAAGGAATTTATACAATGACTGGAACTGGCGAGCGAAACGTCAATTTTGTGTGTTGTATCATTCATGCGGACACGTGTCACCTTGGTAACCCATACCCTTACTCTACTTTTTGCGTTGGATGATCATGCAGACGAATGAATTTGATACACTGTCGAATGTTCTTAATCATACAGAAAGACACAATGCGTTTTGCTTTTTATACAGGCAACTTTATGTACCGCCAGGCAGTCACCACTTACCGAATTTACTTTGAACTTTCTCTGTGGAGAGTGCAAATCAGAAATTGTCGGATGCTACTCAATATTTTTCAGTAGTCTGTTATTTTAAATATTTTTCTCTCAATGGGCTTGGTTGGTACAGAGAGCTTCTGGAATACAAATCGAAACCGTCTTTTCATTTTAGACTCTTCACCTTCAATTACGTAGCCTCTGTACGGACACCCTACCTATTACTCATTTTGTGAATCTCCTTCAGCTACGCTGAGGTACTGTGAGTGGGTCTCAGTTTCGCCATTTTTGGGGTCACTAACTGTAGTTAGTACCCAGAATTCCACCAAGCGTGTAGTGTTCTGAACAAGAACTTTCTTCTACCACACAATTAATTTCGTGTGGGGGAAATACTTCGGGAATTCGAATCTTATTCCCACTAAACTATGAGGCAACCTTTGTAGCTTTACCCCTTTCTTGCTGTTGGTAACTTTTGCCGTGATCTTTTCTGTTTACTAAACCGGGTGGGAAAAGGAGATTTCGGTTCTTTACACGCACTTGCTCGCGTCCACCGTACACCCACACAAGTACTTGCAGACACACACGCACACCCTTGAAACGGCACGGCCAATCGGGTAGTTAATCATTCAGTTTGATCGTCGCTGATGTTTGAATTCACTGGCTAAATGATCACAGTTTATTAAGACGTAAACCTTTCTCGTATGTTGTACGGACGTACAGCTATGGGTTGAATAGAATAAACCTGTCCAGTTGAGAGCCGAACAATAGGAATCTAGATTTATAAACCAGGTATGCGAAGAAGCACTTTTATACACAGTGGAGACGTTACGTTCTAGTCAATTTGGACTGCGCATCTGGTACCTTGACCTGAGGTCTACTACAATTTGATGAGTAGCATAACAGGGAAATTGGTTTCGTTTTCGAATTGCATCTAAAAAATTTAGACATTTGTTAGAACCGTTCTCATTCGTAACGGAGTACTCATCTCGACATATTTCCGAATGGATGTTGCCTCCAGGGCAAATTATATTTCGCCGGCTATCACTAAGCATTCCTCACGGTGAGGTAATTGATTCTGTTATGAAGCCTTTGGAAGGGTCTTTTGTCACCTGGCCACTTTGGTATTCGAAAAAGGTGTTGATGGGCCTTTTTGGGTTGTCTTTGAGAGAGTCTCATCCACGCTTAGTTCAGTTGGCTGATATTTCAAATTGACCATATTTTCTCCGCCATTCTTGCGCTCTGCCTGTAGCAGACAGTTATTAGAAGGGTAGACTGAAACTGTACAAATTTTGTCCTACAGTTTCATCGTTGCCAGCGTCGTTGTAGCCAATCATGCTCGTGGATATCAATATAGTTGTAATGAACCCCGATTAAGCACACTGCACAACGTCTTACGCAGTAAAGTGAAAAAATAGAAAGAATAGGTGAGAACTTCTAAGGCAAGATACCTAAATTCATCAAGGGCGTTGAATCTAGCAAGTGGGGGGGGGTGGAATGATCGACCCAGCGACTTTTGAAAACTTCACAAAAGTCAAGGTCAGCATAGGAAACTTGACCAGACAAAGCGATTGTCTATGAAGCCGGTTTCATTAAATCGTTTACAGGGTTTCCAACATCGTTCCAGGAGAATCACGCGAGCTTGAACCAATAAAGTACGAAGAATTCGCGGGGCTTTATTTGACAACTGTCGACTTTAGCTCGTTTGATATGTGATGAGTTATTTCTGTGAACCTTATTTCTTCGATTGAAATTCTCCAACCAGCTCGGTACAGGCCTCATCTGTTGCCGAACTGGTTCGTATTCATCACCTATTATTCTATTGCACAAAATTTAACTTCAAAATGCCATAACCAGTTAACATCTGTTACGCAACTCCGACGTCGACGTTGAATGGGCCGATGTGAGAAAACGCAACGTGAGATTGGTTTTGGTGCAAATGCTACAGAGTGCTTCGCTTCTTTCTGTTTCACGTCCCTGAATATATATTAGCTTGCTTTAAACTCACGAGAGCCATAGTTTTTGCCTGTAAGCGAAAGTGTTTAGGAGAGCCACAAAGTGTTATGATTGTAAGGGTACTCAGTTGGTTTGAATGCAGATTTGAACAACGGGAAAATGAAGAATTATTCTTTAACAGCCAAAACAAACTATTACCGACCTCTGTCATTGCTTACAGTTCTGATGCAACCCACAACCTCAGGGGCCATGTTTGTTCTATCAAATCGGCACTCTCAATCACTAAAGGACAATGTCCAACTGCATGCACACGAGTGTCAGCACTCTTGCGTTAAAAGCAGCGGCTATTTACTGCCTGACTGCCTGACTGACTAACCAACTAACTAAATAACTACTAAGCAACCCAACTAACTAACTAACTAACTAACTAACTAACTAACTAACTAACTAACTAACTAACTAACTAACTAACTAACTAACTAACTAACTAACTAACTAACTAACTAACTAACTAACTAACTAACTAACTAACTAACTAACTAACTAACTAACTAACTAACTAAGTAACTAGCTAACTAACTGACTGACTGACTAACCAACTAAATAAATAAATAAACAAAAAATGAATAAATAAATAGATAACTAGCTAACTTCCAATTAGCACGATTATGGCTTCCGTCGCTAACTGAGACCAGGTCAGAGCAGCATGGTCTATGAGTATTCGACACAAGGTAGTCTGGCGGTCCACATTAACCCAGGGGGACAAATACAACATGTTTTTAACGTTGGTTGGAATTAAATGGAGAATAGGAGACTGGGACTGAGGATTTATGTTTCCGATCTAATCTTTGTTAAACAAGTTCAAAACTGCAACGAGACATTGTACACTACCAATGAGACTTACCCCATACTGTAAGGAAATTAAGACATTTAGAACTCATCGACAATTGAGAAACAAACATCTTCAGTTGAGAAATCCTCTTAGTTGCTTTCAAAACGAAGCTTTGTTTGTGGTGGGCAAGAACAGGTTAATGTCTTGGGGTAGACAAGAGTTCTGTCGTTACGCGCAGCGTGTACCCATGAGTCTGGCACTTCCTTGGAGGGATTTTTTTTATCTGGACCATCTATAAGAAAGTCGGAAATCATGATGTACAGCTTTTCAGGGTTCGGATTGCACACCGTATCGTGGGTGATGCAAGGCATTGTTGCAGTTTCCGCAGAACAGAGTCCTTTTAGGAGTTCTCCCCTAATATGATTTGATGCACTTCTGCTCACTAAACAAGCGGAAAGACATGAAACATTGATGAGGCCATGAACACACTAATGGGCATATTTCAGAGAGCTACATCATGGATAGTTGTCGTGCTTTTTCGCCTACTAGCCAGCAGCGCTTAGTTTACTGATTCATTTTTAGGCTTATGTGAGGACGAACGCGTTTGCAAAGTGTCGGTCGTAAAATATGCAGTGTAGTGACTTGTAGTGACTACTGAACGATTGCCAGTAGCTGGAATGTGTCGAATTTTCCTCCTCATTCCATCTCCCTGTCGAATATGGCCGCGTGGCTGTGACTGGCCTTTCAAGGAGTCCAAAGTGGTTTTGCAGTGAATCGCGCTAGTCTTTTCGATGCCAGTGATGAGACTAATTTGTGGTATTCATTCACAGAAACTGACGTGGCCGCAACAACGAATATTAGGTTAGTATATCCCAACGAAACCTAGCAATGCCTCTATAGCTCCCCCAAAACAGGGTCCAAAACTGGTATACAGACTTAGATGGGCAACAAGCTCACACGTGGCTTTAGAAGCTGTCTGGAAAGATGCTTCAAGGAATTCTTTACTGAAGGAGTACTGTGACCTTGCCTTCTTCAACACCCATTACTGCAAGCGTTCTCATCAAGCTACCCAGATGTACGGCTCATCAACTTTTAGTTGGTCTTTTCTGCCTAAGTGGATTTATCAGACATATCGACCATGTCATCAGCAGGTGGATTCATCACATGACCTCAGGACAGAATAGTTCATTTCGTCCAGTATTCTAGAAGCGCGTACAATGTTGAATGACGGTTTAAATCCGGCTGAAACACCCTTTCGGTGCCTAGCTGTCATGCCACCCGAAGGGAGCACGGGAGCTGGAATATCGCCAGGTTGCCAAAGTCTAGAGAAGGGGAGTCGAGAGGTAGACGTCGGGTTCGAACCACAGAACTTATGATCAGTAAATTCGCGCTCTAAGCACTGAGGCATGCGGCCGGTCAAATGAATTTTGAACCAGGTCTAAAATGTTTCGACATAAACATCTACATCCATCGCCCACAAACCAGAATTATTTGTGTTCATTTATGCACAAAGCGTCAAGCTACATTTGACAAACACGGAGTTCAAACATTGTGCCATAAATATTGTTTTACACTGATATGACAAAGTCGAGGTAATTTGATGACAGAAAGTCAATCGATATACACTCTGAAGTATTGGTTGAAACTTTGCTCGAACACTCGTGATGTAGAACGGCTTGTGCGCACTTCTTTATTATGTACTAGTATGATACCACCTAATGAATCAAAGACTACGAAAAATGGAAGCCTCAAATTCACAGTTTCCAGAAATTGACACTTACCATTTCCTTTAAGTTTATCCTTCACATCTTCCAGATCCTCTTTGACCTCTTCAATGTCATCGTGGATTTCATCGAGAGCAGCCGATATCGATTTCGTGTTGCCTAAGTAACAAGGAAGGCAAGGAATTGATGCGATAAGCGAATTCTGCAATTACTCTAAGTCGAAACCTGAACGAATTTCAGAAAATAGTGAGACATCCGTCCGAGTGATTACGGCTAAACAAGATCACACTGATTCTAATGTATAATGTGCCAGTCGGGGTTGGTGTCAGTTCGTCCGAGTGATTACGGCTAAACAAGATCACACTGATTCTAATGTATAATGTGCCAGTCGGGGTTTGGTGTCAGTTTTTTTCACTCGTGTCCAGGTTCTTTCTAATGACGTGATTTTGTTTTGCTTTCGCCACACGAAGCTCGACAAACAACATGTCATTGCTGAGTTCAACTCTTAGCTCGCCCTGGTTAACAGGTCTATTAGCCGTTGGATTGAATAAGAACACCTACAGAAAATCAGGATAAATTAGGCTCACCTATTCTCAAATAACGTGTGAGTTAGCTTCGACGCTGAAAGTGGTTCACAAAATGAAATTTTTCCAGTCGCTAGACTGTCGCAGTACGCAATAGGGGGTGAATTGGACGAGGTTGTACTCAATACGGAGATTGTGGAGCTATCACTCTTCAAAGAACGCAAACCACAGGTATAGGGGTGGCATATCTTCGGAGGGAGTTTCGGAGTGAACCGTCATAACAGGAAGCAATCGTCTCCTCGCCAGCGTATTGACTACCTAGATCCGGATGCTACTAGGGGACAGCACTGCGTGTGAAATAGCATAAATTAGTCAATGAATTCAGCCATTTAGGAGGACTGTGTTAAGAAATTGCGTTTTAAGGAAAGTGTAATAAGATGTGATTCCCCCGGAGTACATTTAGTTGAAAGTTAATCTGTTGTTAACCGGTTACTAGACTGAAACCCTTGTTTATGATAATATTCAAATGGGTGTACGCCCCGTCGGCCGCCTCATGTTTTGGTCTGCACAAGACACCTCTGTACGCTTTCTTAACGTAGCCCTCAATTTATAAAGCCGATGAAAACAGCTCAAGAGCCCAATGCTGGTTATATCCATCCTGAAGCCTATCAGGTAGGCGTACTCATCAAGTTTCCACCTAAATTTCTACACAAATGGGGAGAAACTCAATTGGAAATTACTTTAGTGTGAACAGGGGACTCAAATGGACCCCTCGGTTATACACTTCTTTAAAAAAATCGGTCTCCTGGTAGAAGATCATGATGTTAGAAATCTTGGGACATTTGATTTGCATCAAGAAGGGCAGAAGTGATAGTGCGCTTTTGAAGAGTTTTCGAAAAAAACCCTCTGATTTGTGCTTTATTTCAAGTCTCATTTATGCTAGGAAACATCATAGCTTTGGTTTCAACTAAATCGGTGCTCGTGCCATCCGTAAAATTTTCTGAACCCTCGAGATTTTTCGGGCAAAGTTTACGATGACCAGTCTTGTTATCACCAGCAATCTTATTTGCTCCCCACGGAGTCGCACCACGTGTACACCTCCCCAAGGTATTCGTGTGACTTACATGCCGATTCCACATGATTCTGCTTTTTGATCAAAATGCGACGGAAAATTTATTGATCTGGAATACTCTGAGAGACTGAACGTTAAGGAACCTGGGCACTTTACATACGGATAAAAATCTGTTAGTATGAAAGGTCCGTTGAAATCGCAAAATGTTGAGTTGGCATTCGTATCTATTTAACAATCGTGAATAATGATGCCCAAATTTCAATCAGGCTTGATCAATTGCCAGATGATGCCCAAAAGTGGACAGGACTGGTGGTAGACCTCTGGTAGGATTCATTTCAAACTCCCGAATGAAAAGTACAAAAGTGGTTTTGTTTGCTGTCCCTATACTATCACGGTTACAAGTATTCTGATAAACGTGAATTTGACCACGAATACCTCATCAAGATGAACAATAAAACCAACTCCATGTCCTATAGTGGAAGTTACTGAATAGTTTTACAGCATCTGTTAACAAATGATATAGAAAATTCAAAATGGGAGATCCTTAAATGCACGGTTATTAATCAATGAATACTTACCAAAGGCCAATAAACTAGCAAGGAGGAGCAAGATCAGGGTCGAACGCATTTTTGCACCGGGCGTGAAAACGGGGATGGTGACCAGAGGTGAGATTTGAGAATGATCCAACTCTACAATGCTTCACTTTATATATGAGAGCGTGGTAATTAAAAGCTCTCTTCTGTCTCCCAAACATTCCAGAGTAAGTAGGGACAGGGGAGGGGGGAGGCAATGGAGAGCTGGGCCTGCCATGAAAAAAATTTGCTAATTAACCAACTCCAAATTGGCAAAACATCTTCTCATTATCTTCTATTCTTGATTTTCTCTCGAGAATTTACTCAGGCATATGGTGAGAAGAACAGTTGTAGTCATTTGAAGATCATTTGAGTATCCTGAAAGGTAGTTTTGGTTCGATAAGCTGTTTGGCCACAATTCTTTCATCAGAAAAGCAAAATGCCTAGATCATGAGATTCCCACATCCCTTTTGATATGATGGGTCCCTGACTCTCCGACGTTCAAATAACAGTCGTATGGCAGCAAACAGCGGATGGAAACAGAACGCTATTTTACTGAGGTGTAGGGAGGAAGAAATGAATTTTTAAACGGACAACTTTGTGCCATAGATTGGATGTCTGGATATCCGGCTTCCGATTCAGTGTGATTATTCGATATTTCCAGTGTCTGGCCCAAAATTTTTTCCTCGTTTCTATTTAGTCCAAAATGCATATAGTTCGAGCTGTGAACCAAGGTCCGCAGCAAACCACTTGTACGAGCTCCGGAGAAAGATCCCTACTGAACAAATAATTCAGTTAAACGGTGCACAAACTGAAGTCGGTGTCTCTGAAATGTACCTGATGAAAGGCACAATTTCTATGCATTTCTATGCATCTTCTTAGCATCGTGCTTTTGTGTGCTCAATTTGGAGATCCATTTACTTTTTCACCCATTATTCGATTTGTTTATTTGTTGTTTTATTCATTCAGTTGGTAAAGTATCTAATCATTGTCTCTTTTCTGTGCTACTCGTTGGATTGATCGATACTTTGATTCATTTAAACAAGCAGCGATTATTTGTTACCGCTTGGGTGTAGAGTGGGTTGATTTCTATTTGAGTTGATTGATTTTGCGGAGCGGTGCAATGTCCCTAAGAGCTCGCTTGCTTATCTGACGTTCCCAAAGTTTCTGCGTGGAATTCGTGTTTGTCGTGATATCTGTGTTCCGGGACCCTAGTGATTGGGTAGTGATTTATGATCACTGCTCTGTGTTTTCTGGGCCATGAAGATAGCCCATGTCTTGTCTGTGCAACATAACGTCGGTGGCCGTCCACCCAGTTGATTCTGCAAACATCATTGTTCTTTGTAATCTAACGGATTTTGACTTTTTCATGGGAAAAATATTCCTCATGGCGACTGGTTCGTGGTGTACCGGCACCGTTTTGATTGCACCCATCCTGCTGTGAGTTCAGACAGAATTTTTAAATCGGGTAGGAATATTCGGTTACTTTTTCTTTTAAATATGTTGTTACTATCAGATGGTCGCTTCCCTCGTTCTCCTTCAGAAAACATTTCACGAGTAGTGTTTGTTCCAAATAGTTTAGTTTAGTTTAGTTTAGTTTAGTTTAGTTTAGTTTAGTTTAGTTTAGTTTAGTTTAGTTTAGTTTAGTTTAGTTTAGTTTAGTTTAGTTTAGTTTAGTTTAGTTTAGTTTAGTTTAGTTTAGTTTAGTTTAGTTTAGTTTAGTTTAGTTTAGTTTAGTTTAGTTTAGTTTAGTTTAGTTTAGTTTAGTTTATTCACTTAGCATCTTCTCGGTTCCGTTATGGGTGCCGGGTCTGGCCATCCCACAGTACAAAGGGGTTGTTGTCGAAACAGCCCAGTAACTGGCCCTTCTGAGAGACGTGTGAATGAAGATACCTGTTTATATTACTGTTAACTAATACGTCCGGGAGTGACAGCCAATTTTTTTTATAAATTCAGCTGTAAATTTGATATATCCGAGTGTATTATTGTGCAGTTCATGTGCCTGTTGCACTGCGAAACGTTTTGCAATGAAAATATTGTCTGCTTAGCAGATCTAAGACGTTGGGTTGACTACTAACGCTGCTACTTTCTATGTGCTGGCTACCAAAAGAGTGCTTCTGTGATATGAATGGATGCTGATGACCCAGCTGTGGTTACTTTCGAGTTGAATTTGTCTACCCTATCTGAGGTACTTAGTTACGTAGATGAATATGTTTTCCGGCTTATAGCATCCGTTTTCTTCTGACTGTTCTTGGATGACCCCATTGAGCGAGGATGATGGTGAGCTGACGCAACGAATCTAGTGGTGTTACAGTAATCAAGACAGTCAAAGAGGGGAGAGTTCCTCGCTATTTATCTCTGATAGTCCGAACAATTGAGGCAGTGTTGCTGTTGCAAACATCACGTCTCTTTTAGCCATCTGACACAAATGCGGTGATATTTTGACATGTCGTTCACTCTCTCCGTTCGTGGACGTAAAGCTTGCAAGCTATATAAACGGAGAGTGGAAAAAATTCTGAACAGACGCTGGTTGATTGAATCTTTCTGGTCACCTGATCAGAGCCAGAGGAACGAAGTTTTTTACTTCAGCGCTGTTCAACATGGCTACCTCTCTTTGTATACAACTTTCACTCCTCACATCCACAATTGGCGAGAGTGAAAATAACTGGTTACATATCGGAGCGTATGTCTTCTGTCAGTTATAGTGAGACGTTGCTGGCATCGTGCTAAATTTTCCATTGCACCTAACTAGTTACCGCTTCCTCTGGATGTCGTGGAATGTTAGCCGATCGGTAGAAACATGTGCTGGAATCTGGCAGGAGTTGGTGAGTTTGGGGTTTGCCCAGTACCGCTGTGATTCGTCCTTTGTCTACTGAGGATATCCTGGCTTTCTGCATGTTTCTGAATGCACTAAGGCCGTGCTGTGATAGCTTTTGCAAACGTTTCCTCCGTATACGCTCGGGTTGTCCAAGCCGTTACTGAAATGCTTGTATGTGATATTTATTTTCAGACTGTACCAAAAATGTACAACTGCCGTTCAAGGTGATATCTCTGACGTTGGCTCCGGGTGCTCCGACGAGAATTGAACTGATCCCGGGATCCTTGTGTCGTCCTTTCACCGCCAGTTTACTTATTGAAGTTTTGATTGATATTGGTGATGAATTTGGAGTTTGTTGCTTGCTTTTGGGAGCAAGACAGTTTGTTCTCCCCCCTTATGACGTTTCCGTATTGGAAGCAGTCATACAACTGCGGAAATTTAAGCAACATGTTTGGCAGTTGAACGCTTTTCTCGTGTTTTCTCGTCAGTATCACATGACCAATAACTTGACAGCGAGTTTTTCACAATCTCTACCAAAGTGGGTTTAATCATAGGTGGGTCGATCAGTGATGGACGCAGAACACGGGTTATAGATATAATAATCCAAGGATTGAGTTAATTGGGATTTAATTGGTTGGTGGAGTAGCTTAGTCAAACTTGATAACAGCTGGGTTTTGAAAGCCTCAAATGCGGTGAATACTGTCAGATCAACCTTTTGATCTGTAACAAAGTGATGCTTTCTATTACCTGTGGACTGTGTTCAGAAAACGGTCCTGGGTTTTGGCCAGTTGGTAGGTTCTCGACCAAAAAGAGGAACGTGCGGCTTCTTTCTAGTATTCAGTCACCCGTTGGTTCCGCAGGCCCCAACAGCTCCCACCCCTTAGCTGCAGATGGCGATTTTGACATAGTAGAGTTGCGCAAGTCGCAACGTACCCCGTTCCCACGATATCCTGTCTTTTAGAGGTGCCATACTCACGCATCTGAGGTCATTTCGCGGAGCAGAACATTCTCGAGCATCTAGACGATAGCATTCACTTGACCTTGCCCTTTAAAACGGGAGAGAAGCGATTTCAAAGGTTTTCTTCTCATTGTTTTCTGTGAATACAGTGATTGACAGAATTATCCCTTCTATGGAATTTCTCCAGTCAATAATACCTTTGTTCTACACTTCAAGCAACTATCCCAATCCAACTGGCTTTGTCGCATTGAACTAAGCTCAGAAGGATTGTGTGTAGTTGAGGCACCGAGTATCCAACGTGCCTTATTGCGTTCACTGACGTTATTTCAGAACAGGCCTCAGGGACGAAGTACGAGAGCAGACTAACACGGAAACGCAAGCAGTTTGGCTGGTGATAAGTCTTGGATACAAGCCTTGCAAAGGATAATTGATTGCGCTGGCCTGAGAAAGAGTAGCTCGCTTTGAATACTGATCGTTGTTCACGTTTTCCTGTCCAATGAAACACTGGAACAGCGTGCTAACCATCTACTACTATGTGTTCAAAAGTTCGCCGTTTGAAAAGACAGGTCGATTTAAATGTTGAACAAGAGCATTTCCTCGTAACGCTGTCTGTAGGATAGGGTTGTCATGGATTTGGGGATGCGTACCTTGCCCGAATTGATGAAATATTCCCAATTCTTTTTAAAATTTAAATTAAAGAACCGGTTAGCCTGAGAATTTAATTTCAGAATAGAATTCATAGCAGCAATTGCCGTCAACATTCTGGGGCAGTTAGGACGAATTAAGGCACTGAGCGGGAGCCATAAGTTGTCAGCTATGAAGAACCCATCGGGCTGAGAGCCCTAATCGGGTCTCCTGTTTAGATGTGGGTGTCCTAGAAAGCGTTTCAGCCGGCCGACAATCATGAACCTCATGACTAACAGTACTATACTATCATTATCCCTCGATCTTCGCGAGTTACCTTACTTGCTGAAGACAGTGGAGGTGGCTCAGCGAAAGCAAGATTCTCCTGACGCTGAATTTAGGCTTTTATGTAATCCTTCTACACCTCAATTCCACGAAAACGTGTGAACTATTTCAAGCATCAGGACCGACTGCTCTGTTTGCGTCGCTCAACTGCAGATTCTGTGCGCCCAATCTCATTAACCGACTCAAACATGTCGAAGTCAGATTTGAAATCCCGAAAGCCAACAGGTTTTGATGTCATTATTGTCCACAAATTGAAACAAGCGACTGTTGCTCGTACGCCGGATCCTCTCTGCACCGATGTATATCGTTTGTCAGAACCAAGGATACATGACGCATGTGCTGTAGGTATCAGGTACGGTGCGACAAGGATACATGACGCATGTGCTGTACCTATCAGGTACGGTGCCTCTGTCTTTGCCTCTCTGTCTTTTCGGTACCAGTTGTACAGCTCTGGCGACGCCGAGGTCGCTGCAGCCGGACACACCGGAGTGGTTATATGGTTGAGTCATCAAGCACATGATGGATGTTCATTGTTAGTCATCTCTGTGCGGTTTGTTTGGAAATTTCTGTAAAATAAATCTCGTGAACAAAGGGTTACATTGCTCTACGTTTATAGTATTGGCCTACTTCCCGATAGACTGCAGCTGTAACTACGCCAAAGAAAGGTTTTTGACGCTGTAGGGATTTTTCTACGACCGGCTAAAGTTTCAGACACTGCTGTGGTTTCTGGTGATATGAACGCTCAGGTAGATAGGCCTAGTGTTGCTGAGACCCAACTAGGTGGTTGTCTTGGGTTGCAATCGGGATGCAAATGGAGAGGAAGGCGCCTGCTGCAGATGTGCGCTGATCAGGGACCACCCACTTTTAGTACCGATTTCTGGGAGGCGGAAACTGGTTCACCATGTAGTATGCATCACTCAACCAACCCTTACCCGTAATAGGCCTGACACAGGGGTCGATCACTGCTTGGTGCTCACTTGGAATACCTGCATGTAACTGTCCAGAACCGTCAACTGCGGTGACCCAGCCGTGTGCACCTCATGCCAAAACATTGTCCATCAGGTCAATTTCTATTTCCCATTTCTTGTGCAAAGTAACGCAAAGTGAGTGATTAAAAACCTCTGATTTTATAGAAAGGTATGAATGATACCATGAAGATTCTGGACGTTTTTGGTCTTTTCACCCTTCGCGGACGGGGTCTCCGTGAATCCCTCACACTTGTCTAAAGGACTGCACGAAACGGCAACTAATCGATTCAAGCGGCGCTCACGCCGCTAGTTTCTTTCTAGATTGTTGATACTTTGCAGAGATTTGAGAATTTTCAACCGAGATCTTGTCCCGTAAATGAAGCTAGTCTATGCTGAGAAACAAAGAAACACGACACTATTGTTTCGTTCCTATTATTTCATTCTTATATCGATTTGGTTTTCATCAGAACTATAAGTTTACTCGTCTGGTTACTCCACGAGACAAAAGAGAAGGGCACAGTGAATTAGCCGAGAGATGTTTTCTAGTCGGTATGGCTATTCATAGCATCCAGCATTAATTTAAGTATCTGAATTTACGCAACAGAATTTTGTAAACCGAGAATTGTCGCAAGTAGGTTCATTTCAGAACCAAAATGACTTTGAAGACTCATCAGATCAACGAGTGCAGAGCTTTGTGTCAGCGCAATTATCTACCGCTTTTGAATGAATAAGAATTAAGAATAACTGAGGGTTTTCAGTCCTAACTGACTTCGTTTTGGGTGAAATTCGTCCGGAAAGGAGTCTCGCATCACCTTTAAGTAGCTATTGGACTATATCAAGCTTCCTCATTTCCCTAGAACCGTCTCACGGAAATACCCTCTCTGAACGCCAAAATACTGGCAACTTCTGAGCAGCTGGTCACAGTGGTTTCGCCCATTGCTTGGGTCACTGTACAAACTGGTCTAGTTCCGCTATCCCGTGCGCATAACGCGACAGATTTCTCAAGTTTTCATTTGATTTTCTTCTGCGGTTGGTTTATTTGCGTTCCTCCTAATTCCACTCATACAGTGCCAAGCAACGTTCCCACCCTATCAAATTTCTGCACACAAATATATGCATCCACATGGGCGTTAGCACACTCAGCCTATCAGTTCAACCGTTCTGAGAAGCTATTTGTCGGTTTTCGCGTGTTGTAGGGCTTGATGCTTGACTGTGGACTGCGCACAATAAACGTAATTGATGACAGAATGTTTTTCTGGGAACTCAGACCGTGCTGCTCAGATTGCAGGAACCGGATACGTACATGGTTCATACTGCTTTTGTTTGTTGCCTGCCTGGGATTCTGGACTTTTCTTGTGCTAATTTATTGTTTGACTGACTACTCAGTACCCGATGTTAGGTAATGTATCACTTGTGACGATCTATCTAACCTCCATAGGTGAAAGTGCGCCCTTCTAGGCAATCTGGTTGGTCCAGAAAATGGCGTGAACACACATCTAGTGTCTACGACTGAAGTGCTATCATTCGACGAGTGAAGGTCGAAAATATCCTCTTTGAATTCCCTCGAAAACTTTTCTGTTTTATTTCCACATGGAAAGGGATTGAACTTCCATTTGGGACCACGGTGTAAGATTTTCCAGTCTCTTCAGCTCTCTCTCTTTCATCACCTTATCTAGATAGCCTCATCAGAACTATTCTAAGGGGCTACATCAAAAGCTTTTTTTTCCTTGTGACGGTACCGTGCAGGCACATCTGTGGTATGCTACTGATTCGCAAGAATTACGTTTGGCTAACCCACATAACCGCAGGCTGTGGCGAAAATCAGACTGGTCGTCTTACGCTGCTATCCACGAACAGTAATGCAAGCATTCCTGAGGTGTTCAGGCAAACGCCGAAATCAATCTACCTGAGGAGACACCTTAGAAAAAAGCTCGCCGTTTTGTCCGAAAACACGTCAGTGACGACCTTAAAATCTTGTTGGACAACTCGTATTTTCCGAATCAACTGAATGATACTATGATATGTAGTTATGGCGATTGCACGATGCAATATTTGGCTTTCCAGAATTAGAATCTAGCTTTGAAAGAAATTTAGGCTGTACGAATATCAAGAGCACCGGACCCAATTCACAAAGTAGTATATTTTTTGGTCTATAGTGTTTAGATGCTGGGACCGTCAGGGTCCGGAGTGACAGAATAGGATTTTGGGCAAAACTCTCGCCAACCTGAGCTTGCGTTCTCAGGAGATCTTCATCCAACATGAGCTAGTCTGAGTCTTGCTAAGCATGTGCCAGTATTTCGGAAACAAAGAGCAGTTTTCTTCGATAAGGTGACTTTGCAATACACTTATAGCACAGCGTGTGGAATTTCACATTTTTAGTATACCTTTCCTAGACTAACTGAGATGTGAGAACGACAAGGTGTACGAAATCAGTTAAGCGGGATGCTGGACGTTGTATGAGTTCTGTTTCTGCTACATTCTTTCCCATTTTAGCTGAAAATTATTTTGCATATCGTTACAACCCTCAAAGAAAACTTCAAGTTTTTCCCATAAATTCTGGATCAGAACCGCCCAACAACATGAGCCTTTGCTGTTTGAATTGGTTTACAAGAATGCCTTGTAACGCATTAGCTGTATTTTGGAGCGCTTGCAAACAAAAATGATACACATGCGACGGAGGGGGGGGGCAGTCATATTGCTGAAATACAAATATGATATATACGTATGAGAGAAATTTCAGATACTGATATGGTTCTGTCAACTAAACATATTGAATTTATTCAATTAATCCTGTCAACCCAAGCACCCTATGTAGACATCTTCTATACTGGCAATAAAACTTCCGTGGAAGGAACCCCAAGCCATACGAGTAAGTCGTGATGCGACATAGATGGTCGTCTGGTATTCTTTCGAGTAGCAACTCAGATTCAGTCCACAAACCGCCCGAAATCTATCTTTCGTGTGACTGCTCAAAGGAGACATCTGCAGCTGAAAGTACTTTGGGTTAGGCCCTACACTGCGAAAAGAGTCGCCAGAACTTTCCACTGATTGGGTGGTGTATTTTGGTGGTTTGAGCAGCGGCGTTGGCTAAACAGAAATAGAGCAAAGTATCCCCATAACTACGATAATCAATAACCTCAAACAAGTGCACTGATATAGTGTTCAAACGGTGATCCGAGAAGGTTGGAGCTGAAAAAAGCTCTCGTGACTCGAGTGCCCAGTATTCGCCTGAATTTGTACAGCTGATGGTTGGGAGATTAGCAGAAAAAACCGAATCACAAAAGATCAGGTACCGACTAATTACCTGGTTTATTCATCCGCTGTTATGAAAGCAAATATAGGGTTCGATTATTCAAGCGTTTTTCCAAAAAAAGTCTGTGAGAAACATGAGTTGCAAAACCGCTGATCCTATTCAGTAGAGCTGACAAATAAAAGGTCCCGTGGTATACGAACTGTCTATCGACAGTGAACACGGAGCGATCTTTCCACTCGAAGACAGGAAGACATTCATACAGTGTATATTATAAACTCCATTTACCGGGGTGGAATGAATGCTTCATTTGAAATAATCATTTCGAAATAAATTTTTTCAAAGTACTCTTTATATAGTTCAGTTTCTTTAGTTGCCGAACTTGTGCGCGTATGTGGTCACATCGTCCGTACAAGGTTGGCTTTTTAAGTTCAAAATTCCCGGCTTATTCAGACCAGTACATTCTCAGTTGGTGTGGTCTGACACCCACTAAAATGCTCATTGATTCTCTCTGCCGCTCACTGGACTATATCACAATTTACGGTAGTCGCCGCGGCCTTTAATGAGACAACTAAGGCGGCGAATTTAATGAAGAATCACGATCAATTTATGTGAGGTTGGTGAGAAGCGATGAGACAAGCCACTCTGTATGTACTTTTCATTAATTGTCTCTCCATTGAAGCGTTTGCCCATAGTCGGGTTTCCAAACGTCCTCCTTATTGACTTGCTGCTTGCATATTTTGAGCTACCTTCCTCCAACTATAGACTGGATGCTCGTAAAACACTTAAGTTCTGGTACGGGTAATCCGAGTAATGTTTCTGCCTGGTGTCCAGCTGTAGCACCCTTCCGGTGCCTAGCTGCCATGCTACCCGAAAGAAGCACGAGGGCTGGGATACTGCCAGGTTGCCCAAGCCTAGACAGGGGAAGTCGAGAGGCAGAGGTCGGGTTCGAACCACGGACCTTTCGGTCAGTAAATTAGCGCTCTAACTACTTGAGCCATTCCGCCCGGTGTACTCTCCAATGACCCCATCTTTTCGTTCAAAAGAGATATGTAGAATCTGAGAAGCTAAGCTTTCACAACTGGGTGATAAGCTAAAATGTCTCCTGTAAAACAAACAGCAGCAGGCTTGTAAGGAACAGCGATCATGTCAGAATGAAAAAAAAACTATTGACTGAGCAACAACTTACGATTCAATGCAACTGTGGGTGAAAACATGAAATTTCATGGCATTTCATCAATGCTGCATCAGAACGAAACTGCAAAAAACGTTTCTCCATAATATTGGTTGTGCCTGGTTATGGCTGCATTCAAAACCCCAATTCGGACGTTGAAATGCACTTAGAAGTGAAACGGAACGGAATCCGAAGTGTTCTAAAACTTGGACACTAGCCACGGTTGTACAGTTACTTCGGAAAAAACCAACGTTTTATCCAACTAGAATAAATAGTCCCGCATTTTTATCGATTTTGGCCAATATATCTCCGAATGTGGGACAGAATGCCCCGTATAGGTCCCGCCGCTATAGGCAAAATTTGGTGCCTCTTGTCACACACCTCAAAGTTATGCGTAGTCAGGGTAGGATAGAGAACTTGTGGGATTCTGTTCTAACCAATAACGAAGGAAGCAAGTGTGAATGTGTAGGTAGGCTACCAACACCCATGTGGTAACCCAACGTCCACCGACATTCGTCTACCAACACAGTTTCAAGGAATCAAGCATAGACGGAATAGAATGAATGGTCTTACCCAAGACACCGTTCAACTCTTTGGTCACTGGAATTCAGAGAAATCGACAGATGCTTCTTCAGAATGTTTCGCAAGTGGACTGGCATGATTTGTTTTCTAAACAGACAAATGAGTTGTGAAGGGAAGCGAACCTCATCGCAGACAGCGGAACACACGTAGTATTATCAAGGTTTAAATACAACAGTTATCTTCAGAAGCCCGACTGATATGAGGTTGGTTGTGCTCTCTGGTATGGCATAGCACATGCACCAAAACATTCGTTCTATACACTATTTGAAGTGTACTTTTCGCTAAATACAAGTACACTTTCAAATCAAATTACGGGTACATATACTTAAATGTGGTTTTGTACGCTGATTTGGAGCGTTCGAAAATTCAACCACCCTGCTGTTGAACGGACTCTTGTATTATGTGGGCCCATGATCTATCATGGAAGCAAGCCGTGTATTTGCGCATCATTCGATGTATGTTGCCACCGAACTTACCGAATTTTGCATGGGAAGACTCTGCGTGGAAAGTGGAATTTAAATGTTATTGTTCCCTAAATCGTACTGACCAGTAGTTTATATATGTTTGTATTTTTTTCCCGCGAATAGCCTCAAGTTATACAACATAGATTATCTTCAATCTGTAAAACGGTTCACCTCTGGTCACTTTGGAGTTATCAGCAAAGTCATACTTTGAAGAATTTCACCTCACGGTGATTCAGTCTAAAACAATCCTTGTCTTTTTGTTGTCATATTTCGGAAACTGAGGCTATATTTTAACCAGTTTGGGAAGTATCTGAGAAATGCAAATGGACATTGAGTTCCACGTGAACTTCTCCTCTAGTCTTCAATTCTTGACACACAGAGATTCAGTCCTACTGCTCAAGGTGTGCAGCATATTTCTAGATTGACTGACATGGAATAGATTGTGTATCCCCGTATTGTCTTGAAGAATGCTGACATACCCATGATGACTACGAGCAGGTTAGCTTTTCATGTTGTTTGTAGCGGGCCGCACGTGCAGTCATCTGATCGCTCCGAAAGTACTTGTAAATCCGGGGACCAGTAATTGGAAATATGACCTGCAGGTCCCCATGACTCAAAACTTGAGCAACTAAGTTAATGAATAGAACGATATCTGTCTTTGGCATACGTTCAACATTGATTCAGTGTAACAGGGAAGCGCTTGAGGGCACCAATTCAATGTCTGTAGGATCAGTTCAGGCATACCATAAGTATGCCTTTCCAGAGTTACGTTATCCACGTGAACATCTCATGTTTCAGTTGAAAGGATATTCAAAATGCTGGATTGGTGTCTCTCTTGTGAAGACTCGAGCCGCAGGTTTGGCGGGGACCCGTCAGCACCTAATTACTGAATCTTGAACTCATCAGCAAAGTACATCTGCCGAAGTTCGAACAATTCACCGATCGTACATGTTATGTGTCAAGCTTTGTCAAGAGAAACAAGAATTTTTACGTTACTAACGATTGACTACATTTTACGTTCATTTCCTATAGTCGAAATTTTTTTCCATGAGAACTCACCGTGGTTTTTGCCTGCAAGCAAAAGCAGTGAGAAATATTCACAAAAATGTTGCAAAAATGTTCGCACAAGGTGAATTTGAACGTGATTTTGGAAATCAGCGAGTGGGGAGCCGAGAACAGGGACTGAACTCTTCCCTTGCTAGTAGCGGTCTACATTTCATTCCTTATTCTCCCCATTCGTTTGGTCTGATTTGCGCCACCAGTGGGAGGTCTATCGGGTTAGTAGCAACGTTTAACTGCACGCGTAGAAGTACCGCTTCTTTGGTCATCCTCAAGCCAGTGTTGACCAAACGAGTATCAGAAGCGAAGAACCAACGGAAAACAAATCTCTGGTGACCGTTTAGACAAACATTGAGGAATACCCTGATCCACAGTGTTCCACAGCACAGTCCCTTAGGACCAATTGTCCGAAGGCGATACTAAATCCTTGTTTGTCATTGTGACTGGGTGATTGACTGGAGTGGCATTGGATAAGGTGCCTTTGTTTAGAGTGTTGGTCAATAGTACACCACCGGAAATCAATAAAACTACACAAGCCACTTGCCGCTCTTCACTCTGGCTATTTTTCAGCCTCCATCCTAAAACAGAGAAGCTATTTCTGCAAGCCTCATTTTCGGAGTCAGTATGTGTTCAAAGTTTTTGAAGTTCGACAAAATGCAGTATCAGTCCGACTTACCCCAAGCTGTTAGTAAACAGTGCAAGGCATAGGGAAATCGATAATGAATGAACATGACCCAAACTGTGTACATTTCTAAAGCCACATTTAGACCCAAACTAGTTCTTGATACAGGCCAATTTTTATCCTGGATTGAACAAAGCTCTCTCACTTACAGACAGTGCACTGTTTCGGTCTCTCAGTCGACTGATTCGAATATCTGCAAATCAATTTAATCTATCTATCTATCTATCTATCTATCTATCTATCTATCTATCTATCTATCTATCTATCTATCTATCTATCTATCTATCTTCTATCTATCTATCTATCTATCTATCTGTGAGTCTCTGTATACATCGATCAGTCTATCTGACCATAAAATTGCTTATAGACCAGTCTAACAGATGTGTTGTTTTGAGTGGAGAGAAAACACCGTTTTGGACGCTATGGGATACTGGTCCGTCTGGAATCTTTACTGCGAGTGTCAATCGCAACGCATAGCCTGATTTCAGTTCAAGCTTGCATGACCCCGAGGCACTCTGGTATGTATGGCGGTGTGAAACTAGCTTATCTGAACCGGTTTAAAAAAACGTTTCTCACGACGTAACAGTAATTATGGAAACCGGTGGCTCAACTTTTAGGGACAAAAAAGATCCTGCGGATGAAAACTCACTCTGTCCCTTCAATTTGTCCTTCACATCCTCGACGTCTGATTTCACATGTTCGATATCATCCTGGATTTCTTCAAGTGTGTCAGAGATCGATCTGGCGTTGCCTAAGAGATGAGGAAAACCAATTATTGGAGGCGTGGTACTAGTTTCAATAGGCATCGATTTCATGCTGTGAGGCGATGTAAAGAAATCTGGGGAACACCATACACATTCAGCAAGTTTGTTCCGAGTCAAATATGGGATCAATCGGAATAATTGCTTGGTCGCGCCGGGCAGTTTTTGCCCATATGCATTCGTGGTTTATCATGTAGATAGCCGTTTGACGGTGATTTACGTGCACTCATCTGTGTTCAAAATACGATACGGTGCTACTGAAACTTCAAAGGGTGATTTTTGAAGAACGACCAACGTTTATGGTTATTGATCAAAGTAACAGTAATGCTGGGTGTGACCCAGCGATATAATTTATAGCAAGTTTGCCCCTCAGTGGGTTGCTTGTGAGTTTTTGTGTCCCAACTACAAAGGTTGTACAGGCTGAAAGACCGCAGGCACATTCACTTTGGTGTTTTTGGATGTTCCGCTTTCATCGAAGAGGCGAACGACGGACACTTATGTGGTCTTCATACTTCAGCCACTGGGAATATCTTCAAATAAAACTGCGCACAACTGGTCAGTAACTTTGTATTTATCAGTTTCACACTATAAGAATGAAATAAAATGAAAAATTCAAAAGAGATTAATAGGCATTTACATGCTAACCACAAAAATCTGTCAGTCTTAACTCGGATGAATGCCGACTTCGACCCCTTGCTCGCTCACCAGCTATGTTCAGCGGTCCCCACAGAATTATATTGCATGCGATTGTTCGAAAGTACCCTCGCGATTCGGGAATGATTTAAACTGTTCTCTACACTTATGGGTTCTGTTTCGTGTGATATGCGATGAAAAATGTCAGCCTTGGTTTTTTCCGAACCGTGTCTCAAATAGACGTTGATGAGGATGAGACCTGTAATGTGAATACTTTGTCGGTGATCAGCTTACTGATAAGCGTAACAATGGTCCTGATATCACGTAGAAGTGCTGAAGTTATGTGATGGATACAAAAGGGAGAATATTCGTTCCAATTTCCAAATGAACTAGAATTTAGCATATAGAATGTGACATCAAGCATGAAGGCATTTTGATGAACGTAAAGCTGAGTACAGATAATGCGTTTAGCTGGATATGAACAGTGATCACTGATTGAAGGCACAATCTTGGGCTGGCCAAACAAATGTGCAACAGAAAAAAACGCTTCAAAAGTACAACTTTTCATCGAATCATACTTACCAAGAGCCAAGAAACCAACGAGGAAGACCAAGACCAGAGTGGAATGCATTTTTCTCTCGGCCGTAAAGAACTGACTGTGAACAGATGCAAGGTTTGATGATGATCTCTCACCACGTTGCCTTCACTTATATACGTTAGGGTAGTGCATAAAGTGCTCATTAATCTACGGGAAATTCCAGGTCAGTTAAGGTCAGAAGGGAAGAAACGAGGAATCGGTAATTAAAATCACTCTCAAATGATCGTCTAATTAACCAAATCGTAATCTAACTTTTTTTCTCATTAGAGTTGGACAAAGGTCACAATCGCTGACGACAGTCCATGGGCATTAAGCATTTTCGAAGCAAAAAGAATTGAAGTGTTGCACGATTCAGTGAAACAGTTTTGATGAACAAGTCAAGCCTAATTCTTTCGTCAGGGAGTCGCGAAGGCGGTTAAATCGTAAATCTAGCCTTTTATTCAATATCTACCTTATATATTTATTCGGACATGTATATGACAGCAGTAAAATACCAAACAGCAAAAGATAACGCGGACGTGCTTGAGGAGGGGCAATTTAGTTTCAGCTTAGAAGTTAATCGATACTTTTTTGCCCCGGGGGTGTCCATGTGGCTTTTGTCAGAACCCTAGAAGTCAAAGATACACATCACTCAACAGGACCTAGAGTCAGCTGCCTGAGTGACATAGATTCCCCATTTCTAATACGTGTTGTGAAGCCACTGGGACCGAAAGCTCTCCGTTCGATTGTTGTGCGTGTTCACGTGTTGCGAACTCGGTTGTAATATTCCTCCTAAAAGGCCATTCTTTGTGAAAGTGGTTGTCCCCTCCATCCGTTTTCAGGGTCAAAGTATGACCAAGTTAGGAATTCGCGTGTGTTAAAGTTGAGAATGATTTCATTTTTCCGTAAACATTTGCTGTTATGTGATTAGCTTTGAACAGCAAACATCCAGGAAAAAGCTACTTCCGTCTGCATGAATTGTAGCTTACAAGGTGTAGAATGATTACCAACTTGATTTTCTCGTTCGCTATGAATGGATCGTGCGGGAAATCACCTGTTCAGCGGCTGAAGTCCGCATGAATTGTAGCTCACAAGGTGTAGAATGATTAACAACTTGACTTTCTCGTTCGCTATGAATGGATCGTGAGGGAAATTACCTTTTCAGTGGCTGAAACGCTTCTGACTGCGCAGGAACAGTGTGAAAACAAAGAAATCAAACGTGATAACAAATTTGCCTGTGGGACAAATCTAGTAAATTAGTAGAAAAGTTCGCAGAAATTTCACTAGAAAGTTTGAAAAGTTACTCAAACAAATGCACCAATTTACCGAAGTAGTTAAGCGTTTCAGATACACAACCAAAAGGCTGATTACTTTATCATAAAACAATAAAATCATACCCTGGGTGCCTGAAAGGCGAGATGACGAGGCCAATAATACACTTGTTCATTTATTCATTTGTTTGTTCATTCATCCACCGAATCTTTGAATGATTGGTTCGCTGGCCCACTGATTCCTCTATCCGTTCATTCATTTATTATTGACGTCAATCAATCAATCAATCAATCAATCAATCAATCAATCAATCAATCAATCAATAATAATTCATCCATCCGTTCATTCATTTATTATTGACGTCAATCAATCAATCAATCAATCAATCAATCAATCAATCAATCAATCATCAATCAATTCAATCAATCAATCAATCAATCAATCAATCAATCAATCAATCAATCAATCAATCAATCAATCAATCAATCAATCAATCAATCAATCAATCAATCAATCAATCAATCAATCAATCAATCAATCAATCAATCAATCAATCAATCAATCAATCAATCAATCAATCAATCAATCAATCAATCAATCAATCAATCAATCAATCAATCAATCAATCAATCAATCAATCAATCAATCAATCAATCAATCAATCAATCAATCAATCAATCAATCAATCAATCAATCAATCAATCAATCAATCAATCAATCAATCAATCAATCAATCAATCAATCAATCAATCAATCAATCAATCAATCAATCAATCAATCAATCAATCAATCAATCAATCAATCAATCAATCAATCAATCAATCAATCAATCAATCAATCAATCAATCAATCAATAATTCATTCATTCATTCATGCGTTCATCCATCCATTCATTCAGTTAATCCTTCCTTCATTTAGTGATTCACTCGCGGACTCAATCACTGACCGACTTGCTGACAACTCTTATTTGAAACTTATGGCTTGGAGTTTCTTTCTGTCGCTGAAAATTTCGAATGACCACAACTTCTGCGTGCTTTCGGTTTGTGTACTACAGTTTACCAGAACTACTATAGTGCACTAAATACTCTTTGGGGATATCGTGGCTGAATGAAATTAGACTGCTGTGGAAAATTCGAGCGTTCATGTCCCGCCACAAAAAAAATCCTCAATCAGCGAAACTATTGTGTTGCTGTGATACGCTGAGTGCAATGGACAAGCTGATTTCAAAACGACAAGTGACTACGCATCCTTTCAATGACGACTGGTTTGACCATATATGGATAATAAAATATAGATCGCTAATCTTAAAACGTCCGAACTGTTTCCAGACTCGATGGAATGCCTAACTTCTGGCATGTGGGTTTTCATATCTTTGTGCATACCTCATTTCGTTTCAATCGTGCGTTGCGCATGGAAGATTCATCTTGTTATATCTTGAATGTTATAACTGGATCCTAGGTGATGGCCGCTTGAGGGCTTCAAACATGTCTGGGAATGGTTTGTGGGTTTTACCAAAGCTTCCTCCTCGAACAGTCGAAATACATCCAGCCATGCAGAGGTGATCGAACCGACTGACCGATACGCTATCTAACTTACCCACCATATTTGCCCAACGTGACTTGTCAGCAACTTTATACTTGAGATCAGATTGAAGAGATGAGTCCTCTTCGATCGTAGATCGCTGTGAGATATTCATCATCTGAAACATATCGATTTACTCCCGGCTTGAGTCGTTGGAACGTGTTCAAGGTATAGGACTTAAAAATCTTCCATTGGTTCTTCAGGTAATGTCACCTGTTTGCAGACTGGTTTGACCTGGGTGATTCCCAACCCTGTGGCGTATCAGTAGCCTGTAGAGAAACCCAACGAGCTGACTTGATTTGGAAGACCAATGACCGCAGATTAGGAACCCCCTTGTCCATAAGAAAGAGCGAAAAATTGCTTCTCTTTGGCAAAACATCAGTTACTTGGGCCAATGGGAGAATTTCTCGACAAATCCCTTGAACTTACCGCAGATAACTACTTTATTAGCCTCAGAATAGCTTGGACCCCTCGACAACAACTCAACAACCTAGTGCGTAGCTTCCACTAAAAATTTGCTTATGCTGTCGAACCAAGAACACGGAAATTGCTCCTGCAATCGGGAAATGTTCTCAGAATAACCATGAAAAATATGTTCGGTTAAGAAATGTCTTTTCTCACAGATTTGTTTCTTTTCGAAAGCCGAAACACTGGCTTTGATGGCATATACAGGAAAGAATTTCGTGCTACCAAGCGATATGGCAGAGTGAGTTCAATCTTAAAATCCCGAACAAAAGTTTTCCAGTGGGTTCCAGAGACTCTCTGGCGCTGCCTGACTGGGAAATTCCGAGAGGCAAACCAACCGGTTGGCACACCCATGAGAGATGTCGATCGAGGCGTCCGGCAATTGAATGTTATCGCTCTAGACTGAACATGCTCGCCTGTTCAGACATGAAAATTTAAGTACATCCAGGGTGCGTTGATGGAGTGTCAGGTGTCCGGGGGTGAATCCTGGCACAACCGAAGAAATGCACTGCTGATGAGCTCTATGAGGAGCGAAACTCGAATTCAGTGCTTCTCCCCATTGGTGTGGACTCACCAAAATAATTGCATTAGCACAGTAAAACGACTGTTTACACGGAGACCACTTTTATAAGTCCCAAGATCACATACAACTAAATAAGAATCGTTCAGCTGTGATACTCTTTCGATGCCTAGCTTCCATGCCACAGTCAGGGAATGGCTGAGAGACTACTGCTGGGTTTCCGAAAACCAGAGAGCAGCATTCGAGATACAGAGGTTAGACTTCGCTTCTTAACCACTGGGATATCTGGAGCTCATTTATGCATGATAATCCTGCAAATGACAATGTTCTAGTCCAGTTTATATCAGGAAACTCGAGAAATTCGGTATGGTTGATTTAATCTCCTTGAGTGCTCCTCAGAGCTGTCTAATCACTTTAAAAGCTTTCTGCGTTCCGTTACCCTTCGTAATACCAAGATATCCAACACAACACTCCTGTTAAGATCGCCTTTACAGTCACCAAGTAAACACACCAAAGAGGTAGATGCTGGAAATCTTGAAGGGCCAAACTGATTTCTGTGGTTTAAGGCTAACACTCAAGTACACAAGTCCTGTCAGCAGTACACAGATCAGGAATGACCAGGTAGGAGTTGGATTACGTTGAATTATGTACTCAAAACGGGTACTCATATCAAAATAACTTACCCGCGTGTAACCTTATCTAAATTGGCAACTCAAGACGGAAAATTCTTGAATTTGAATTGAGTTTCCTCCAAATAACAAGCGTCATTCGCCTATTTAGAGGAGACATTCACAGCGCTCAACTATGAACAAGTTCGCTTCTCACCACTTGGTGAATCAGACCTCACGCAACTTGCGCGTGGTATTAACATGCTCGTCCCGCATGTTTGATATCAACAATTCAAACTCCATTCCATTGTATTGCCAGCCTCCTTCAAAAGATTGTGTCGCCTCATTTTGTTTTTGCTGGTCACAGCATATTCTCCAAATGGTCGTGGAGGCACAGCTTCCCGAGATTTTACTCATACGTCTTTGGAATTCGATGCCGCTATCGCAACTAACTATGGTGAAGGAGAATAGCGGGACACCGACACATGATGTTCAGGCCAAATGATCGACCGGTTCCCGCGTTTTCGTTCTGTCAAGCCTGCATGGGTGTCAATCGGTTGCAATGGCTATCTGGTCCGGCCCTATAAAAACCGCTTTTGTTTCACCCGCACGTGCATACCCATCCAGTGGTCCAGCCATCACAAGCTAAACACTACTCAGGGGTGGTTCTAAAAATCATTGCATTCTGAACAAAGACTCATTTAGCGATGTTGCAGTGGTCCTTGCGATGTTTTGAGAGAAACACAATTACTTGACGTTCGTAGTTCAGTACTGATATCTAGTTAAACTTTGGAAGGACTCGACAGGCCGCACTTCCATAAACACAACTATCAGGAAGTTTATACCCCTGAGAGTAACCCAAGAAGGCCGGAACTTACTAAAACCGTCAGACTCCACCGAAAGCTCAATAGGGATGCCGGCAGAAATCCAGGCTAGTCAATTGTTCAATCAGTTCAGCAAAAGCCGATAAGTGTTCAGGCACGCCACAGAAGCACGGTCGAATATGACCAGCGTTCAGGCCTTTCATTCAAACTCGATCGATGTTGATGGGTGTTCACTAAACGCCTATCAGACAGCCTGGATGAATGTCAAAAAGTGCTTCTTAAATAGCGCACTCGCACGCACTCGTTTGCTGCAATAAAGCCGTTGTGCTACCTGTCGGTGAATTCTTTTTTCTGGCATCAAGCACTGCAGCGGGAACAGTAGTCAGGTATAACAATGAGAATGTAGCAAGATGTCATGTGTTCGGCAGTTTCCGATCCCTTCGGACCCAGATAGTCATCAAAAAATTTAGAGGGCCTAAGATCAGTTTAACGGTTTTTGGTTCTTAATTCACAGATGATGTAGGATGTAACGAGGTATACTTCCCGCAAGTAAAAAAGCAATCGAATTTCGTATTCATAGCATACTGCGAAATGGATCGTGTGTGTCTCTGGTTTATAAAAGCTGATCTCCGCAGTTCGACTGCTCGTTTAATAGGGATGTCACAACGAGGCTAGTTGTACGCACCCTAAACCGAAGGCGCAGGTGACAATTGTCGAAATCATACCGAACTATGATTGATTGACCACGGAGTTCGAACTTGAGCGGTAATCGAATTTGGGGGGGGGGACCTTCCAGACAGGACGTTCTGAAACATGAACGCTGGGTTGTGTATGAAACGAGCGAAGAAACACGAGGCACAATGAAACGAAAAGATGAGCGAAGAAACACAAGGCACAATGAAACGAAAAAGAGTTATAATTCAAGCTACACGAACAACATAAAAGGGACGAATGATACGTTCCAGAACTCGGCATTTCCCAGAGTTTGGAAAAGGTTCATTCCAGAAGTGAGCAGCGGTCAGTGAATGCAGGCTACATCTATTTGTTGCTCCTCTTGTCAATAAGATATCGCTGACGTAGTGTTATCATGCCAAAGTGCCATAAATCTGGCAATAGTTGAATTAATGCGACTGTTTTGCTTACCGTATACGTTGGTTCCCACGCTAAACTGTGTGATATTACTTCTCTTATGTGAATGTAAAGGGATGGCAAACGCAGTGTGTGATGCTGGAGAGAATGATTTATGCCACCGACAAATGTGCGTTTCCAAGACGACCTTTGGGTTGGATGGGCCTGAGGGTGCCCGTTATTTGCGCATGCGTCAAAGTTTATATTTTCTATACCAGTTACTTATAAAATAGTTTAGCGCGAGAGGTGATTCTTTCTATGATGACGCCACAGCAAACATTTACTGTCTTTAGGACCATGTTCGACAAGGTCTACTTAGTAATCAGGTTTAAGGAAGACAAGTTTCATGGACCGATGAACCGGATGGTTCTTTTCAGGGCATGCCCCTTGCTGGGAGGTTACCTTTTTACATACTTTCATGTGGCTTCCGGACAAGATTATTGGTAACGTGTTGTTTCCTATAGAAATTGCATCTGACTGAGCCCGCGGACACAAAAAGACGCAGGTGTACCTCAGGCTCATGATCCTTGTGTGGAGGTCTGTGTTGCACGAGGGATAAACCAATGTCAAAATTGTAAGACCATTAATGAGTTAGCTTCGAAGGTATATGAGCTGGTCAAATGAACAAAAATTCAAAATCAGCTAGCTAGAAGTTGTAAAGCTAAGGTTAGTATATCATCCAGATGGACAAAGCAGCTCAGCTCGTCCGTCTGTGGCGATTTTAAAGCTAAATAGCTGAACTACTTGTCTTTAAAATGCAATATCTATTAGACGATAGTCTAGTTTGTTCCCTGCTTTTCTGGCTCTTCGTGCTCGCTTCTGGAAGACATATCTGTGTAAATTACAGGTCGTTTTCTGGTTGACACTCGTGACGTTGAGAGAAAAAATCATTTCCCTAGGTATGCAGTAGAGTCCTAGTTATCAGGGATAATGATCACAATTGGTGGTTCCGGAGGGTGGTACAGTCAAACAGTTTCCAGTGCAGGTCCTTGGTTAAACGTACAGCTGTATATATATATATATACGCATATGATGAATATACCAATGAAAGGATAAACAAGTGAGTTAGATAGCTCTGTGTGAATTACTGGCGGGCTACTGTTTACTACAAAAAATTGCCACTGACAAAACTTTTGAAGCAGAAACCTACAAAATACCAACGGGTGTTATCAGTCAGATACTGATGCTCTCTTAGTTACTAACTAAAAGCGGAGCAATCTGTACAAGAGATGGGAGTGTTTGAAGTTTTCCTGGATACATGGATAAGGCTTGTCTTGGATTTGCGTTTTTATCCTCATTTGATGAGATCGAATATCTTCGTGCCTAGGCCAAAACATGCGACAGAGTAATACAGCAATGTGACAAGAGGCATCCAAGAATATGTAACAGTCGGAAACTGCGTAAATGCGGCTAAGCAGGATCTTCCATGTAAGGAGAAGAAGCTTACTGTTCATTAGAAGAGGGTTCGAATGTTTCCAACTAACAGAACTGACCAGGAGAGTTGCCTCAAGTTTCACCCACACCTAATTAGGAAATGACACAGATGGTAGCTTCAATTATGGAATACACTGTACAGGCTCAGGAGGCTGATTAGCTGACCTCTAATGTGAGGAATTTACTCACTCGACTAATTACAATAGACCTGTTTTGTCGGCATTGTGGCTCGTTTCCACGTCAGATTGTTGACCGGTTGATCAGGATGGTGGGTTCGCATGGTCCGCAGAAATTTGTGAAAAGTGCATTTCGATCTACTGGTACCGTTCTTATCCTTATGGCAATTGCGTTTCACAGCTGGATTTTAATGACCCGCTGGTGAGAAAGAGTCCATCGACTTGGTTGCTGAAAATTCCCCGACTACGCACGACCCGTTTTGCGCTTCTTTGAGCGTGGGCTCAGTCCCCGAGTTTCCGTCAAGCATATGTTCTACTTGAACCCAAATAAGACTAATTTCGACAAACACACTCATTGGCAAATCAATCTGGTTTTCACGGGAGACTCAACTGAACCTTTGGTTTATGATATTCAGCAACATTGTGAGTAGTTTCCTTTATGAAAAGAATATACTGCAATATCTCGAATATCGTACCAACTGAAACAACAGGAGGCCTTTTTTCAGCCCATTCATTTAAACAGTGTCATAAACGAAAAATTCAGTTGGGCCTTCCGTGAAAACCAAATCGATTTGAAAATGAGTGTATTTGTCAAAGTCTGTATGATCCAATTTCTTGATTAGTCTAAACACATGACGATATCGTGATGAATACTTTGCTTAGATTTTTTGTAGTGCTGAAAGGCTAAAAACCTCATACAGTTCACTCAGCTGTTAATAAAAAATGGAAATATCTGCTTCAACCGAGAGAATAGCCTAGAGTTAACTGACGCTTCCAAACTTGCATTCGCCCTTTTACGTTTGTTTGTTCAGTTGGTTGATGGTTGGACAGTAGACCTGAGAATGGTCTGTCGGACTAGCTTGAATGTTTGACTTTCATTGCTGCCTGTTTTGACAGATTAGATGGTCACAGTTTGAAAATTGTTCAACACGGACATTTGAACGATTGTTGCCTGAACGTGGTTCACCATGTAGGCGTTATTTTCACCATATAAGCGTTATTGTTACTAACCCGGTTACGCCCCTTTTCGATTAACATTCAGTGTTCTGATCCGATTGTGGGTCACGAATCTCTGAGCTTAAACGCGTCCGCGAATCATTCATTAGTGTGACGTTGACCTCTACCGTGCATCCGTCTTTTGGCGATAACTGAGAAATTGTGGTGTTTCGGTCTTCTTAGGTAGATGTTCTGCGCGGCAGAAGCGTTTACACCACTTACAAGAACATATGTGATTCACCGGAGCCACTCAGGGGACATAAAGTATCAGGTAGAAACTGATGCCCCGCTAAGCTCATCGCCACTCGAGTCTTTACTAACCCGGTTACGACTCTTTTCGATTAACATTCAGTGTTTTGATCTGACTGTAGGTCACGAATCTCTGAGCTTAAACACCTCCTCGAACCATTCATGAGTGTGACGTTGACCTCTGTCGTGCATCCATCTTTCGGCGATAGCTGAGAAATTGTGATGTTTCGGTCTCCTTCGGTAGACGTTCTGCGCGGCAGAAGCCTTTACACCACGTACAAGAACATATGTGACTCATCGGAGTCACTCAGGGGACATACTGTCAACATAAAGTATCAGGTAGAAATTGATGCTCCGCTAAGCTCATCGCTGCTCGAGTGTGTTTTTGAAATTTGATCTTCTGTTTAGCTGTCCGAGTTTAGCTCTAGTTGTGATCACTGATAAATTTTGCCGAGTGCAAAGTGGTTAGTGGTCGAGCTCCATCTTCATGATTTGAGTATGCCGCCCCTGTCCGATACGCTTCTTAACAGATTAGGATGGAATCGTTGAGTCGAACTTTCTGAATCGGGCACACCCATATTTGGTGAGATTTCTTCAGGTCGTCAAAAATGAATCGATCGGTGTTTCCAAAGAGAATGTGATTTTTTTGGATAAACTTGGAGTACATGTTCACGAGCTGAATTGTTTCGTGCTTTTGTAGTCGACTGCATTAAACTGGGAATGGATAGATCATTGCACTGTTCTGAAGAGTATATTCGTTCGTTTCATATGCATTGGAAGAATAACGAAGTATAGTCATCATGTGCTTGGAGTTTTTATATGAACCTGGTTTACCTTGGGAGTCTGTGTCACGACGCAATCGCTTTCATTTGAGTTCATGCCGTAGCGAGACACCTAAATATACGATATGACTCACAATATGTCCGTCTCAACGCGAAGATGGTGTACACCGATTCTAAAGCGAATAATCTATACAAACTCCGATGACTGGTACACTTAAATCTACGAAAAAATCGCCCTCTGTCGATAGGAAACGCTAATTTTGAAGGCTCATTGAGTTGGCTGACCGAACAGTGGACTAGCGAGCGGTACGGTTCAAGAGTAAATTTTAAAGTGCATCTTGATGATACATGTATGTATAAGCGATGTTAGATTGCTGTGACACGCTTGCCTACAACGAGCTACCTGGATGCTAGAGTTAGTGCATTTGCACAACAGATTGGCAGAAGTATTCTTCATTAACCAAAGCAAGAGGTCTCGAGTGGGCTGCGGAATGCAGGAAAAGACATGTGAACAAACGTGAAGGATATTGTTCAAGCTGCACGTGACATGCAGAACACAGTAGGGTGGCATTCGAGGAATCGGGTTTCGGTGGACGTGGATAAAAGCGCGGGAATCCTCCATACATAATCGCCAGATCTGTCTCGGTTACTTCAGTATCAATGATGTGGGGATGTTAGCGTTACTGAATGTGAGAAATACAGGACTGCTGACGCAGTGGTTATAGTGCCAACACTGAATTAAGAAAAATCCAACGTCCTGAAAACTTAGGAAACTGAGTGAGAGGAAGCGGTCAACTAATGAAAACATGAAAACTGCTCTGCAGTTTACTGAAGGCCTCAAGAGTGTTTCTGTACCTGGTTTGTATTGAAAACCGCGAGTATTGCGTAAAACAACCTGCAAAAATGGAAACGAGTTAAAGAAAAGTACCGCTTTTTACACGCTTTGCACTTTAATGTTGTTCTGTTTTAAAAATTAAAAGTCGAAAGCTAAACGCGTGTGTCGAGCGCAAAATCTTGTCTATTTAAGCACTCGGAATTGGTGGTTACGGACAGTTTACTTGTCCGAGATGACCACTCTTTCCATCCCTTTTTAACTTCGTGATCGAAAAAATAATGAGACGAACGCTGGAGGGTCTCCAAAATCATGGTGTTCAAATAGCCTGTGAAGACAACCT
>NW_008751720.1:1118929-1139028 GCF_000715545.1 Opisthorchis viverrini | reverse complement strand
TGTGCGCGGAATCCGTAACAAAGCAGTTAGAAAGCGTGTTTTCGGTTGTGGGGCGGGTACTTCCATTGAAGAATGTGTCCAGCACCAGCGTCTTAGTACACCTTTAGATTTAAGTAAATGGTCCATAAGGTTTCGAACAGCTGGTTACGGTAGTGTATACATTCATACAAACCATGTCTGGTGGTGGTTTTTGATTCTGTCTTGTTACGTTTTGCGGTACACTGCATCGAATAGCTAGTATGATTTCTATCTGAGCACAGGGCATTGTCGATACCTGACTTCGAGAAAACCGCATCGCGTTACGGAAGCGTCTTGAGAAAGAATTTGGAAGTTTATCACACAGCCACGCTGGGTAGAAAGAATCCGAGTTCACAAGCGACAAAAAGTTTCCACCACTGCTCATAGGGAAATAGCAGCCTATAAAAGATGTTTCAGGAGTTGATATCTAGGTTCCTATCTGCTTATGTATATCAGTTAGAATCATTTCCACAACCTTTTTACGTTAAAATATTGTTTACCTTGAGTTGACTGAGCGGACTAGCACCCTCTCTCTCCCACCAGCAAAGTGTACGTCAGTGAAGCAATCTTTGAATAAGACAAGTTATCTAGATTTGAAATCTGAAATCCTAAAACTTCCGTTTAGCTTCTTGCTGCCACCTTGGAACTTATTGGCTACTAGCGTGTGAGTCTGTCATTTTTTCTTTTATTCTGGCATTGTTGCTCATCAGGTATGCACCGGTTAGGATGTAGCCGGATGAAATCGACAACGCCTACCTAAAAACCGAATTCGGTCGCCCGTTGCTGGGATGTCTATAACTGCATCAAGAATAAATCAGACGAATAAATCAAGCAAGTTTATTTCTTCTCATGTGTTGGGATCAGAAGGACCCAGTGCACAGAAAACCGTGTGTTTACACTCGAAGGATTACCCAAACGGGTTTGTGGAGACCAGAGAAATCGAAGGAGTTACCTCTGGGGACCACTGATCAACCGTAGCGCTTTTCATTTCTCAAGTCATGTATTTTCGGGACGGCTACTGTCTTTTCGGTTGAAGTATTCCCTCATCTAACTGCTGATAAAACAAGTACTAGAGGAGAATTGAATCCCTAAACATGCCATCTTTAGGGAACCCGAATAAAATCTGTAATCATTGCAATAATTTATTCTGATTTTTTGTTTTTCTTATCTCAGATGAGATTGCTTTTGACAAGAAGACTTTTGCTGATGGTGCGCGTAGTGGCTTAAACTGAAATTTGTCTTCATATTGCACTACTCATAAGGTTCCTGAAAGTTCTTCGATAGTCCTGATCTGTTTTGTCCTTCTTTGGGGCTCGTCATGTAGGCGCAATCTTTGAGTTTCCGTCAACCTTATGTTTTAGTTCAAACGAAATTTTACGGAATTAGCGAACCATACTCATTTGCAAACGAATTCGGTTTTACGAGAGACTCACCTGGAACCCAGCCGAATCTCCTGTTTGTGATGCTTCCAGGCGATTGAATGTGCTGCCTCACGCTGCCTCATGTTTTAGTCGCTACGATATTCGAGATATCGCGATACGTGTGTATACTTAACCCACTACTCATGCGGTTGCTGAAAATTCTTCGACATTCCACGACCGGTTTCACCCTTCTTGGGGCACGATAGGGATCCTAGGAACTGCAAGCGCTTAAGGATCATCTTGTTGCGGGGTGATATTTACAGCAGTCGTCTACCTAGCTTAGGATGGGTGTCAGGGTAAGTGACTGATAGGGTCAACCTGCTCCACAGAATCCCCAAAAACGCACAATGGCTGCCGGACTTCGTGTAGTGATGGCGCGTAGATATACCAGCTCCTCCTGTGTTCCGATGGGGTTTGGTTCTCGGCCGACTCAGTAGATCTCCTGAATTTTGATCTTATATTTTGTTTGTTAAATAGGCTGTGTTTTCCTATGCTTGGAATCACAGACAACACAGTCGACTGGCGAGATATACGGACAGCAAGAGCTTGGTATCTAGAGCTTCGACTGCCTTACATCTGGAGTCATACTCAAGTAACCCATGAGTAGTTTTAGCTCGTTTTCCGACAAAGTAGCCTTCACTCGCACTGACTTTGTCAAATAATTGAATGTCAATAAGGATTTGTTTACATTCGAGCAAGAGTGAACTACTTATCAGCGTAAGAGTTTGGTAAACTGACAGGTAGTGCCTTGGAAATGAGTTCTGGGAGCTGGTGTGTAGTGGTGAATTACATGAGTATAAATTTTGAAGTCGGTCGAACAAAATCAGACTGCTGCACAAAGGCGGCACTAGAACACCACTGGTACGAGGTTTTCAGTGCATATCTAGTCTTTTGTTATTGAGGTCTCGATTAGAATACTTGAATTGCTAATATATACAAATATATATGCATATATATATTGGGGTGCTCAATTACGAGGTTTTCAGTGCATATCTAGTCTTTTGTTATTGAGGTCTCGATTAGAATACTTGAATTGCTAATATATACAAATATATATATGCATATATATATTGGAGGTGCTCAATACTTCATATCATATATCGTGCAGTGAGATTTGTACTATCAACATAACTAAAAAGTGTAATCAAAGAAACAGCCAAGGCAAAAAGTATGTTTTCAGATTAAAACAAGAACTATCAATACTTCAGACTTCACTGAATATATATTTTTTCTGCGAGTTTCAAGTGTGCCTTGATCTGAATCATTCACGTCGATCATTAGGGTCGACTGGTCAACGACAGTGCCAACTAAGCAAAGCCACATCTGTCTAAAGCTTCTGGGAAAGCTTGTAAAAGCAAATTAGTGCCAGCACTACTGATCTGATTTGGACGTTTCCAAATGTCTACGCAGCAAAGTGGAACGATCGGAGGTGTTAGCCGTCAATAAATCTAAGTGAATGCGGGTATGAATTTTCTTCGGCGAGTTTTCGTCTCCTTTACGGTTGAGAATGCATTCCGGAACCTCAAATGGTGAAAAGCAACAATATTTATTCTGTTTCAACCAAAATGAACAAAAGCAAAGGATGTGCTACAGGCTTTTGCAAAAAAAACAGCGATGCTAGCGATACCCATTTAGACGTTATTTCTGCAGGAATGTTGTCATACCGAATGCTTTTCACGGAGGGCAAAAGTTCCACAGAAAACTGTGTAGTGGGATCGGTACGTGCATCGTCTTGTGGATTCTACCGCCGTCCTATCTTTGACGTACTTGGGTATAACTTGACAAACTCCGCCGCTGCATCGAGTTCATGGGACGTGTGTGCCACATTCAGGCATCAGCCGGCTCAAACGTGTCTTTCAAAAGTCATCTGTCCTAGTTCTGTCTTTTGTAAGTATCGGTCCATCGAATCACATCATCAAAAAGGAGTACGCAGCTTGTGTAGCTAGTCTTCACGGGCCCATTTAAACAGATATACAAAAATCTGTGCACCGGATTGAGTAGTACTCTTTTCCTGCCTGATAAAACAAGTTTTTTTCTCACATTCGAATGACTGTACTTCGTCAGTCGTTTGGGATTTATTGTTCAAGCAAAACTTGATTTTTGTAGAAACCATAAAATTTAGCCTATCTGATGTACCCCAGGAACAAGTAAACCGGTAATGGGCTTTTAAATACAGTATTCAGCAACCGTATGAGTAGTGCGTTTTACTTGCAGTTAACTTTTTACATCACCCGTTCGGTATCTAGACACTAACGCAAGTGAGACCTGGTATAGACAGATGAAGCGTTGGAACTTGGGTGACAAAATGCCCACCGAAAATGTTGGTATTATTAGGGGAAATTATTTAAAACTGCAGATTGTATGAAGCTACAGTGTGTTGGAAATTCTTCAGTCCAGTAGCCAACCATGGTAAAATCCTTTCAAATGCCTGCATTTATTTTTCGAATGGACTGCAGTGGGGAACGGCCTATGTGGACATCTCTGTAAGTAGTATCTCAAGTACCTGAAGTATTGAGGGCCTCAAGCTTCCGCAGCTCGAAACCTGAGTTGGTAGTTACCATGACAACATAAATTATAAGGCTGTGTTCTGTCATTCATACGAGGTTTTGAAAATTCCTTTTCTCTCCTGAATGGTTCTCCTAATTAGTCCTAGTCGTTCACCCTGGACTACCTTTCGGTGGTAAACTAATTAACTTGATTATGAAACAGTCATTAAAACTTCCTGCTAACTACTCGATTTTCTCCACTTGGTAATTTGACTGAATTATTAGTACGCCTCATTAAATTCTACTGGTACCCAATTACGGATGTACTCAGATAGCTGCCTTAATTGGGGGGGGGGGAAACACATAGACTCGCAGGGCTTATTAGTTAACCTTCACACTGTGGACTTCCCTCCCGTTATGCCTAATTAACTATTACAGAAATGTAATAACTGAACATGCGATGCGTTCTCTGCGAAAGAACTAACCTTCCAAGGAGGGTACAACTGTTGTACTCACTGCCTTCGAATAGCGAAGAATGTCTTGGGAATGGATAAACACGATGCAGGCAGGAACCAGACTGTGGGGGCCCGTAAGCTTACTTCTATCATTCAACAATTTTCGAGTACTTGACTCCAGTTTGCACAACTGGTTGAGGAAATCAAAATACCCGACTTCACGCACAATGGTAGTATTTTGTTTTGCACAGTGGTGGTTTCGAGTTTCTTGACACGGTGATGCTCACTCGAATAAGAACTTACACGTGCACGCTATTAACGGAACATTGTCTGTCGACGGCTGAATTCAAACTAGAGGACATGGTGTGGAGTGTTCCACGACGGGTGGGCACAAAACGATCGAAAAATCGATCAACAACATGGAAATCAGTGAGGCCGTAGTTATGAGTAGTATTTGTGAACCATTTAGTTCCTGGTCTAAGGAATCAACGATCTTGTAGAACACACCGTCTGTGTTTTTCATTATGCATCTTGTGATTGGTTCAACATCAAGCACGAGGAAGCTGTTTAACAGGCATTCCCAAAGTAGCTGATAGCTAGAAGTCAAAATTTCATATAAAAAATGCCAGACCATTCTATAAAGCACTTGATAGGTTGGACTGGTGGACCAGCACAAGCTTCAGGTGGACAGGGGCCAAAGAGCTCAACCTCATCAACTATCTTCTATTCATTTGAACCCAGCATGTGGGCAAACAGCCGACCGTCACGTGATGCTTTGGCCAGAAGTTCTGCACTTTTGACTCCAGGACGGACTAGTATTACGGTATTTGGTACTTTGAATAGGTGCGCTGCATTCCAGATAAACTGAAAACCGTCTAAAAGCCAAAGTGTACACGTAACATGTTTTTCAATTCTTTCGAAGCAGCGCAAGCAACTAACTTGGTGTTCTTGCTAGAGTGCTTGGTAGACTAGAGTGAAAAAATAAAGAAGGCGTGAGTTTTTCGCAGTAGTTTCTCTGACGTTGAGTAATGCCAGGCAGGTGAAACTACAGTGTTTCAATCACAGCTGAACTATGCATTTATAGATATTTATTCTGTATGCTTTTGGGTCCTTAATGAAGTCCGAACAAATACGCATTTGTACCATGTCATGAGTTTCTATCTGCACTCAACCCAATGATTGAGCTGAACCAAGTGCCAAATTAACAAGTACCAAGCCAACAACCTCATGTCGTTTAGCATATTCCTATCGCGACAGGAAACAAGTCATAAATTTTACAAAAGTACCAAAGGATGATGAAGCTGATAGAACAAAAATTGGAATTTAGTGAGCTATGGGATTGGTTGCTTTGCTTTTCTCTGGGCAGGGTTATAGGAGTGAACCTTCAATATATATATTTTTTGTGGATTCTGGATTGTTATATCGTGGGTGGCCGTCGGTCGGTTACGCCTGCACTGAGCCTGCCAGACCACGCGATAAGGATAAGACAGAGCATTCGGGACACGGCTGTATAGTCAGGACAAAACGTACAGAGCTTTTGCATAAGTATATATGACTACTAAATGGCCAAATATGGTCGTTCACTTGTTTGTTCTGTACAGTCGGTGGCCGTGTTCCGGCCGTGAACACTTTCAAGCCCACTCTACTGGTCGTACATTGCTAAGCCGTGTTTGGTGAGCTCCGCCAATACAGCTGATTTCCGAACCTGTCGTACGGATGATGACCTTGGAAATGCTTCGCACTCTGCACATGCACTTTTTCCATGTCTGGGCGCGTCCCGAGAGAGTCATTGTTATGAATGAACTGGAAACCGAAAATAAGTTCAGCATTTACTATAATCAGATTTAACACCAGCGTTACAGGATTCACCACCACTGTCTCATAAGTCTTTGAGAGACCATACAATGATATCGTTGTGTTGTATATGCTATATTGATTCTTTTCAATTTAGCCTTGCGGATGGAATCATATGACCTGCCAGCGCTTCGCCTTTCAGCCGTGTATCTGGGTGCCGAATGGAAAAGTACCTCGAAATTTATTCTTGCGCTGTTAAATGAATTCACGCTGAGCACTGCTCGCTGTATGGTCGTTTTGTGCCTTTCGGAGGCAACTTTCTGCTTACTGATCTTGATGAGGGCCTACAATTTTTGTGAGGCATTTGTACTACTGGAGTTTGATCAGTAGCACGTTGAAAATTGCATTCTGTAGGCCCACGAACAGTCAACGGCCCGGAGTTTCATATAGGTAATTTGGTGGAAATTGTTTGAAATACGCTCAGCCTGATGGTTTTTACTGAGCAGATATGTCGTAGTATTTTATTTTATTGTTTTACTACGTGAATTGACTGCTATCTGACAGATACAAGCCGGAAGACAGAAAGAATGAACACCAGAAACGAGAGATTCAGCTGGGTTCCAGGTGAGTCTCTTGCAAAACCAGATTTGGTTGCAAATAAGTGTGTTTCTCTAGAATAGAGCTTTCCTGTTAGACATGATTACTTCATGCTAAGCGGTTTAACCTGGATCGGTACGGTTGTAACGTATAAGTGCTGTGTTACTTTGCCCCTTGTGGCCACATCCTGAAAAATTTTTGTGTTTGAGTCCTTATTTTAAAAACTGGATCTGAGCCGGAACCTGTGAGAAGGGTTGTGCTTCACAGGGGCTCTATCATTGACGAAGATACATATCTTGCAGACGGTTCTGCACAGTATAAACCTTCTGATGATTTGGAAAAAAGAATTCCGGCTTTTCAGGCCCACATGGAGACCATTCGATCGCGTCTTGCCGAGCCACACCCTTTATCTTGCAACCAATAAGTTTTAGAGCATGATTTTCAGCACATAATTTTTGCCGGCCCACTCTACCGTCTTTTATCAGACTTCGCAACTGATTGATGTGTTAATTCTCAAAATGAATGTGTTATTCGGGTCTCCGTCTATCCGGTTACTGTAAGAGAGTTCACCTGGACACTAAATGTAGGCTCTGCCCAATGCCTAAATATCCAAGGTCAACTTCTGGGTCGAAATAGCTCAGTTGAGAACTCATTTCTCATCGAATAAATTTAACGAAAGAACTAGGTATGTTCCTATTGGACACCTTCAACGCGTTTGTGTCGGCGCTCAGTAAATCAAGGAACATCTACTTCAAGCTAACTAAAGCATATTGCTGCATGGTACTTAACAGAGGATTGGCACACTTTACAGTGCTCACTTTTTCGGTTGCAAACCGAGTAATTTGAGCTGTTTGGCCCTTAATAAATCAGATCAGTTTTTCGGAATGGCAAAGCGACCACAGTCTTTAATGAATCTGCTTGACAAAGCATGTTGGCTATAACTTCAGGTTTGGAACTTAAGCGTTCGTCTTGGTCAAAAGATGCCAAAACTTGGTAGGCATAATCTATGAAACAGATAATCTAGGCTAAGCCGTTTGCAAAATCTCACTCCGATGTTAGCAAATATACACTCATTTGCAAACTAATTTGGCTTTTTGGATAGACTCACCTGGAACCCAGCTGAATCTCCCGTTTGTGATGTTCTCAGGCCGGGTTCCAGGTGAGTCTCTCCAAAAAAACAAATTAGTTTCCAAATGAGTGTATATTCACTAATTTCGTGCAATTTGGTTTCAAGTAGAGCATAAGGTTGACGGAAACCCGAGGACTGCGCCTACTGGGTGAACCCCAAAAAGGGGGAAACCGGTCGTGGGCTGTCGACGGATTTTCAGCAATCATATGAGTAGTACATCACTCCGATGTTCTTTGTGAAAAGTCATCCAACAACTATCTTTTGTTGCACCCTTGTTTCACAACCATTCATAATAATTTTCCGGCACAATGGTCTTTGATGAACTCATAATGAGAATTACGACTGACGCACCGTACCATATAACACTGTATGAAACCATCCACAGTTTACGGACCTCAACGGGGAATGCATCGATCTAAGGTCATACGGTTCTGAATTTCACCTTGACTGTCCATTAACTGTGAAAAGCTTTTCTACTTTAGACTGAAATGGAATTAATGAATGAGAAGGACGCTCGACATAAGGAGCGAAAACCTGCAAAGTTCACGGGGTTGCTGAGTTTCCTTTCGCTTGATCGAACCCCTCTCGTGCTCGAACCCACTGTTTTCTGAGTCTACCCCCGTAGACTTGATATTCACCCGCGATTATTCATGAACTTTTGACTCTTGACGAACGTTTTGCGCGCGCCTTTGGGCCGCGTCACAATGTGCTGTGCGCACTCGGTTGTGGCTAACACAGATCGATTTGTCGTTCTCTCATTAGACTTACATCAATTTATGCATCCATTTTGACGAAAAACCCAAGATTTGATGTTTGTATCGGTTTCATATGTGTTTTTTGGACTGTGATATCTCATTTTACCGAAAAATCCCTAAACCTCACAATGCTTAGCTTACAAATGCGCACGTTACATAACGGGGCTTTCCAGAATACGTCATGTATCCGAAAAGAGTGTTTTTGGAAAAGTTTACTTACTCCACTTCAAATTGTAAAATTTCTCCCTGCCAAATTTGGCGACCAAACTATCCGAATTTTAATACTGCTGCCTCATAATGTTATTATATGACTGACTTGATTTGGTGATGAGATCACGACAACCATTTGGCCGCCCTTCAGTTCCAGTAAATTGTGCGACTTCACCTACTTTTCGTAGATTCCACTACTGCATAAGCTCTATCTTAAATTACTTGCTAGCGAAGCACGAAATGTTGATTTAAAAGTCCTTTGAGCCGGTCAGCATATCAACACCATTGGCACCTTTTTGATGAGAAAATATACTTTTAGGTAACTCAGTGGGTCCCTATGAAAGTCAATTACTGAAGCAGAATTATCCAGTCAGATACGATAGGCGTATCGACGGGCTGATCAACGAATGAACGAAAATTGGCGCGCTGGTTCTCAGGCATACACCCAAAAATTTCATGAAACCCTCGAATGCCGCACAAAACCTTCATTGAAGGAAACATTTCTCGGGATCTTTAGGAAATCTCCGTTTATTTTAAAACTGCGCGTTTTAGTTAAATAATTGTCTAGCTGATTCTAGTGGCGCTACCCGACAGGGAAGTCCCGACAGGTGGGTGAATCAAGCGACAAAACCGGGGCGTTTACTGGGTCATCGTTTGGGGCGTTGTAGGTGTGAATCTGTTCGTCTATTCAGGCGTGAGAATTCAAATGTGTCCGGACTGTGTTGGTGGAGTAGTATAACGTTCTCGCCTCGCGTGTTAAATGTTCGGGTTTCAAACCCTGGCACGGTCAACAACATGCAGTGCGAAACTCGAGTCTGGTGCTTCCCCCCTTCGGCAAGAACTTACAAGACAGTTAGATGGATGTCAAACGAGAGTGATGTGGACATGAATTCCACAAATTCTGCAACCACCTTCAGCTAATTTCAGTTGGACATGAATTCCACAAATCCTGCAACCACTTTCAGTGGTTCAGTTCATTCGTGATTACAACTCAGAGGGGCGCTCGGTCCCCTTAGGTGTTCACTCCTGTAGTGCCGTGACTGATTGTTCTTCTCCGCAAGAATCTTGGACGTATTATCCTGTAAATGCACTAGATACAATTGTTCTTAAGACACTCGTCATTTCGTTCAATCTACTTGCGTGTACGCAATGCCGTTACGCTTTTCGGATATTCTCGTAATGCGTTCTAATGGTTTTGAAACAAATCGTTGTTTTCGTAAAGTCTGGGTACAACGTAAGGACGACGTAAATATAGATTATCCCTTGTTTTCGAACCCTCTCTAGAATCACTATCAATATCGGAGCCTCTAGTAAATTTATTGAGAACCATTTTGTCTTTTTAGGTAGCTGAGTAGCTATATCAGTCTTTTAATTTACTTTTGAATATGATGTTTCTTCGACTTTTTAATATTTTCAGCTTGCCATTATTTTCAAGCGAGATGAATTATTTAAACGACTCGTTAAATGATTATCCGTTTATTACAGAAAAATTTCACATGACCTTAGCCAAAAATCATATTCTATGTCAATGATTTCAATTTCAAAAGTCTTCCTCGTTGGACAGCTGACTTTGGATTTGGTTTGTTCATCAAGCATACGTCTCTTCGTCCATCTCCCAGAAAATGTGTCTGCGCCTGAAGTTTGATTTTGGTAATGCTGTTTACCGCAATATCTTGGAATACAAATCTTGGAAATTTGCCGTTTACATTCGTGCTACAGGTTTTCAAATTTGCTTTGAAGCTGTCACTATGGTTGCGGTTTTTCAACAAAAAACGGATTAATGGCAGACATCAAACAAGAGAATACTTACTACTTACTATTGCCGTGCTTGCCACACAAATGTGCAAAGTGCGCACAGCGCGGAATGGATCTCGGTCAGTACGATCATGGTCACGTGAACGACTCATCCCCGACGCACATTCTGATAGTGTTGAACGTGTCTTGGTCACTCGCCGAACTAATCGATCATATGCTCATATACGCACTTTTTAATAAGGTTCCACATTCAGTGGTTTCGACAGATAGGAATACTTAGCCACTCTTATTCTTACTTACTCCGATATGTGGCGTCTGAATACCCTGAAAGTTTCCTTTCCCTCAAACTGCTGTCAATATGAAATCGTTGTGATGGCATCTATACCAAGCAAATTTCACCTGAAATCTCGACGTCGAAAGCACAGTGGCTTGGGAGAAATAAATTTCGACTTGATCCTGGGTGCACTGCGTGGACTGTGTTGGGAACTGAGCGCCAGTATTAGCATCTATAATTTGGGAAAAATTCAAATCACGTGTTTGTTTCTAAAGACTCCCCAATTCTATCTTGGGTGTTTGTGGGATTAAATGTGATTCGTGTGCTTTAGTTTCTAGTCCGAGTTCGACTCTTTGAAAGCTTAGCATTTCCTATTATTAGGCACACTTTGTTTTCCCACATTAAGCCCTCGAACGAGAAAGGTTTCGCATTCATCCTGTGTGATATCTGACAGTACTGGACCATTTTATGTTCGGAGTGTTCTTTCCCCTTTCAGACGTGTTTGACTTGCATTTCTCATACGAGAGTTCATTACAACTCGACACAACATTTTGAATTCGTTCTGTAACACGGCGAAAAATTCAGTTTGACCCTCCATCAAAGAGTCGATTTACCTTCACAGTATGTCAGCTGCAAACTGCCAAGCACATGCTAAACGATAGTGGGTTTGAAGCGTCGAACCTCATTCACACATCGACCAAGAAACGCTTCGGTCATTAAGCCTGACTTGTTTATAGAATCTGCCAAAGATTATCGATTATTTCCTGCGTATTCCCATTGCCTCAGTCAGTAAGCAGTACAAAATATTTCGGTTGTCTGTTTGGTTGACAGGTTGCGTTTTGTATGATTCTGGTGCCATATCAATTTTAAAAAAATCAGAAAAATCCTGGGGTTGGTTTATCAATCATTCGTGGAGGTAGTCATTTACAATACACCAACTACTAAAACTAGATGATGTGAGTGTAGTTTGACTGCAGAAGTACCTCATTTGAAAAGCTTCGCGACATTTATTGCAACCATCAACGATCTTTAGGCTGGAGTAGAGCACAGTGGGTATGGGTGAGCCATAGTGATCCGTTTCGAGTTAGACAAGATCGAAACTTGCATCTGACGAGGTTTTTGCCGCAATGGCGTAACTTTTATAGGGATGATTCTCGCTTGCAGCATCCTAGTTCTTGACTTGACGGTAAGCAGAGATACTTTTAACTAGCTCCTGGGTAGACTTCTTGGAAATGAGTTCGTCCCCGTTTGTAGGGTTCTATGGATCACAATCCGAGAGTTACCATTTGGCGGTGATATGCGGCTACCCTTTCAAATCCGTCTGCCATAGTTTTTCGGTGGTTGTCGAGGCCACCCGGTACCGCCTCACTTCTTGCTGCGATCCACTAAAACGTCTTTTACTGCTTCCAGTTGAAATGCTTCTGCGGTTGGTAAAAGGTGACGCCTGCTTCCATTCTACTCTCGAATTCTAAAGCCATGTCGGACTTGCTGAAGATGCAATCAATGGTCAGTCTGAAAAATGTGCCATCGTTTTCGAAATAACAAGTTTTCTCAAACAAGATGTTCTCAGGCCGACGTAGCAGCCCGTTTTTAAGTTAGATGAAGAAAGCTTGTTCAGTGTCAAAATCAGTGACAGGAGTTTTGGTCTCAACGGAATCGATGCGCGATCGTTCGGAACCTCTTAGATTCCGGAGGATAGGTCAATTCCTCTTTGATTTCAGCGCTAAGAAGGTATGCATTAAAGCCTCTAAAAGTTTCTCTAAAGGTTGATGCAGCGAAACTCCAGAGAAAACATTAAAGCTTGACGCAGCGAAATGCCAAAGAAAATATTTTGCGGCGACGTAGCCCATAAGTATCGGTAATGCTGAATCGCAATAAGCCTCGAACTGACCTGGGGTGATTATTTGTCTAACGGCACCAATTACTTTCTGATACCGGGCTCACCAACGTCGCATTAGTTCTTTACCAAGAGTGCATTGATTGGATCACCACATTCCTGTACTCGCTCAACAAATGTGTGTGAATAAACGCTTGAAATATTGCAGGAAGCTTTTTTTTAAAAAAAACTTGGCGTTAATTTGATACCCTTCGGTTATTTGGTGTCACGCCAACGACCGGAATGGTAGATAAGTTTGTCACAACTTACTACTTAAATGGTCGACGGAAAAGAATTGGAAGCCGATAAAACAAATCAAGTGTGCATAATTGTGGAATTTTACAGTCGAGCGCTGAATGCCATTGTTAGTTATTTGTGGTAAGAATTCGACAGAAATTTCGGAACTACATCTATCTAAGAAATGTTAAACAGGGCGCAACTGGTATTAGAATTTCGGCACGTTTCAATATAAATTTAGGTTACATGGGATATTTACGAATAAGTTTTCAGAACAATGAGCATTTTGTTTCAATAAAGTCCTGGTATTATCTAAGCAGTCGGCGATGTCGGCTAGGGGGACTTTTGTGCTAGGATGCGTTTTACTCAGCTATCCTTGAGGTTGCCTTTCCCGTTAGTTTAAGTGTTCAGGCATTTGTAGCAGAAAGCTACAACAGTCCTTAGAAGGCCTACTTCCAAGAGTAATCACCACAACTCACATGAGTTGGCTTGAACTTGGTACTTTCTATGAGGCTCACACCAACCCCTATCATAACTATCTTGGGATATCCTGAGGGCAAAACACTACCTCCCGATCAAGTGAGGGGTATGAAATCCATCGCGGATTGCGGTAGGATTGCGGTGTTTGACCTGCAGTACAGCCTGCAGTACGGGTGAAAATGTGTTCTCTTAAAGCTGAAAGTCGTGTGATACTTTCCATTCTTATCTCACGCAACCATACAAAAAGTATGCTTTCGTCTCGTCGATATCACAGTCCTGATAAGATTGCCTACGTTCGGTATGCAGCATTCTTCTGTAAGAACCGGTTACTCCCAGGAAAACGATGGGTATAACTCATTCACCAGTAATCGCTAGACGCGTGATATATTTACGAAATGTTAGCTTTTATGCAAACAGAGGATTGCGTGGTGACATGAGTCCGAAGGAAACCTCGTTTGCAGTCCACGCGAGTATTGCCTAAAAACTTCATCGCTTCACTAAGCGTTATATCAGGCGACATTTTGAGATTTGAGTGGAATAGTCACTTTAAAACAAGGTGGTTCTAACCATGACACTGGCGACGACGATCGACGAGGGCTACTATGGTTCTCACAGAAGATAACCATCATATGGTAGCTGTTTTAATTGTGGTCGTAACATCATCGCACCAGCTTTATTGAAAATTTTAAAGTATGTACACCAATACTTATATCTACGTCTGATACAGGATCTTCATCACCGAGAATGATGGACACTTTTCAGTCAAAGACACTTTGTAATGTTTCACGCGAGTGGTCCCACTATTTATTGTTTTTGAACTTTTGTCAAAACGTCACGCACAGTACGTTTCTTGGTGGGCAAAGAGATCCTGACCAACTGCCGGATTTCATCGTAGCAGGAAAATGGAGCACCGGATTGGTTCAAGGATCACTAGGACAATACGATCGCAGAGCTCATCAAATTCTGTCATACTGAGGCTTAGCCACCAAAACTATCTTCACTCCCATCTATGATCGATGACCTAATTTAAAGTTGTCCGAGCGAACCTTGCCTTAACCAGCCTTCTTTCGATTTCATAGTTAACAAAAAGGATTCGCTCTCTCAGAATTTGATGAGCTCTGCGATCGTATTGTCCTAGTGATCCTTGAACCAATCCGGTGCTCCATTTTCCTGCTACGATGAAATCCGGCAGTTGGTCAGGATCTCTTTGCCCACCAAGAAACGTACTGTGCGTGACGTTTTGACAAAAGTTCAAAAACAATAAATAGTGGGACCACTCGCGTGAAACATTACAAAGTGTCTTTGACTGAAAAGTGTCCATCATTCTCGGTGATGAAGATCCTGTATCAGACGTAGATATAAGTATTGGTGTACATACTTTAAAATTTTCAATAAAGCTGGTGCGATGATGTTACGACCACAATTAAAACAGCTACCATATGGTGGTTATCTTCTGTGAGAACCATATTAGCCCTCGTAGATCGTCGTCGCCAGTGTCATGGTTGGGACCATCTTGTATTAAAGTGACTATTCCACTCAAATCTCAAAATGTCGCCTGATATAACGCTTAGTGAAGCGATGAAGTTTTTAGGCAATACTCGCGTGGACTGCAAACGAGGTTTCCTTCGGAATCATGTCACCACGCAATCCTCTGTTTGCATAAAAGCTAACATTTCGTAAATATGTCACGCGTCTAGGGATTACTGGTGAATGAGTTATACCCATCGTTTTCCTGGGAGTAACCGGTTCTTACAGAAGAATGCTGCATACCGAACGTAGGCAATCTTATCAGGACTGTGATATCGACGAGACGAAAGCATACTTTTTGTATGGTTGCGTGAGATAAGAATGGAAAGTATCACACGACTTTCAGCTTTAAGAGAACACTTTAAAACAAGGTGGTTCTAACCATGACACTGGCGACGACGATCGACGAGGGCTACTATGGTTCTCACAGAAGATAACCATCATATGGTAGCTGTTTTAATTGTGGTCGTAACATCATCGCACCAGCTTTATTAAAAATGTTAAAGTATGTACACCAATACTTATATTTATGTCTGATACAGGATCTTCATCACTGAGAATGATGGGCACTTTTCAGTCAAAGACACTTTGTAATGTTTCACGCGAGTGGTCCCACTATTTATTGTTTTTGAACTTTTGTCAAAACGTCACGCACAGTACGTTTCTTGGTGGGCAAAGAGATCCTGATCAACTGCCGGATTTCATCGTAGCAGGAAAATGGAGCACCGGATTGATTCAAAGATCACCAGGACAATACGATCGCAGAGCTCATCAAATTCTCTCGTACTGTGGCTTAGCCACCAAAACTATCTTCACTCCCATCTATGATCGATGACCTAATTTAAAGTTGTCCGAGCGAACCTTGCCTTAACCAGCCTTCTTTCGATTTCATAGTTAACAAAAGGGATTCACTTTCTCATTTTCCCCTATCTTTTGTCATTTAATATCTGCTTCACGCTGAAATCTAATCTATCAAAATATCATAAAATTTCATAAATAAAGTCTCAGAAACAAAAACGATTTAAGTGCAACTATGCTGGGGGCTGTGAAGTGCGGTATATTCGTTACTACTCACAACTGAACTTTGACACCGCGTATTTCTGTACGGTACACCGTGCCCTAATTCGCTAGCGGAGTGTTCAATTAGATTTCGGTAGCTGAGTCTCTGGATGGTTGAACGCTCATGTGAGTTTCACGAACGACACACAAAGCTATCTAATGGTATGCTCTATTCATTAACTTGGAATCAAATTTCGGAGCACGATATTTTTCGGCGTAGGAGGAACACTAAGGCCATGTTACTTTTGCACCAAACATGCATCCTGTTGGTTGGGCAATCAAGCGAGGAGAGGTTATCAGAGGGCAGTGTTCGAATAGGAAACAACCTCATGTGGAGGCATGAAAAATGTAGTACGAACACGAATTGGCGTGCCGGCATGTATGCGGTACGGCGTTATGTTTATGACGTCTTTGTACGCTTCGGATTCGTAACATATTCCACGATTGCGTTGGTAGGCACAAACAGAACTTTGTACGCCTTTCGAAATCCGCAAAAGGGCGTTAAAGACCTTAGCGAAATGTCATCGCTAGCATATTTTTGTGTACGGCAGAACTGACTTGTTGGATGAAGATGCACCAGTGAGAGTGACGATGAACGATGACGTCTTAAGAAATTGTACAGTTGACAAACAGCGCCAGACTGTTCAAAGTGCTATCAGATGATCTTTGTTCGAGTGCAGAATACCAGTCTAGCCGACTCATTCTGTTACATTGGACAGTCTCACGAAGTGAGCCAAGCTGAGCTTTGCCCTACGGGAACGAACGTTGCAACGTGCTTAATGGGGATCTTTCGCTCCATCAGTGTCCTCAATATTGACCAACTTTTGAGCTAGAAAACCTATTCCCCGATTCATCCCAAAAATACACCTAACAGGACCAAGTGATGAATGGCAGCTGCAAGACGCTTTTATTTGAAAAAGAAATAAACGTGAAATTTAGCGACAATTTCACAGCACATTTCCTGAAATGTAAATCGTCATGCAGAGGTAGAGTAAACTTTGAAACACACACTTGAGTTAAAAAAAATTCAACCAAACGGATTAAATTAAGGATAGATACATAAGAAACAGATTACCTCTCGAGTTCAACTTTATGGAAATTCATCAACGGCATGAACTACCACCCAGTTCACAGTTAAACTGGTAGTTTGAGCGTATGCCTGATTTTACTTGTTTTTTAAAACAACATATTATACAGGAGACGTCGTTCGTTACACAAAAACGCAGAAACTGGCGGCATTTGCGTTTAGTTGAAACTCTGGACATTCCGTGCAACTCAGCTGAGTGTTTCGGTTAGGAAAAATGTCGTAAGTGGGTGAGTCGTTTCAAAATATTCCTTAATATATGAAAATTTATTCAGAGAAGGGTGTACAAATGAAGCAAGATCTGCAGTAAGTGTTGAGCACAGGAACGTTTAGTTTCTATGACGTGTCTTGATGTCTTCTCATTATTTCGAGTTCAAACGGTTTTTAGTGAGACAACGTCATTTTTACAAGAGAAAATTTCCTAAAAAGCAGGTTGAACCGTCTGGAATGTTCTTTGCAGTGGATTTACTCAAACGGCGACCAAGTCCGTGGAGTACTCTTTCGAAAGTGAAATGTTGGCTGTTCAATTCCACTCCTACGTGCTTAAATGCGCTTGCGCCTTGTGAATTTGAACATTTATTTTGTGGTTTAAAACGGTTCCAGTGTACTCAAAGACATTTTCTTTCATCAGTGGCATAAGGCTATTTTCAGAGTTCCTTGTACCACAGTTTTTTGTGACAGGAATAGCCATATATTGTTTTCAGTAGTAATTTGTTCACGACTTTCATCACGCTGCTGTCGTGAAGGCCTCCGTTTTAGGTACTCAGGGAAACCAACAATTTATTCGTGCAGTCGCTCTCGGCCGTCTATTTGGCGTCTATTTGTTCATCTATGAATCTTTCATTGTCTCATCATCATTGTCTCAGACCAACCTGAGGGAAAGATAAGGGTCAAGAATGTGCCAGGCTATTTAAGACAGGATAGGAGCAGACGAGTTGCTGAGGTATGATTTGAACGACGGCAATAGCGGTCAGTAAGTTCGCACTTTAACCAGTGAGCCACCCTTTGAGCTGGTATAAAATCTATGGGGAGATTATGTTTGCACTAAAGTGTTTGGAGCAAGATAAAATCCAATGAGCTCCTGTATTTAAGTGGCAGAAGACAGCAAAAAATCTGGTACTGATTCGCGCGCGGAGCCTTGCAATAAACCATGGGGTTCGTCAGGTAACCCGGTCAGCTGTTTACTCAGACGTCTACGAGGCAATTGTTTTTGTTTTCCTCTTGGTCCTAGTTGAAACAAAATTCTGGTGGGGTGAACTAAGGATACGCGAATTTCACAGCCATCAATCCTCGGACCGCAAGTTTCACATTATGCCGTTCTTTTTTCAGCCAGCTGTTTCATCTTGAAGTGGGCGAGGTATCGAGTAACACAGTAGGGTAAAATGAGGCTTAATACAAAGGCAAATTAATGTAACATTTGAACAAAGTTGGGTACTGTTTACCGGGCAGTGTTCTTAAAAGCGATGCCTGGAGTTATTGGACGCATACTGTCTACAAAAGTGATTAGAAACCCTGAGTAATTTTGCAGTGCACTGAAGTTAAACTGAGTCCGAATTCATCGTTCGACTCTTTTGAGGAATCAACGTTGAAATGCCAATAGGTCGAATTGTAACATCACTATCGTCGGACATGCAGAACAGTCTCAGATGAAACATGTCGATTGCTCTCAGTGGATGTCCTCCAGATGGGGCATTAGTTATAAATGTACCTCACTGGAGAGGCTGCAATATTCGGCGAACACCAGCGCTCTCTATTTCGTTTCACGACATGTTTTACATAAGGATGCGTTTTATATTGCGGCTAGTTATTGACTATCATTGTGGAGTCATGCCGAAGATCGAAGGCCCTATAAACAAAGTCTGGTAAACATGAATCAGCCCTGAACTGAAGAAACGAAATCAGTAAAAAAGGATTTTTGTTTACATTTCTGTGTTTTGGTAGGTAAAGTCCACTTCGCTTTACTTTGTGTTTTTCATTTAAGACGGCACTCTCCGGTTGCATCCATGTCCCCAGGTTAATTCTCGCCTAATCAATAAGATCGTTGAGTAAGCAAAAGCACATGACCTATTGATAGTTCAACGCAGCACTTGCTGGAATCATATAAGGACTTTGCTTCAGCTGAACGCTCTTGAAGAATTACTTATTTTGTCGTGGAAAGTTTCCTCTGTACTATTATCTACATTGAAATTAGTGGTCGTTGGCCTGTTCGCTGAGCTGGGCAATTTGATTGCAAACGTTTCATCACCAATCTAGGTGACATCATCAGTGCGTTATTGTGGAGCGTAGGAGTGTGTAGCGGTGGGTTGGTGGTTGTGCGTTGGGTATTGTTGTGCGTGTATTAATATGCGTGCTGAGGATCACCTTTGATCGCGATTAGTTGTTCGGTCGGGCGATTCCATTGGTTGCTCCGTTGTCCTGTGTCCTCATTCGCCGATGCCCACGTGACCTCTGAGCTTGGCATCCCCTGCCGTCATAATCTGGTCGATGCTAGAGTGACCTTTGCAGTGTCCTTTGAGTGTCCTTTGCAGTCCCGGGTTGTGACCTTTATTGATTTACCTCCAAGGAGTTCCTTGTTTCGTTGTTTGTGAGTCCAATATTCGGTTCTCCTTGAGTTTTCCGATTGAGATGTTGGTGGAGGAAGTGTAATTGTTCGCGCGTAGAGGCTTGTCGGCAGGCGAAGTTTTCCCAGCGACGAGCTTCTTTTAATCGTTACTATAACTGCGGATGTCCAATTACATTCCAGAGATTACGCATTTTACGAATTTCTTCATATGAATAATGATGAACCACTTGCATTTACTTTCACCTGTATCCAAACATGTACTCTTGTTTGTTATTCTTTTTTGTTGTGGGTACTGTTCAGACTTATTCTTCCTGCGTCTGCTAACTCCATCGCTCACGACACAACTAAAGATGTTGCTGTGTCAGTCTGATATTCCTTG
>NW_008751720.1:1104272-1117723 GCF_000715545.1 Opisthorchis viverrini | reverse complement strand
GTTAGCGGTGGGTTGGTGGTTGTGCTTTGGGTATTGTTGTGCGTGTGTTAATATGCGTGCTGCTAGCAGAGGATCACCTATGTCGCGATTAGGAAGTTTTCCCAGCGACGAGCTTCTTTTAGTCGTTACTATAACTGCGGATGTCCAACTACATTTCAGAGATTACGCATTTTACGAATCCCTTCATATGGATAATGATGAACCACTTGCATTTACTTTCACCTGTATCCAAACATGTACTCTTGTTTGTTATTCTTTTTTGTTGTGGGTACTGTTCAGACTTATTCTTCCTGCGTCTGCTAACTCCATCGCTCACGACACAACTAAAGATGTTGCTGTGTCAGTCTGATATTCCTTGCTAACGTTACATTTGACCAGTAGTTTGTCCCTATGAGGAACGCATTTTTTGGTCCAAAAAGTTATTGACAAAGTTTTGAGCAAATAATGAAAGTCACGAGACTGTTCTAGTAACATGATCGTGCACAAGGGTGTCACATTTATCAAGTCATAATAAAGACCGAAATTATTTTGGGATCAATAAGACACCATTTGTTTTTGATCAAACGCTGTACACGGATCATATAATCGTGGTTGGTTTCGATATTAGTGTCATTTTTAGAAATACGTGCTGTGCAGTTATGTTAGTTATTGTCTTGGCGAATGCTGCTTGCAATATAAGTGTACCTAGAATGAAGGGTTGCAAACTGCACGTTTGTTGTTAGCCAGTGAAGAAGTGAAGGTATCCAAATAAGCAATCGATTGTAAAATTGATAATCAATTTTCCTAGAGGGTTACATTAGATATGTTGTGTATTCATTCTCACCAGACAGACTGCAGATATTGTCCGTCTGTTTGTTCGTCCTCTGATGAAGTATAAGAAAGTGGATAGGATGCGGTTAGTTTGATTTTTTTGCATTCTCTGATTGGTAAATGGTTTCTCATTTTTTCACTTGGTCAAAATAAAGTTTTGGTAGCATTACACCATACGAATTTCATAATTTACACTAGCCACCTTTTGATTTCAATTCCTAGAGTGCGTTGGACGTTCCGCTCACATTACTCAAACGCGAGAATATTCAACTATTTAGACGTATAGATTCGAATTAGTCCAACGTGCTGATGAAGTGGTGTTAATACGTTCGCCCCGCATGTCAGATAATATTCGGAGTTCAAGTACTGGCACGGACATTCGATATACTCTGCTGATGAGCTCTACTAAGATCTAAGCTGAAGTCCAGTACATTCCACCAGAAAACTTCCGCCAGGACAGAAGAACGGTTGATCAAACGAGAGTCATATGAGTATGTATTGTACAGAATCTCGCAAACACCAAAACCTGAAATGAATCATTCGTTTTAAACGAGGTTTACCACCTACTTAATTCAACAATTTTTGCTATTTCAAAACTACTGAAAACTGATATCATACTAGTCTTGCAAAAGCAATTCTAGACTGGTACTATGACCTGTGTCAGGAGCAGCGCTGGTGGCAGGAGCAGCGCTGGTGGCATCTGTGTTTTCTGGCTGAATAAAACTGGTTGGTGACGAAAGGCACTGCCGTTCTCCAAGGGATGAATCAGCAGATACGATGGGACGGGACGGATGTAGCTTGTTACATGCGGATAGGTTTTAGGTAATATCGCCCATAGTGATTTCTGCGTCAGGAAGATTTTACACTAAATCTTTCTCACTTATATAAAACTAACCACCAACAGTCGTGAAAGCTCCTTTAAATAGAGCATTCTCTCCTCAGGCATTGGAAGAACACGTGCCCCAGCGGGTGGTCAAAGTCAAGAACACGTGCCCTAGCGGGTGGTCAAAGTCATTGAGTTTAGAGGTTACTCGCCAGCGCAAATAAGGTTATCAAGATACTGCCAGTAACATTTTTTGATGTCCACATATCTAGCTCAGTCGTCGCTGGCGCTCGTGAAGAAGTGCTTGATCAGAACTTTGACAGTTGATTGATTCTGTCCGGTTTTTGTGCTCTTCTTTGACTTTATGAAACAAACAGTTACTACCAACACTGTACTCGTTCGCGTGGGCTTTACTACAACCCAAGTATCAGGAGGGTCAGCTTCCTGAAAGCAACCACTGAATGCCCGGAATCTACGGAGACTCTCAGCTCCGCCAGGTGTTGACCAGACAGACAACACCTTCTCAATATGCAGCGCGTCACAGCCTTCTGTCAAATCCAGACAGCGCGAGTCAGCGTTGGTCAAGGTCAGACAACGTCGCCGCAGTATGCAGCACGTCGCATCCTCGTACGAAAGCCAGACCGTGTGCGTCAGCATTGAACCGAGTTCAGTGTCCCTCCAATAAATCGCTTGAGACCGTTATACATTCGCTCTCGCACGTACTCACGCTCTCGAACTCGCTTGTTTGGAATATAGCTGTTGTGTTCCCTTCTGCGAGTCTTTTTTCGGCAACTAAGCACTGGAGCGGGTCGGCAGCAGATACCACAGATTGGCGAATCAGCAGATATAACACCAAGAATACTCCAAGATGGCTGTGAAAAGTAGGCTGTGTTTGTTTGAAAACACTTTATTTCAGTTCAGAAGCAGTGGAAACTGGATCGATAATCTCGGGCACTGACTGACTAACTACATAAGCGAACAATCAGTCCTAAAAAAACTGCAGCCTGCCGTCTGCATTCCCGGCTTATTGTGCGAGTGCAGCGATGAGTCAGAAAGTGGGGTCACTTTGCCATCGCTGCAGAAACAACGACGCGCCATCGTTAGTGGAGGGGCTTTGCTTGTGAGCATTCTTTGGCAAATAGCCACAAGTGTCCGACCAACAGTATGATTCACCTGCAATTATCCAATCAACATATAAGCGCTTGATGTGGATTCGGTGATTGGGGGATGAATGGCGAGAGTTGCTAATCAACGAGTCCGCCTTGAAAGGTTCGGTGTTCAAACCACTAGCCTTCTACAAATTTCTCGGTAGTCGATTGACCCGTTTTTTAGCGATTGCTGGTGCACGTGACGAGCCGGTCCATGATTCATCTATGGCTTTAATTTTTTTTCTATTTTTTCGCAGGCTGTCTGGGTTGCACGAAAGGAGCTTATATTTATTGATCAAGGTGAACGTTCTGACTGTCAGACCGTTGGGGCAGCCTGACACGTGTCAAAAACTATCGCCATTCATCAGTCCCATACGGACCATCGCACCGACTCGGTTGAGTTTCACAATCTATTCGGTACCAAAAGCTGATCATATGCCGTCTGTCGGAAAATGTTGCAAGCAAGTGGGGCAATGGATACCAGGATAGTTCACTTTACTGTTCGCCAAGGGAACGACATGTGAACCATATGGCTCACCAATAAAATTTTATCCCTGCGGACTGCACCCTTGTATTCATCCCAATGGTGTAGCAACAGTGTATACTAGTTTCAGATCTATTCTTATTCTATCGCTTAAGTCATCCACTGAGACACTAATGAGGACATTCGTTTGCGGATTTGTATGTTTCGTTAGATGAGAGTATTCGATTTGCAAGCATCTCGTAAGTAGGGACGCAATACACTACTCATAGGGTTGCTGAAATTTCTTCGACAGCCCACGACCAGTTTCGCCCTTCTTGAGGCTCAGATGGTAGGCGCAGCCCCCGAGACTTCGTCGACCTTATGTTCTACTTGCCCCGGATTTGACAGATTTTTGACAAATAAACTCATTTTCAAATCAACTTGCTTTTGACGGAAGACTCACCTGGAACCCAGCTGAATCTCTCGTTTATGGTGTTTCAAAAACCTAGTTCCAGCACGTCAACTTTCAAACCAAGCTGTGGTAGTACAAAGGCTACGTAGAAAACAGGGCATGCTAAAAGTACATTGGGGAATCGATGACCATTCGGCATCTACCATTTGAGACTTCTACATCCACATTTCTGCCAAATGAGGATAGTCTTTCCTTAGCTAGCTCGCTCCATTATTCAGTCGTCTCATCCACTGTGAAGGGAGAAATATTACGGCTTTTGACGATGTTTTTTATGGAGGCTCAACATCAAGTGACACTATTTATTGATAACTTATTGGTTAACTTACATTCTCCGACCCATCCTAGAGAAAGAAAAAGCGTTTCATAAGCGCTGATGAATGAAGGGCAGCTTTCTCAACTTCAAGACTGTTGTCGGTATGCTAACCTGAATGCACATCTAAAAGCCTTCATCTGGTCTCATTTTAGGAAGTAACTATGGAATAAAAGTAGCAATGGAATACTCCTCTCCTATGGGTCCAATGATATATATCTGAATTCACTTACCGAGTACTTGTTTGAGTGTTTGTGTTACAGCTGGTACAATAAAGAGAATGAGTACTAATCAGTGTGTAAGAACCCATGGTTTTGAACCTCATAACTGAGATAAATATAAGATATATTTAGGATGTCGTTAAAAACTAGTAAACAGAGTTCCGTAAACACTTCTGCCTGAGAACTTAGACACAAAGGCCGAAAAACACTACAACGTGCCTTTCTTCTCCGGGATCGAAACAACTTCGAGCCAGTAGCTCCGAAAATATGATGTGGTAGACAGTTCTTTCAGTTGAGCCAAGGACATAAGCAGCATCATCCTGATGGCAAAGAACAGGGATCTCATTGGTTGTAAAAAGGTACATTTTGCTCTACTTGCCGAGCTTGGCAATTGATTTGCAAATGTTTCGTCACCATACGAGGAGACATTATTGGTGCGAAGTAACTCCTGTTTGCCTGCGTGCGTTTATATAACCTTTGAAGGCTATCTATTATCTCTTAACATAAATGACTTGTTGGGTGACAGCGTTTTGCTGAATTTATTGGTCCGTTCGTGATTTTGTTGCGCTGTGGTTTGCGTCCCTCCGAGTTGATTGGTCATCTCGAACTAGTTTATTTTTAGTGGTCCTTCTCCCCGTTTTGATTAGCCACCTTTTGGATTTGCATTGCGTTGTGGTCCGGTTTTTCTTGGGAATTGATGGCCGCCCTTTTTTTACTGTGTTGACTTGCGTCGGCCGGTTAATTTGGTATCGCCGGTACTGACCAGTAAACTAACGCGCGCTACCAGTATGTCGACGAATTATTAATAGCGGCCCTGACACTGTTTGATCGACACTACGGTCATGATATGCATTACTATTGTGAGGCTCGGCAAATCGTATCCTGATGTCCAAAAAAGCGAAGCGCCTCACATTTCAAATTGGGTCACATGTCAACAAATATTGTCCGAAATATTACGTGGGCGCTGAATCACTCGACTGCGCTGTTAGAGTTCATCGAGATAAACAACAGATTCATTTTTCAGGCTCATTATCAAAAGTTTGCCTAATCCATCTACCTGGTGAATTCGCAACTAAGAAAGGGCTGGCGTCTTACTGACGTATATCAGAAAGCCGCCTCAGGGTATTTTTTAAAACCGAGATGTTACAACCACAAAAAGGAATTGATCACGCAAACTTTGGGGTTATTTGTTGCACCAAACAATCAAATATTAAACTCATGCAGTTCACTATCTCTATGTTCTACTCATTTTTCTGCGGTCGCTCGTCCAACTCAGATAAGTACTTATCGCGTAGCAGGATTGTTTAGAAGGCCGTGTATTCCAGGAGATCCACCTTGTCTCGAAATGTAGGTGGGCCAATGTATGATCTCCTAGTGGACGGGTGAATGACCGTCTGATGAATATTCCGGGTCCGTAAACTAAGTAGGCAAAAAGCGGGCGATAAAAGTGACTTCTGTGTTTTAAAAGAACTGTTAAACCGTTTCAACTGAGAAAGTTCCTTGGAATGGAAAAATGAAACTTACCTGACTCCTTATCTAAGGTACCTGTTTCCAAGTTAGAGTGGAGAAGCATGCAAAGACAGTTGAGCGGGGTGTTCTGTTAGTGGATAGTAAATTTGGAGTACGGATACTGATTTCCTCATCTTTGAAAGATTTAACGTAGCAAAGTGTTTGCCGGTGAGAGCATTCTTGCTTTTTATCTGCGCTGCTACTCTGTGAGACTCACCGCTGATGCGTCGCAGCTCAGCTGGATCTCCGTTTCATTGCGTTTGCGTGGTGAGATGAACAATTTCGAGCAATTTTCAGAAAAATCTGCACTACTGACAAAGGGTGAGATACTACTTTATAGCCTCCACCCTCAAGGTCCTTGAGCACGACAAAAGTTCTACAGCTTACGAGTAAGACTCGACAAAACTGTGGACCACTGTTCCGTGACTCAATGTGATTTACTTTTAAAAGCAAACGAGGAAGTGGGCAAAAAAGCACCTGCTGAGAACCGACAAACAAGTGGCGAGACGCAAACTATCCAGGAATCGACATGCCAAAATTTAGCCGCCTTTACCCTCAACTGGATTCCGACCTTCTGACGAAACATGTTTTCCATTGAAACAAAGCCTGTTACTAGCCAGAGATTTTAGTAACACTATCCACTTTTTAACATCCGGAGGCACTGAATTTTAGCAATTCATTCGAATAATGAATTAGGCGGCTGTAGAGAATGATTAGTCAGTTAAACTTGACAAACGGTAAAAAGTGAGGTCCAGAGCGAGTCGATGAAAATAACGGTCTTGGGTGTATGCGGATCAGAGTCAATCTTTACCAGGGATGACATTGATGATTTTGAATAATTCGTGGGTATCTAGAATAGGACTTTCGATTTGTCGCTTACAATGGATTTATTTGAAACAAAATTATGACCAAACGGATGAGTTTACTGTAGCCTTCTGACGAAGAACACACTGAGTTAGACATTAATGCTCCCAAACAATTGTGGAAACTTCATGACTCGATGTTCACAGAGCTGACTTCTAACTGAAGAAAGGTGTAACAAAGTAGGATAGTAAAGTCTGAACGGACATCCTGCTCAATGTCACAAAGTGTTTATTTAAGTCACGTTTTTTATTGCCAAGTTGCTCACTCTTTTTTCCTGAAAAGCGTTCAATGTTGGTTGAGAAAATGAAGAAGTTATTGTACGTAAGCGCAACTTGTCTTTCATTCACGTAAGCTTTCTGGTATGCATAGAACGCTGATTGGTTATGCAAAAGATCTGACCGAGCTGCAGTAGGTCCGGTTCGGTTGCAATACGTTCTTAGGTGTACGGACAAGATTAGTGGATAATTAACTGATGGAAATTAGGCAATCGTTTATTTGAAACCAAGCCGATATTTTTTTAGTGCGGTATATTCGATCATCACCACGGATATTCAGTTAGACCTTACGCTCAGCTGCTTCCGCTACATTCGTTTTCCATTTAATTCCTGCAAACATGATCATCCGCCTAAAACTTGTATGCCTGCCCATGTGTTTATTGGGGACCGTTTTAAATTAGGGGAAGAACGAGATAGATCGTGGGAGAAATATAAGCTTCTCGGATCGATAGTTGTTTCACCAGCTGACTGTAATCAATCTATCAGTACTAATGTACCATAGCAGCTGAGATGGATCTTACTTAGCATAGTGAACGGTTCCAAAGATTAGGTTCTCTCTGCCTCTCCGTTATGTCAACAGATTCGGGTTTCTAAAATCCAGTATGATTTCATTAGATCAACTCATATCCCATTGCTTTTCACTTAGGGTTTTTCTAACTCAAGAGACCAGATGACTGTCCATTGGCGTTATGCCTATTCAGTTAGTACATGCTTTTACGCTGTGATACAACTCAGGGAGATGCTTTGAGAAGGAAACCCAAAGAAGTTTCCATAAGATGGTTCACTGAATCCCTTGGATGTGCGGGAAATTTGAACATTCTTTAACAAGTATAACCATTTTTTTCTGTAAGCAATGGCAATATCTTTTGTGCTTTTAGCCGAATTTCCGGCTCAGTGGAAAACTACGTAGAAGAGAGCAACTTTGACCTCAGTTTACCTACACTTAATTTGCAGAATTCAGCTTCCAATGATCAAGATATTGTTTTGCATATTTCTAGGCCTATACATTTTGACTGTTTGATCATGTGATTTTGGGCTTTCTGTGCTGCTCTCTGCTGCTGTCTTCTCTCTCTCTCTCTCTCATCAGTCATCCAGTCAAACGCCCTGCCTCCTCTGTGCAATCAAATGGAAGCTCACCTGCCTCCCTGGTGCTGTCCCAACAAGAGTTTTACGGATTAAATTCTAGAACGTGCTGGATGTAGGTTTAGATGGTTATACGGCTGACTGCGTGTAAAATTGTCTGACCAAGTTCTCAAATTGAGAATTTGAGACAAAGATAATGGCGATTAAGTTACTCACAGGCAGTTCTTTCGGGTTTCCGTCTCGGAATGTTGCAAAAAGTTGGCGTAGCAACCACATCATCCTGGTAAGGTACTCGTGCTTGGAAATTTCCCCCGATACTTACAATTGTAGTTCCATTTAACTTTAGACTTTATGGTCTGGGAACTTGCAATCTGATGTAGCCAGAGTTACTGCACGCGCGGTTCTATCTTGATAACTGCATTTCAAGCGGTCAAACGGATAATGCCAGAAACGTCCTGCAGTTGGTATGTCACAAACAGAGCCATAAGTTTAACGACCGGACAGATCTGTGTCGTGCAAAACACCTTTTACTGCCTAAGTTTCACAAAAAAATCATCTTTTTTTATATCTAAATTCACTGGATATGTAAAGCTTTTGACGTTGAGACACACATGGCATGACCTTAATAAGGTCATTCCACCCTATTGAAGATTTCGGTACATTTCCAGAGCGGTAAACGTTCTTCCCAGCCATCACTGAAAGTAAACATTATGCATACTTTTCGTTTGCCCGTTCAACTCGCAATTCATGTCTTTAGCCCATTTAACATATCCGATAGACGGTCTCAGATGTGTGCAAACTTTTCTCTTCTCCCAGCCAGAGTTATTTCTTCTCAGATGCTTTCTTGAGAGGTTATGGTTCCGCGGTAAATATGGCTCCTGATCGTCAATGTGCGATCCAATATTCTCCTATCTATCTGAGCTTCAAACATCAATTGGAAAAGTTGATCTGTGGATAATACTTAGGCTAGAACAAATTGTGGTAACGAAGAAATTCTGGGTGGATAGCAACAGAGTTTCACGTATAGTAATTGATTTTGCACACACAACTTGCCCCAGGCTAAAAGGGATGATTTTGCACACACAACTTACCCCAGGCTAAAAAGCATATGGGTAAACGAGTAGCATCATTCGAAATATCATACTTAATATCCGTTTCATGAAATGCTTGCATATTTTACAGGTTGCGGGAGAAGTTTGTAGGCCAGCTGAAAATATCAACTGGAAGATCCATAAAAACGATTCCACCAAAGTTACCCATTCAAAATTTAGTTAGTGACAACAGATATTGATTAGTTCCTACTTTTTCCCTTGACAAACTTCTAGCATCTCTATTCCAGGCGTTGCCAGTGGAGTGATGTGTGCCCTCCTCTGGCAGTCTTGTCTTCAATGAACAAGTAACACCTGAGCAAAGAAACACTGTATAATACTACTCATTATGTGCGTAGCTCAACTTGTAAAATTACTTACCTCCTAATATGATGTGACTTTGTGAGAAATGGTTGCGATCAAATGACCGTAAACAAAGTCCAAGTATGGATACACTCGTCAGACAAGACCCGTGGTCTTTTTGAGAGAGAGCAGGTTGATGAAAAGATGATAACTAGTTGTTGATTGAGACCTCTTCAAAGAAGCCAATCTCATTAGGAACCGAACTGGCCCTATATAAAAACGGTAAGTCATTTTCGATCGTCATTCAACTGAGGTAATGGCACACGCAAACCTGTACTTATTCAATATGGTGCGCCGCTATTTGTCATTCCATTCCTTTAGTTTTTCTTCAATTATGCACATAGCGACTACATTTGACAGTCAAAGTGGCTTACTTTTTGTGCCTAAAATCAGTGTTAAAATGATAATTGCCATTGTTACACAAATGCTGGTAAAGTTGCAAGCAAAAAAACATTTAAAAAACTCCATTTACACCTTTCTGTCCGCACTATCTGGCGGTTATAACATCCTGACTGTGACTAAGGAAAGATGATGTTTACCAATTAGTTCAGAGTTCGTTTTCTGGAAAATGTTTTAATGTTTCACTAAATGACGAAGTACGCACGCTCATTATGCACTACTCATAAGATTGCCTGGAAATAACGCAAACAAGAGATTCAGCTGGGTTCTAGGTGAGTCTCCAGCGGGACCAAATTTGTATAAGATTGCCTGGAAATAACGCAAACAAGAGATTCAGCTGGGTTCTAGGTGAGTCTCCAGCGGAAACCAAATTTGTTTGCAAAGAGTGTATTTCGCTAAAGTACGCATGTTCGTCGTGGCATTCAGTGTTGTTGGAACGTTGTATTAACTTTTGGATGAGCTGACCTTATGTTCGCAAACATGTTTGGATCCATTACACTTGTACGCGCGTTTACTGTACGCATTTATTGTATAATTATTCGGTGAACCCAAGGAAGCATTTTGGCAGACGAATGACTAAAGTTGCCCGTTAAAGCCATCCTCTGATAGGCCTTCTTTTGCTGACTGACCTGAAAGCTCAGTTGCTTGGTTACCACAGCCATCGTGAGTAAGCACGCTAACCAAACGATACGAAAATAGGGTGTATTTCTCCTCACTAGGATTCGGCATTTCGTGGGGTTGGGCTATAACAGCTTTTTGGGGAGTTTTGCCCAATCGAGCACAGAAAGTCTAGTGTCCGGTTTCTGTGTACATCTAATCGTCCATCGAATATGTGGGCTAGGTGGGAGTCGACCCCTTTACCGAGCTTTGCAACGAGACTGCGAGCTCTTCATCAGCACACCAGGGAACAACATCAGTGCGTGCTTTATTCAAAGACTACTTTGGCTATGAACAAAATACTTTGGATCTGTTTGAAGGGTTGGTTTCAGATTATCAACGATCTCGTCGTTTTCTTAAGTCAGATGTGCCCACCATGAGTTGTTTTAGAGTGACACCACTACGAAACATTTTTTCGTCAACAAACGATATACACTTTTACCTTAGATTGGTCTTTTACCAATTCATTGGTACAAGGGTTTTGACAAGCAGGATTTTACGAAAGTCGGCGAGTTGATTACCGGAAACTGACGGAAGCAGGTGAGATAAATCTTCACGATGACCTTTGATGCACACTCTGTTGAAGCAAATCCCAACTGAAGTGCGAATTTGCAGCGATTGGAGGCAAATCAAGGTAACCGTTAACCATACATCTTAGGATGTCTTGGTTACACATCCGTATGTTCTGTCGCAATGTCGCCTGCGGTATTCAAAAAATACTGATTACCTGTATACTGAGGATGAAGACAACATGAAGAGTTGGGGGTTCTTTTTAGGTTAGAGTGTGGAAACTGAGAGACTGCTTCATCATCACCTATGAACCAAAAGATGGTCAACAATTCCGATAATTTAACTTACCGGAATCTAAAAAACATGCAGAAATGCAACAGGGTGGTGAATTCTGGTCACAGAAGAAATCAAATGACTGTGGAATACAAGTTAGGCAGCATACATGAATTTTTTACATCATGTTTATTTGCAGACAAGTTATGGTGAGTATGGGAGCACTTCCGCTATCCGTGAAAATGATCCGCAGTGCTTCAAGAATAGCCGTTTTTTCAACGACAAGTTAACTCGTTCGAATGAGTTGGGGTCCACCGTTTTTTTATGCCTTAATAACATGAAGCCGAGTCTAGGTAGCCGTTTGTTAGCGCGATGCGCTTAGAAAAACCAGAAAGTCAACGAACGTGTGAATCAATTGATCTGTTTAACACTGATGCATGTGCAGCCAAAATTTGGCTGTTTATAGAGCTCACATGGAAAGCTCTAGGCAGGCCAAAATGGTACTAAAAATAGAATTCATTTGTCAAGGACAATTGAAGGACAACAAATTAAATCTGTCTCAACGAAAACGGTTAATCCGTTGAAAGTCGTGTAGTCCAATTACGTTCGGAACTGGCTCTCCCAAATGAATCTATCTTTCCTGTTTTGATTTGCTGAATGAAATGTTGAGTTTTGCTTTTGTCAAAATCATAAGAGGTGCAAATGTGTGTAATGCTGGTAGGGCAGAGGTTACAAACTCCGTTGACTTTCCCATGGTAGTCACGTGACTCCAGCGTACACTCTGTCATTTGGACATGTCCCACAATATTTTTTGAGTTAAATGGAACGTCATATGGATGGATGGATGTTAAAATTTGCACGTGACAACTTACCAGGCATCGCTAAATGGGAAAGGTAATAAGTAATGAAGTATTCAGTAGTAGAGGCCATTGTCATCAGCTTTGAGAACGGACCGGAGAGGTGAACGAATCATCCTAACTTATACTTGAGGGTGCTGCCAATGTACCACACTCGAAACCCTGCAAAAGAACCGCCAAAGTGAAGCGAACTTCAAGATCAGACGCGATATTCAGCAAAATTAAAGGAGACGAGGTTCTTTAGTAAATCATTTGCGTGGACTGCCATATGCACGGTGTTTTGGAGGTCGGTGAAAAAACAACTAGTGAGGGAATTAAGTACAGCCCTCAGACGGCATGGCCAAACAACAGCGGTTTCGATAAATTAATATCAACAAGGACATAAAGTTATCCCGGGAAATGTGAACCTTTGGCTGTAAAAGTATGATGCAATCCAAGAGAAGCATGATATTCCGACAAGAAAGCATCCAACTGATATTCCAAGATTGAATCAACTGAAGCATTGCTAGAAAGAAACGACCAGCGGAAAGAAAGTGAATATCAGACGGGCGGATGAGGTGACAGAACCGAAAGCTCTGGAAACAGTAGGACAATGGTTTCTGATTTTTCGGTAGAAAAAATGAAGCTGGGATTTATTCTGGTACTAAAACAATGATGAAACAACCCAGTAAGCGGAGCGGACCACCCGAAAACCGGCAGACATGAATACGGCGCTGGGTGGCATATCATCACCAACAGCTTGGTGAACGTTACTGTAGACATAAAAATACCTCACTGTCAATAGTACACTATTGTACCATACACGCCAGGCGTTAGGGTTAATGCTCGAAGGTATCCTCAAAGCTGCCTACACTGCCAGACACTTGTTCAAGTAATCTGGATAAAAACTGACAAAATTAACGCCGATGACATCAATTGACGGCCATGTGTTGTAGCGTCCTCAACCGGGCGCGCTGAGATCTCGCGGTCCGCATTCTTGACATCTAATTGAACCGACCGCACCCAAACCTTTCGTCACTGGCACTGTCAACTTTCCATTCAGAGTAAGGTCGACTATTTGGCGAAGCCGCCATAGTAGGCACTTGACTGAGATCCATATTTGAGAAATTTGATTGAGTAAATTGCTCGATACAAGAATGGCTCTGTTCATGTAAATTTTCCGAGTTGGATAACCTTGTTGCTGGCCGACACTATGTGAACATTTGGCGATTTTAGATTGAGATTTCCTCCCGTAAGTGATTTTAGTCTTGGATCGGAATTCCGGAATCACCGTACAACTTTCTGTTATTATTAAGAACTGCATGCACTTTGGTTGTTCTGGCCAGT
>NW_008751720.1:1098880-1101399 GCF_000715545.1 Opisthorchis viverrini | reverse complement strand
ACAGAAACCTGAAAGGTTCAGTTATCGTTTAGTTCATGGGGTCTCCGACATGCAAAACGAATGAGCGCTGTGGTGGTTTCCACCGACCAGAAAGTCCAAGTGTGTGAATTCGTCGTGAATAAAGCGCACTGGTAGAGAGTAATAAAAAGCAAGAAAATGTGTCTCGGCTGCATAATCGCCGTGAGTAAATATAATCCATCGTACGGTCCGACCATGGAAGATTGTGCTGGAGCAGAAAGCACATCCAGAAATACCAAGAGACATTTGATTTCGCGATGACTTGATTGAGTTAAATTCCTCGATAAATTGTTCGATAAAAGAATGGCTCTGTTCATGTAAATTTTCCGAGTTGGATAACCTTGTTGCTGGCCGACACTATGTGAACATTTGGCGATTTTAGATTGAGATTTCCTCCTGTAAGCGATTTTAGTCTTGGATCGGAATTCCGGAATCACCGTACAACTTTCTCTTATTATTAAGAACTGCGTGCACTTTGGTTGTTCTGGCCAGTTTTATTCGAGTTGCTGGCAACGGTTGTATCAGTTTATTGCTGAATTTGCGAGCAATTTTACATGCAAAAGCATTTAAAAGTTCAGATTTAGTTAGTAATAATAACCCAATGTTTGAAATTGCGAATACAAGCTGAGTCTGAACTAGGGTTAGTAAAATTATGGGTAGTAGGGCAGCGAAGTTTGCACACAACGGCGAACTACTGAGGATTTGCTAGTAGACAAAAATAGCACTTACTCATAGCGGCTGGTGCTGCAGGGACACAATCGACGAACAGACAAATCAACGGAGATAAAATGAAAATGAAGGGCTAGGATAGTAGACAAATAGCTTCTATTTCATACCGCTTGGCTGTTCGCGAATCCGTCATTACGAAATAATTCATTTCAGAATCTGCTTGGTGCACATACTAGAAGGCACTCTGGTGATATCGATTAATGGTAGCCCCTCTTGGCATTACTGTTCAGTCCAAAATATTTCTTTCATAACTCTCCAGTAAGAGCGAAGGTTCTGTTAATACATTCGTCAACCATCAAAAGTGTATCCCGAATACCGGGTGCAAAGCGACAAATTCGTGCTCATCAGCTGTTGGACTTGAGGATAAATGCCACCGGGTGTTGTAGGTATTTTGCGCATTTCCAGGTGTCTGTTTTTACAACGAAGACAAATACCGAGTCGATTTTCGCCTTAAATGTGTATTTGTCAAGAAAGACTTTGAATTTGATAGATGTTTCAGGAATTTTAGTGTTTGCTTTGTTAGACTTCAATTGGTAAATCACTGAGTGGATACATGACGTCATTTGGCCTTGCAAGTGGTTGGTTCCAAATTCCTGGTTTCACAAGCTGTTGTGTTCAAAAGAAATATTAGTTGTTGCAGACCACAGTTTTCCTAATGCTTTCCTAATCCCGTGAACCCGATTCTGGAAGCCCGCCCAACAGCGTGATTCGCCCAGCCAATGAACGTGTGGATCAGCTGATCTATGGACTACTGACGCGTACAGGCGTGTCATGTGCAGCCGAAAACGGACTGTTTATAAGGCTTATGTAGAACGTTCTAGAAGGACGAAAAATGATACCAAAAATAGAACTTGTCTGTCGAGGACAAGTGAGAAACAACCAATCGAATTTGTCCAAACGGAAACGGTTATTCCACTTGCTGTTTCGTAGTCCACTTACTTTTGTAGATGGCCCAATTAATACACATGCAGTCACATATCATGAGCGGTTTGCGCTTCGGGTTCGAATTTTGTACTCGCCACTATTTCCCACTGTTCAAGTTCATGAAGTCTTTCCGAATAATAACGTTTTCTGGCAGCGTACTTGAAGTAGCAATGACTTGTGCAACCCAGTAATCCGGGATTTTCACCCCGTAAGAGCAAAAAAATCATAAGGAACATTCGGAAGGTGCGGACAACAGCGAGATGGCTTTAAATCCACGATTGCACTAGATTATTGTCGGAGCTTCCTTCCTGCTAGAAAGTCGCGATTTCTGATCCTTTCGTCAAAGTAAATGTAAGAGCGACAATTCTGCTGTCTGGTTTACAACAACTTATATTTTTTTGCCCATCATTCGGACCTCAAACTGGGATACAGATTCTGATTTAAATGCAGCTGGTGCTCATTTTGGCGGAGCGGTCCCCAAGGTTTCATTTGTTATTGCGCCAATTTCCTTTTATCCGAACTTAAGTTGTGAATGAGTAAGGTGATAAGCTATAAGCTCCAAAACGGACCGTTTGATGTGCACGTCACGTCATGAATTTCACTCAGCAAACCGGTTAATTTAGCTTCTAAAGTGGAGCCCGGTTACAAGGCATGTACATTCGGGATGGCTTATCCTTCAAATGTGCTACGGAGCTACCTGGCTGCATCCTGCTTTCCTCGGCAACCGTTAAGGCGCGTATTTAAATGTATCGTGAAGAACCAAGCGATCGCGGTCTAACCCCAAGAACTTCCTAGGCTCTAGTTTTGCACATTCCCAGAAAACGAGTGAATTCGTCCTTCTGCTGGCA
>NW_008751720.1:1090910-1097118 GCF_000715545.1 Opisthorchis viverrini | reverse complement strand
AGACGAGGTTCTTTAGTAAATCATTTGCGTGGACTGCCATATGCACGGTGTTTTGGAGGTCGGTGAAAAAACAACTAGTGAGGGAATTAAGTACAGCCCTCAGACGGCATGGCCAAACAACAGCGGTTTCGATAAATTAATATCAACAAGGACATAAAGTTATCCCGGGAAATGTGAACCTTTGGCTGTAAAAGTATCATGCAATCCAAGAGAAGCATGATATTCCGACAAGAAAGCATTCAACTGATATTCCAAGATTGAATCAACTGAAGCATTGCTAGAAAGAAACGACCAGCGGAAGGAAAGTGAATATCAGACGGGCGGATGTGACAGAACCAAAAGCTCTGGAAACAGTGGGATAATGGTTTCTAATTTTTCGGTAGAAAAAGTGAAGCTGGGATTTATTCTGGTACTAAAACAATGATGAAACAACCCAGTAAGCGGAGCGGACCACCCGAAAACCGGCAGACATGAATATGGCGCTGGGTGGCACATCATCACCAACAGCTTGGTGAACGTTACTGTAGACATGAAAATACCTCACTGTCAATAGTACACTATTGTACCATACACACCAGGCGTCAAGGTTAATGCCCAAAGATATCTTCAAAGCTGCCTACGCTGCCAGACACTTGTTCAGGTAATCTGGATAAAAACTGACAAAATTAACGCCGATGACATCAATTGACGGCCATGTGTTGTAGCGTCCTCAACCGGGCGCGCTGAGATCTCGCGGTCCGCATTCTTGACATCTAATTGAACCGACCGCACCCAAACCTTTCGTCACTGGCACTGTCAACTCTCCATTCAGAGTAAGGTCGACTATTTGGCGAAGCCGCCATAGTAGGCACTTGACTGAGATCCATATTTTAGAAACTTGGTTTCCTACAAAATTGTATTCGAGGTGTGCAAATATAATATATATATATATATTATAATATACTAGTTGGTGTAATGAACAGAAACCTGAAAGGTTCAGTTATCGTTTAGTTCATGGGGTCTCCGACATGCAAAACGAATGAGCGCTGTGGTGGTTTCCACCGACCAGAAAGTCCAAGTGTGTGAATTCGTCGTGAATAAAGCGCACTGGTAGTAATTAATAAAAAGCAAGAAAATGTGTCTCGGCTGCATAATCGCCGTGAGTAAATATAATCCATCGTACGGTCCGACCATGGAAGTGCTGGAGCATGTCCAAGTGTGTGAATTCGTCGTGAATAAAGCGCACTGGTAGAGAGTAATAAAAAGCAAGAAAATGTGTCTCGGCTGCATAATCGCCGTGAGTAAATATAATCCATCGTACGGTCCGACCATGGAAGATTGTGCTGGAGCAGAAAGCACATCCAGAAATACCAAGAGACATTTGATTTCGCGATGACTTGATTGAGTTAAATTCCTCGATAAATTGTTCGATAAAAGAATGGCTCTGTTCATGTAAATTTTCCGAGTTGGATAACCTTGTTGCTGGCCGACACTATGTGAACATTTGGCGATTTTAGATTGAGATTTCCTCCCGTAAGTGATTTTAGTCTTGGATCGGAATTCCGGAATCACCGTACAACTTTCTGTTATTATTAAGAACTGCATGCACTTTGGTTGCTCTGGCCAGTTTTATTCGAGTTGCTGGCAACGGTTGTATCAGTTTATTGCTGAATTTGCGAGCAATTTTACATGCAAAAGCATTTAAAAGTTCAGATTTAGTTAGTAATAATAACCCAATGTTTGAAATTGCGAATACAAGCTGAGTCTGAACTAGGGTTAGTAAAATTATGGGTAGTAGGGCAGCGAAGTTTGCACACAACGGCGAACTACTGAGGATTTGCTAGTAGACAAAAATAGCACTTACTCATAGCGGCTGGTGCTGCAGGGACACAATCGACGAACAGACAAATCAACGGAGATAAAATGAAAATGAAGGGCTAGGATAGTAGACAAATAGCTTCTATTTCATACCGCTTGGCTGTTCGCGAATCCGTCATTACGAAATAATTCATTTCAGAATCTGCTTGGTGCACATACTAGAAGGCACTCTGGTGATATCGATTAATGGTAGCCCCTCTTGGCATTACTGTTCAGTCCAAAATATTTCTTTCATAACTCTCCAGTAAGAGCGAAGGTTCTGTTAATACATTCGTCAACCATCAAAAGTGTATCCCGAATACCGGGTGCAAAGCGACAAATTCGTGCTCATCAGCTGTTGGACTTGAGGATAAATGCCACCGGGTGTTGTAGGTATTTTGCGCATTTCCAGGTGTCTGTTTTTACAACGAAGACAAATACCGAGTCGATTTTCGCCTTAAATGTGTATTTGTCAAGAAAGACTTTGAATTTGATAGATGTTTCAGGAATTTTACTGTTTGCTTTGTTAGACTTCAACTGGTAAATCACTGAGTGGATACACGACGTTATTTGGCCTTGCAAGTGGTTTGTTCCAAATTTCTGGTTTCGCAAGCTGTTGTGTTCAAAAGAAATATTAGTTGTTGCAGACCACAGTTTTCCTAATGCTTTCCTAATCCCGTGAACCCGATTCTGGAAGACCGCCCAACAGCGTGATTCGCCCAGCCAATGAACGTGTGGATCAGCTGATCTACGGACTACTGACGCGTACAGGCGTGTCATGTGCAGCCGAAAACGGACTGTTTATAAGGCTTATGTAGAACGTTCTAGAAGGACGAAAAATGATACCAAAAATAGAACTTGTCTGTCAAGGACAAGTGAGAAACAACCAATCGAATTTGTCCAAACGGAAACGGTTATTCCACTTGCTGTTTCGTAGTCCACTTACTTTTGTAGATGGCCCAATTAATACACATGCAGTCACATATCATGAGCGGTTTGCGCTTCGGGTTCGAATTTTGTACTCGCCACTATTTCCCACTGTTCAAGTTCATGAAGTCTTTCCGAATAATAACGTTTTCTGGCAGCGTACTTGAAGTAGCAATGACTTGTGCAACCCAGTAATCCGGGATTTTCACCCCGTAAGAGCAAAAAAATCATAAGGAACATTCGGAAGGTGCGGACAACAGCGAGATGGCTTTAAATCCACGATTGCACTAGATTATTGTCGGAGCTTCCTTCCTGCTAGAAAGTCGCGATTTCTGATCCTTTCGTCAAAGTAAATGTAAGAGCGACAATTCTGCTGTCTGGTTTACAACAACTTATATTTTTTTGCCCATCATTCGGACCTCAAACTGGGATACAGATTCTGATTTAAATGCAGCTGGTGCTCATTTTGGCGGAGCGGTCCCCAAGGTTTCATTTGTTATTGCGCCAATTTCCTTTTATCCGAACTTAATTTGTGAATGAGTAAGGTGATAAGCTATAAGCTCCAAAACAGACCGTTTGATGTGCACGTCACGTCATGAATTTCACTCAGCAAACCGGTTAATTTAGCTTCTAAAGTGGAGCCCGGTTACAAGGCATGTACATTCGGGATGGCTTATCCTTCAAATGTGCTACGGAGCTACCTGGCTGCATCCTGCTTTCCTCGGCAACCGTTAAGGCGCGTATTTAAATGTATCGTGAAGAACCAAGCGATCGCGGTCTAACCCCAAGAACTTCCTAGGCTCTAGTTTTGCACATTCCCAGAAAACGAGTGAATTCGTCCTTCTGCTGGCAACTGAAATTCTCTAAGAGATTTAAAGTGCATTTCATTACTGCACCTTTTCAACTCGTCTGCTCGAATAGCAGTGGATGAAAGTTATTACAATTAGGGTTATTAGCTCTGTTAATTACGTGACGTAATTATTTGTTTCCCTATTCCTAAGGCTAGTTCATCACCCTTCCGTGACTGCTCAAGTTTCAAAACTGAACTGTTCTATTTTATACAAAGCTGACTCTACCTCCACCATTCTCTATAGACGATTTGTTTACTTTTATTTCTGGACTTGTTGTTGAAATTTTGTCCCACCTTGAACTCAACAACAATTTTCCCGCCTAATTTGTCCCATAGCACACTGCCCTTCGTGTGCCATCCTGTGTTGCTAACTGCTCAAGTTTCAATCTAACCATAAGCCTTTCTTTAATTCTCCTTACGATTTACTGTTAATTTCCTTTAGAACCACGGTCTACCTATCTGTAGTTCAACATATTGTTCACTGCACAATTGCGACTACTGAACAAACGCAGGTGAAGTTCTTAGAATTCGGTTTCGCCGCAATTATTACTGACCGTCCGTTGGTGAATTAGACTACACGTTACCTGTCAGATAGGACACCTAGATCGTGCGTTTAGGCCAAGTAACCTATTCCTTTCTTTGAGATCACGGCCTTAGCACAGGATCGCAGAAGCTCACTTATGTTAGGTTACTGATGCCCATACATGCTTAGGTGTTCATGCACTTCAACCTTGCTTTTGTCATATGATTTATTGTGCGAGGTGGATATGTGAACAAGATCAGTTGCAGTAGACAAACATTACAGTTGTGTCAGCTGAAATGTCATTGCTTACCTCTCTATGAAACAGATAGCACAGAACTGATCTGATCAACAACTGAGAGGTTGATCAATTCGGAGCCTTAACTTCGTGTATCAGGGTGTACGACATACGCAGCCACACGACGGAACGATTGCACAGAATGTACGGCGATTCACAAACTCATCGGTGCATCCACAATAAATTTACTCGTTGGGGTTGACTGCCAGGAATGAGTAGCTCAAGCCTTGAGTATGCTGCGTACACCTGATAGCTCTGTTGTTTTACCGAAAATTTTATTGGGAACCTTACGTCAGAGATTCACGGACTGCTTCAACAGTTCGGAACCACTTATTATTTCGTAATATGCTGTGATATCTGTCGGTTCATTCAATCCTGAAGGTGAACTCCGTTTAATAGAGTTCCACGATGCCGTTACCAGACTATTGTACATACCAAAAGAACATTTATAGCAGTTATCAATTACGGAAAATCAAACTGGGAAACTGAAACAAAGCTTGGTTCCAAATACTTACCGGACACGTCTGAATGTGAATGACACAAATGTGTATCTATTTATTTTGTTGTGTGAGTGTTCCGTATGTAAGCCCTAAGACCCTCACTGACGATGATTTACTTCACACGTGACAATAGGAACATCGGGTAGGCGGATCACGTCTCGGATTTCGTAAGCGTTAATCAAGTTACATCCTCCAACTAGCTGATTAGCAGATCTATTAGGCAAAATCTAGTCACTCAAATTTCGTTCATGCAACCGCAATTCGGAATTTGGCCGGTTCTCCAACTATTCACAACTATTCTTTCTGTTCATGGTCACACCCTTCTCGTTCGAATGGTCGCTCTCCTGGTCTGGTGTAATTATTCCAGTGAGTCCACACTAAAGGGAAGCACTGAACTCGAGCTCCGCTCCTATTAGAGTTCATCAGAAGTGCATGTCCAATGGCCGTGTCGGGATTCGAACCTCGGACATCATCACCATCACTGTCAGCTGTAAGAACCGCGTACTCGTCGTACACTGGTTGTAGCTGCCGCAGTTTTGTTGACCGATGATTTGGGGGGAGGGGTAGGTAGCTGCGCATTGCGGGCGGGAGCTGATAAATTGGTGCATAAATCCAGCACTGTCACTGGGCTGTCAAGTGGGGGGATTGGGAAGGGAGCTATGCATTGAAGGCAATAGCTTGGATGCACGAGCGCCATTGAGGGCGCGACTGGACCATGTCTGACAATGTCTCCAGGCATGGATGTGGCCCGTCTCGGGGTCCCCATCCAGGAAGACGGCAGTGACCAGCGCACCTGACTTTGCTGGTAATGGCTTTCATACTTTACTGCCAAGTCATTGGTTGACGTCTCTGGCTCTCTACCACCTTTCACATGGTTGTGCGAAATGGGTCCTTCGAGGAGGTCGGTCGACTGGCATACGCGGCACGTGGCCAAGCCAGCACAACCTATGCAGTGTGATCAGTTCAACTATCGAGGGTGAGTTATTTCTCCCGAATACCATTCGACGTACTTCAGAATTGCTGATTCGGTGTTCCCACAAGATTCGGGCAACGCTCCGAAGACATCGATGGTCAAACACTGAAAGTCTTTTGACGTCCTCAGCGCGCAGCAGCCAGGTTTTTTATCCATATAGTAATATGGATCGCACCGCAGCATTGTGAATTCGACCCTTGACAGAGAAGCTGATGTCACGCCTACGCCACAGGTGACGTGGGTTCGCAAAAACTGTTCTGGCCTTCCCAATCCGGATGGAAATATCATCTTTCGTGAGACCACC
>NW_008751720.1:1089792-1090764 GCF_000715545.1 Opisthorchis viverrini | reverse complement strand
AGAGCCCTTCGAGGAAGTCGGTCGACTGGCATACGCAGCACGTGGCCAAGTCAGCGCAACCTATGCAGTGTGATCAGTTCATCTATCGAGGGTGAGTTATTTCTCCCGAATACCATTCGACGGAATTCAGAATTGCTGACCCGGTGTTCCCACCAGATTCGGGCAATGCTCCGAAGACACTGAAAGTCTTTTGACGTCCTCAGCGCGGAGTGACCAGGTTTCTGATCTATATAGTAATATGGATCAAAGGTTGTTTGACCTTTAATCCAGAGACACTAACATAGTGCCTGACAGTCCTCAGAGTCAAAGGTTGCTTTCAACTCAAGGCAAACGACCACTGTTGGGCGCAGTGTCACTGTTGCGTAATCTGCCAGAGAGTGAAAATGTCTCTTTGCACGACGAAATCCGGGTTGGTTTTCATGAATCGGTCTCTCCCTGTGTTCAGTCAACCTTCGAAGCATAAGACCAGAGAGCACCTTCGATGCCACAGCTACCAGACTGATGCCACGATGGTTTACACACAGCGTCCGCGTACCTTGCCAACATGCTCCACTCTGCAGTCACCTTCTATTTGTTCCATATAGCACCAATAAGTTTGTCAGATGAGTCACCAGGAAAGTTCCTCTTCTTCGATGAGGGCTGGATACAGCCCATCCGATCCTGGCTATTTCGTATCTTATTTCTTCTCCCAAAGGGCAATCAGGGTTTACATTCCATTCGCCCGTATGCATTATCTCCACCGGCTGTGTTACAGGAGGCCAGCTGAACTGCCTCTCGAAGTCTTCGACCCATCTCCCTAGTCGACGTTTTTGCGAGTGAATTAATGAGCCATCTTTTTCATTTATCGTTTCGCTGACCGTTGCCTTTCTAGAGCCAGTCCATCGTATCAGTTGATAAAGGGCGCGGCTGTTTTCCGTAGCAAAAGCCTTCTCCATCTCCCGAGCTTTCGATGTCCACCAGAGCTCTCGGTCT